>NC_135855.1:7783067-8383067 GCF_031162955.1 Sander vitreus | reverse complement strand
TTAAAAAGCTTAATATTTTAAAAAGTATAAATAGTAGAAAAGAAGTTGAAGAAGTCCTATCATTAGCTGAAAGAGCTGAACATTTTAAAAGTTGAATGGTTTTAATAGCTGAACGTATGCAGAAGTCACAGAGAGCATTCCGACAATTAAAGCACTAAATCATAACCCTTCTAGCGAATGAAATATAAAGTGTTTTTATTATTAGTGGGAATGCTGATTCAGCAGCATTCCAGCTATTGTTATTCTGTTCAGCAATTTTTATTATTCCGTAGGTTTTTTGGCTCTCTGTAACTTCTGCATACATAAAATCATTCAACTTTTAAAATGTTCAGCTCTTTCAGCTAATGATGGGACTTCAACTTTTTTTCTACTATTTATACGTTTTTAAATGTTAAGCTTTTTAACACTTTTTTTTAACATTGAAGTCAATGAGAGCGTACTTCAAATCCTTCAAATCCTCTTCTGCTTCAAAATGTATCTTCTCCTACATTCTTTCACCTACAGACGTGATTCAAACTTGAAACTGTTCACAAAATATTGAGGTATTCGGGGTGTGCTCAGTGTTTTGATGTATTTTACAGTTCTTGTGAAAAAGCTGTTTAGTGTTTGTTTCAGGAAATTTTATTTATTAAACAGAGTGTGTATTACGTGAGCTAGAATGGATGATGTCATTGCCAGAGCCTTTAAAAAAATTCTTTGTCCCTTCTCTATAAATTGCTCTCACACTCACAATTTTTACTTGTCATACACAATTTATACATCAAAACCTAGGTATTTTTGTCCAGTGTCAGCCAATTTGTTGCCAAGAGTTCCACATCTTCCTCCATTCGCTGCCCTGTTCAACATTCTCCACATTTCTGAGCGAAACGCAGCGCAAACCCCTTTTTTAAATCGCTGATATGCCCACATTTTTAAGTTTACCAACATAAATTTTACATGCATACGTTCACAAAGGCCTTGTGGTGGTCACAATTACATCATTTGACTGATACCCCTTATCGTTTTAGCAGTCTGAGCCTTTATTTGAGAGCCTGCTCTGAGTGTGGCACAGGTGACAGTTTCAGCAGGTGACACGGTCGTTGATTAAAGATGAAAGAGATCTCGTCACAGAGATCAAAGGGTGTTTTCACTGGTCATACGTTACCATGACAACACTTTCACAGACAGTTGAATTGAATACTACTGGCAGTAATATGAACATTAGTCTATATCTTTTGCGTTCCACTTCTGTCTGTTTCTCCCCGTCTCTCTCTCTCTCTCTCTCTCTCTCTCTCTCTCTCTCTCTCTCTCGTCATTTGTGATTTCATCCATGTATATATCCCACTTCTTTTCAGGCAATATATTCACCTCTCAGCTCTTTAGGGTCTGATAATAATAAAGTATTTATACTTTTAGCCTTTTTAGTCAATTTATTTGAACTTCCACTTTTGACAGTATTACAGTTTAGCTTCCAGCTTTTCTAGAAATGTATTTCAGCTCTTAGCTTAGTAAGGTTTATACAGTTCATCTTCCAACTGACAATTTTACATTTCAACTTCCAAGTCTTTCTGCAGTGCAATCCCCTATGAAAACAATTTCATATTTCCGTATTTTTCAAGTCTTCCAGACTTAATCATAATTTCAGTTAGAAAATAAATTATTTTATATATTAGTGGTGTTATTCAACTTTTTTAATGAAATTCATGTTAATTGAAACCATTCATACTTTTTCAACTATTCTCACTACTTCAACTTCTTACTGATTTAAGATATTCATCCAGTTTAGCTTTAGCAATTCAGTTATTCAGCATTCCAATGCATTTCCTGCAGGAAATGCATTTCCTAGTTATAATAATTACTATAACCTACTACTAAAAACCTAACCAAAAAAATCCAGCTAACATTACCACTAGTCTTTTGTACCATATACCTTGGCCTCTTCTGTTATGCCACCAACAGAAGCTGGAGCATTACACTTTGAAATCCCACTTGCTGACTTAAGTGCCTGTTCTTCGGCCTGATGCCCTTTGCTTTTAAAATGCCTGCTGACATCAGTCACACCTTGGTGGGCACATGAATCCTCGTGTCTGCAAACAGAGCACCAGTAAAAGGAGTTGGTGGTGCCTTTGGAGATAAATGGTTATTTGGTTGACCACTAACTTTTGAATGTATACCTATAAGTGCAACTGATACAACTGTAGCTCAATAGTTGGCTCAACAGAATACTTTTTTTTTTATTGTTATTATGGTTTTAAAAGGCATATATTGAATTCTAGAATACACTGTTTCCCAAACTAATGACAATGATAATGTTTAAAAATGTCAACATAATTTCATTAGCAGGACCAAAAGAATGTTGAATTTAATGTTTAATGCTTACAGTATGTGATATAACTTCTCAGACTAATTGTACATCACTATCTCGTATCATTAAATCCCTAAGGACTGTTATTAAAGGGGTGCAAATTCTAATAATATATACTAAATTACTATATCCAATTGTGATACATATACAGGTACTATTTACCGTTTATATTTTAAAATGAGTAAACCTCATGTTAATTTAACTCAAAGTGAATTGTTTGCCTGTTATTCAATTCTTGCACTAATAGATGTACTGCATTTCTTCTCTCCAGGCTGCAGGAGTATCGGTCAGGCCAGCAACGGAGCCCGATCATTGTTACATTACAGTGGCAAACATTTCAAGTTCAAGTGTACAGTGCAGGCAACTGCCATCAACCAAACCATCATCCATGACCTTATCATCCACTGGGGCTTAAAATACTGCCAATCCAGTAAGTGAGCCTAGGTTCCCCCTGAGAGCCCATGACAGCTAGGACCCTGTAGGGGCCCCTCCAGTGGGGAGCAAGCTTTCTGCGGTCCTCAGTGGGGTCATGTAGCCACACCAGATCATCCACTGCATACGGCTAGTGACAGGCAGCTCTGTCATAATATAGCTTTTGATTCTTGTGGGCGTCGGCACCACGTTACCTGGCATTGCCAAAGGCTGTCTCCAGCCTCCCCACCAGAGAAGTCACAAAGTCAGCATTAGAAGAATGAAAATCTGAGTTTCCTGTCCAAGAGGGCACCAAAACATCCACCAGAACACGAGCCTCCCATCCATTAGCACACTATGCAAGATTTGTACCTTAATATAACAGCTTTGAAGTAATTTTGATGGTAAATGAACTCGTAGTAGGGCAAATCATCCCGATAGCAAATCAGGGGGGACGCTGCTGACAAAACCAGCAATGCAAGTTTGGGAGGTGGCGCCCCACCAAATCTCGCGAGAATCACGACTTGCTTTACGGCACGACGTTACATACTTCAACAACAAGAAGCAGCCTCTATGAAAGACATTAGCATGCATTTCAGACGTGAATCATGGCAGAGTCGACGAAGAAAACGTGGTCGGAAGAGTCAAGGAAAAAAAATGAGAAACTGACCGCGTGAGGAACTGGACAAGAGTCCCACTTGGTCAGGCTTTCACTCAGCGAGAGCTAAAAAGCAGTCAAGGATGCAACAGCGATGTTGACCTGGCGTTCTTGATGGACTAGTAAGTAAATCTCTTATTTGTAAACTTGCTTGCATTCTGTGTTGTATGTCAGTTTTTACGAAGTTGTTCACTCATCCATTGTTGATAATAAGACCACTCCACTAATTTCCACATATGTCTAGCTAGCTATCGATTAGCACAGCTGTTAGCAGACTTGTGAGCAAACACTCGTCTCTCTTACGTGTGTCTCTTTATGTTTTATTGGCTAGCTTGCCGCACGAGCAAGTTTGCTCTGCGTGAGTGGTATTTACAACGGTAACGTTAAATACAAGTACTCCACAGCGACTCAAGGGGTAGCAAAAACGGAAACTGCATAGTATGCCTTTAAGTAGTAGGGGGTGAAGTTGGTGCAGTTGTGGACAGATGTGTTATAGGCGAAAGCCACCTGTTTCAGGTAATCATCCAATTCACCTCCACAGGCGAGCAATAACTCGGCCAGCTGATCTATGAGAGTCCGGTTGAAACGTTCAACCATGCCATCCGATTTGGGGTTGTAGGGCGTGGTTTGTGTCTTTTTAATCCCTAAAAGTTGACACATTCTCTGCACAATCTCGGCCTCAAACTGCCGACCTTGGTCACTGTGGATGACCTCAGGAATGCCATGCACCAGCACATAATCCTCAAACAAACACTGGGCCACAGATTGTGCTGTCTGATTTGGGAGTGCATACAGGTTCACAAACTTCGTAAAGTAGTCTTCCACTACTAAGACATAGCCTACCTGTTGCCCTTGGAAGTAACTGGTAGTTCAAGAATGTCAGTCGCCACTCTTTGGAATGGTCGAGTCACCTGGAGACCCCCCATTGGTGCTCGGTGTTTAGGGGCCCTGCGGGTCTGGCATGGAACGCACTGTTCACACCACTGTTGAATGTCTTTCAGCATGGAAGGCCAGTAACAGGTTTGCTTCGCCCACTCCCACACTCGTTCCGCAGAGAAATGTGCTGCAGCAGGACCCCCACAAAGGTGTCGCAGCACCTCAGGGATGAGTGGGGGAGGCACAACCACTTGACACTGAGAACCCTGTGAGGGATGAAGTCACAGTTCGGCAGAGCAGTCCATTTACAACTGAAAGGCGGGGATATTCAGTCCATAATTTCTGGAGCCGCTTCTCAGGTGCCACCGAGGCGGTCAAGCTCTCCCCTCAGTAATCCAGTCCAACACTGTCCCAATATCTGTGCCGGCCCACTGCAGTTCTCTCATGCCAATCCCATCATGTGATAGAGCATGCATGAAAGACAAGGTCATCTGTGTCACCGTCCATTCCTACAAGCTTCTCCCCTGAGAAGATCAGCGGGAACCAGGACAGCCAGTGGCGGTTTTTGGCATGGGCAAACCGGGCAGCTGCCCCGGGTGGCATTTTTCATGACACATGGGGGTGGCACGATTCTCTACTGTATTATCTATCATTTCACCGTGTGGGGAATTGGCAAATTGGTGCCTCTGCTTGCTGAGAAGGTACCGTGCACACTGCACAGAGAAGCTGTGTGAGAAGGGGAAAGGGGAAGGGGGAGCGGGGAACAGTTCACCTCTGGGTCAAATGGGTTGCTGGGCATAGGCGCTGATACTCACACACAAAGCTGGTCATGTGTCAATTAAACTCAGAACCCTGAGTTGAAGGATTGCCTACTTTACGGCTTTATTATCGAGTTGATAGGCGTGGGTGTTCGTGTCGGTTGTCTGAAATGCAAACATTTTTGGATTACTTATTTTTTTTAAAGGGCATGCGCCCGTGAGCACCCACGGATGAAAACAAATCGGCGCCTATGTTGCTTGGTTTCCCAAATTGAATGGTCCAGACAAGGGGGGGAACGGGGGATGATAAGGATCTATCGGAGCTCTACCCCAACTTTTGGACTGCTCTCAGGATTGCACTTACTCTGCCAGTCACTGTGGCTCAAGCAGAGAGGAGCTTTTCAAAGCTAAAGTTGATCAAGTCATACCTGAGGTCAACCATGTCCCAGGAATGGCTCACTGGCCTTTCCGTCAGTATCAATCACTCAATAGGGGAGCAGATTTCATACGATAACATCATTGATGATTTCGCATCAAGGAAGGCCAGAAAGGTAAGGTTTTGGTTTTAGTTTGGGTTTTTTGTTCTTAGTGCAATAGTGTAATAATTAGATTCTCTTTAGTGCATTTTCACATTTGTGTGATGGATTTGTGCTATTTAGAATATTTATTCTATATTTTATTTGCATATTGTTCTTAATATTTTATATTATTTGTTGCTCTCTGCTTTGTTACATTTTTTATATAACTAATTGTATATATTTTTGGCACATTTATAAATATATTATTATAACATAAGTGAAAGAGAAAATTATATTTCTCAATTGAACAAATCTTTCATTAGAACATTTGAAAAACACACTTAAGAGAATCCAGTTATTTAACTATTGCAATTACAGGAAACACACTTTTTAAGTTGCACAATCTCCACTTCCAACATTTTCAAAAGACAATGAACACAATTCTGCACAAAATATGGCAGTAAAAGTTATCAGAACTTTAAAAAAATATACACTTTAATATAGTAATTCTGCAATTTTGTGTTTTTTTTTGTTTTTTTTTGGGTGGGGGGGGGGGGGCGCTCTGAGGGTAATTCAATATTCAATGTAGAACCGCCCCTGAGGACAGTCTATGGCATTCACCTGACTGGCAGCTCCCCAACTTTACGTGTAAAAGCAAGCATTTTGTAACCAAGTTAAATATCTTAGGCTAGTCTATATCCATGACATTCCACTTTCGGGATTGCTCCAGTGCCGGAAATGTTTTTTCGGCCGGATTTGCGTTTTTGCACATTTTACTCCCATCCCGGAATGCTGTGTGGACTAGCCAGTCCTTCCTTTGCAGCGTGGTGGAGAAAAAGTCTGGCAATGCGAGACTAGTTTTGGGCTAACTGTATTTCTGTAAGTTAAGCTAAAGCATATTGACAGTATGCAACTTGTTATAGTGGAATGTGGATACATTAGAAAGCTATGCAGTATTATGTTTGCAAGTGCCTTATTTTTTCTAACATAAGCTTACTAGGAGATACATTGTCAGGTAGACATACAGTGGGATACAGAAAAGAATCACCCCCCTTTAAAATAATCACATTTTGTTGCTTTGCAGCCTGAAATGAAGACAGACACAGTTTTTGTTTCATTCAGCTGTATTTACTCTGTATAACTTATAACATCCAAGTGAAAGAAATAACACCAACATGTCAGAAAAAAAATTTAAAAAAAACAATCACTGAGTTGGAAAAAGGATCACCCCCTTGTTTCAGTATTTTGTTGAACCACCTTTTGTTTTGATTACAGCCTTTAGTCTGTTGGGATATGTCTCTACTAACTTTGCACATCTAGACGTTGCAATATTTGACCACTCTTCTTTGCAGAACTGCTCAAGTTCAGTTAAATTTGATGGTGACCGTTTGTGGACTGTCTTCAAGTCATTCCACAGATTTTCAATGGGGGTTTAAGTCTGGGCTCTGACTAGGCCATGCAAGGACATTCACCTTTTGTCTCCTTCAACCACTGTGTGGTCAGTTTTGCTGTGTGCTTTGGGTCATTGTCATGCTGGAAGGTAAATCTTCTTCCCATTGACAACTTTCTGGCAGAGAACAGCAAATTTTCCTCAAGAATTTGACAGTATTTTGCCCCATCCATTTGTCCTTCTATCCTGACAAGTGCTCCAGTCCCTGCTGCAGAGAAACAACCCCATAACATGATATTACCACCTCCATGCTTTACTGGAGGAATGGTGTTATTTGGATGGTGAGCTGTATTGGATTTTCGCCAGAGATATCGTTTGGCGTTGAGGCCAAATAATTCAAATAACACCTTTTTCCACGTGGCCTTAGAATCTTCAAGGTGCGTTTTGGCAAAGCTCAGTCGTGACTGCATGTGGCCTTTCTTGAGGAGTGGCTTTTTTCTTGCAACCCTCCCATACAAGCCACATTTGTGGAGAATTTGTGATAGTTGTCACATGCACACAATGACCACTCTGTCATGAATTCCTGCAACTGCTTCAGAGTTGCTGTAGGCCTCTTGGTAGCCTCTCTGACCAGTTTCCTCCTGGCTCTTTCATCCAGGAGCGACGTCCTGACCCAGGGGGGGTCTGTGTTGTACCAAATACCTTCCACTTCTTAATAATAGACTTCACTGTGCTTCTAGGCACTGATAAAGCCTTTGAAATTGTTTTGTATCTATCTCCTGACTTGTGCCTGTCCACAACTTTATCCCAGAGATCTTTTGACAATGCCTTGCCACCCATAGTTGATTGTTTTCTTCAGTTGCACTACCAAGGACTGAAATGCTTCAGGAAAAGCTTGTTTCATGCTGAGCTAATCAAAATGACCACAGCTGATCACAGTTGAAAGTCAATTGGCTTTGTGTGCTATTGAGAAGGTGATTAACTACACCTGGTTGGGTTTACAAGTCATTTTTAGGAGAGGGGTGATTCTTTTTCCAACTCAGTGATTCTGTTTTTTAATTTGTAATTTATTTTTTAATTATATTATATCTTTCACTTGGATGTTATAAGTTGTAAATACAGCTGAACAAACAGTTTTTGTCTGTTTTCATTTCAGGCTGCAAAGCAACAAAATTATTTTATTATTTTAAAGGGGGATGATTCTTTTCTATACCCACTGTATGTTGCTTCAATACTCCTTTGACATGCTTAAATCTGATGTTTTTTAGCTAGCTACAGGTACTTTGTTGGCATATTAGCCCTTAGTTGCATATTGTGGCGCCGATTGTTTTCCCCTCTGGTTGCGTTGCGCCCTGTGGCTATAAAAAACAATCACCTGTCCATAGCTTTGGAGCAGAACCATGATTATACATTAAAACTGTTTACTGTGAGCTTTATTTTTTTTACCTTGTCTGCCCTTCTTTCTTTAAATTGATATTTGCATAACTATGCACTTCATTATTATTTTATTCATTTAATCTCTTTATTTTCTTTGTATGGGTTAGGACCTTTTATATGTTGTTGGAAATGTTATTGTATCATATATTGACTTAATGTTGTCTCACTATAGAGTTGTGATTTCTGTTCTACTTATAAAACTAATAAAAACAGCCTAGTTTTCTGTGAAGAAGCTGAATTAAAGTGTTAAGTTTTAAAACACCTCCTCCAATTCTCAGTCTTCTGTCGTTCCTTCAGAAAGCTGTAGAAAGAAGAGAGAGTTCACAGCAAGTTCACTGGCACTCGCCTCCGACTCTCTCAACTCTCTTTCATGTCTTTCCAGTGAGGTGGCTGCAGTAAATGCAGTCTGTTTGAACATGTCTGTCTGCATAATGAGCATTTTTCCACTGACATCTGTGGCTGTTCATAACAAATATTCAATTACAGAAATCCATGAGTGGTTGATTAACACATCCAAATACATCAGTCTCCCTTTATCGGTAAGCTGTTTTTCAAACATATTTCAGTTTTGTTGACTAACTCTCAACAATAGAGCAAAAGCATTTGTTCCCCAAACCTTTCTTACTCTCACTTCACACTGCAAATGTATTTAACAAGCATACAAAGTATTTGCATGTTGAAAGGATGCGTGTCTAAGATGGCATAGGAATACAGTAAAGGCAGTCATCAAAGCAGAACACAGCATATGAGCCATACTAAGCTCACTGCTTCCATCTAATGGTGCCATTGAACACAATATTTGCATTGAGATGGTGATACAGGATGAGTCCCTGTATCACCATCCTGAGTCAGGATGAAGGGGTTGTACGTTGTACGCTGCAATGCCTACCTTGACAGAGGCACTGAAGAGTACTGAGTGCCTTAGTGAGTACAGAGTCAGTACTTTGTTCCCACTTTTTGCACTGGCTCAGAACATAAAGCTATGCAGGGCACCACATTCTAGTTAAGGAATGGGAAACACTGCTTCTTCTGGTATGCTGTGAGGGGTAAAACAATCCTTTAAATTATTTCGTAGCCATTACACAGCCATTCATTTTTACACCCAGAAGTATTCTTCTTGAGCAATTTTTTTCTAATTAATGTCTCATAGAGGGCAGAGGTACAGTTTATCTAACTAAAGCTGAATAACACTTTAATCCATTGAAACTTCAGCTGATCTGTCCAGGTTTCTTAACTGAGAGTTAAACCACCAGTGAGCCACTAGAGTGTGCCATAAAGCTGCATTGCAAATGATCATGTTACATCTTTAGTGCAGTGTTACCACAAACACAAACAGGAGGCAGCGCTAATGCTTTAATTCCTCACTTATTAAGATGCCCTTGAAAATAATATGCAAACATAAGAATGTTTGCTGGTACATTTTATTGATATTTGTTTTTATTAGCTGATGGGTTTTCACAGATGTCTTTTTACAGCTCAGCCATAATGTGCCACCAATCATTTCACACATGGCTTTCATTTAGCTTCAGGTCTCTCCCTTGAATGCAGCCTTGTATATAAATTATTTGTCAGAGATTGTGCTCAGTCATCAAAATACAAAATGAAGAACACACAGCCCCCAATGGGCTGCAAAGCATAAATTTGTGCCCGATCAGGCTCTGGCTGTTCATACGATTTTGCTCCTCTTCACTTTACAGTAGGCTCTCTCTTGCTCCCAGTGTGTTTGGTAGTCATCCAACAACAACTCCCACCACCTCCAGCCAGGCTACTCCAAACTGTGTGTGTGTGTGTGTGTGTGTGTGTGTGTGTGTGTGTGTGTCACTGACTGACTGTCTCTCTCTGTGTGCCTGATTGCCTGTCTCACACTAGAGACAGCTGAGAAGTCAAGACAGCCCAAATCACCATAAACCTAGGGGTTTTATTTTGAAATTTGTTTATTTTTTAAAGTATCCTGCTGCGCTGTGGCTTTCCTGGATTTGATTACCTACCTAGCTTGACAAATGAAATGAAAATGGCTCAGCTTCATGGTGCTTTTCCGACCACTGTGTTTTTGGTGTTAGCCCAAATCAAGGGGTGTTCGATGGCATGCTTCCCTAGGGAGATTTTTTTTCTTCAATTGGGCTCATTGAATCAACAAGAGTCTCAGCTTTCCAGTCAGAATGTAGGCAATTTCAAGAGACTCTTTATAGACCCCAGTATGCAGAAATATTCAAACACATCATTTTTGAATAAAATAACACATTCATACTGCATGAGAAAAACGGCATGGAATTATCATGAAGTGGGCATGTCTGTAAAAGGGAGACTCGTGGGTACCTCTAGAACCCATTTTCATTAGATATCTGGAGCCCTTTGAAAATGGCCCTTTTCCCAATAAGCTAGCATAGCATGAATTCCTGATAGCAATATATTGCTCTAGCTCTAAAACAGAACCCGCTACAGCCTCCAAAAGAAGCAAAGTAATTGTCTGCCGAAAAAGATTCAGGGCTTTTAAGAAAACATTCAGGGCTTAAACCCCAGAAGCTAACAACCAGCCACCTTCCCCCTGCTCCGACCCTAGTAAAAACAATTTCATTTCCACCAGTCAAATGATAATGCAATTCTGTTTCAGAAAATCAGAGTGGACTAACAGCCAAACAGCACTAGGAGCAAAGCTCTCATATCACTTTTCACAAGGAAAATGCACTTTGAAATGATTGTCCTCCTCTCAGGGGGATTGAGGACAGGCTGTGCTGACATACAACTGTATGATTTACAGTAAAGGTGCTTAATAATCCATTTGAACTATAATGGCTGATCTCTACACAGATGGATACACAAATATCTACAGAAAGCAAAGATCCAACAATAGGAACACATAATGTCTCTGTGTCATAAATAAAAGAGTGCAGAGTGTGGCGCTTGTACAATAATAACCAAAGGTAATATAATTTACAGCTGACAGGACTCATGAGTGTGATTGGCTGGACAACCTCTATTCTCAGCAAGGTCAAATATGTTAGTCTCTTCTGGTTGGTCCTCAAAATTCTACAAAGACAGATGTAGTCGTCTGTGCTGACAGGATCATCTTACACGTGTAGTCCAGGACTATAACATGCATGCAATCAAGCAAAGCAAAACTGAATCATAAAGCTTGCTTGATAAGTCTGCCTCAGGATCGGCTTTACTTCGATTACCCCAATTGATTGCTACAGCTTCACATCCAGCATTTCAAGTCTTTGTGCGATGGTTGGCCATCTTAAATTTAAGGCTGTTCTTCTTGCTCTACCATCCCAGCTGAGAACCAGGCTCAGAAAGGCAGGGTTGCATGCTAGTCAGTGCTTTTGCACCATCGCTGATGTCATCATCATCATCATCAGAATAGGCCTTGAACTGTACATTGCCTCAGCTAAATATGTCATGCTTAATATCTTGTGATAAAGTAATAGGTGATCTTTCCAAAAGGCAAGATCTCCCTGTCTAAATCTGTACTGAATATCCACTGAAAAATTTAAACAAAGATGCTAAACGGAGGGTCACGAGCTTTTAAGCTAATCCGTTTATTGAAGACTTGATCTTTATACTGCAGGTTAAAGTCATAATGCAGTGACAGTTTATCCTTCAGTTGCACTTTTAATTCTGTAATGGAATCCGTTAGGTAACATCCGTCAAAAAAAAAAGTATTGACTTTTTAACAAGTAATCTTACAGTTGTGGGATTTATGCAGTGCAGTCCAAATGTAATATCCTCTCACCCAACCCCCCATCATTATCCCACTGACCAAAAAAATAAAACAATGTTACAAAAAGCTAGTTCTGCACCCTAACAGTTCCCATAATATGAGCTACATACAAAATAACCCTAATTGAGTGAGTTTATAGGAAGTCAAATGAGCAACAGAGGTGGAAACACATCTAGTCCTCCAGCAGAAGGTGAAATGTCAGAGGTCCACTACTCAGGAACAACAGAAGTACTGAATCTCTAAGACTGAGGCATGACATCAAGTCATTAGGCTATTTGGAGTGTGTGGGCTGACTCCTTCCATTCAAGTAAAATAGCCAGACGTGTTTTATTTGTTTGAAATGGTCTTTTCACCCAGACAGCGAAACATAACTTATGGGCTCTGAAAATAAGAGCAACAAATATTTGTCTCAGAACCAATAAAATGCCTCCTTGCTCCATGTTATGATGAGCGGGGATAGTGGACCCAAATGCAGGGAGAGACAGGCAGGAAAGAGAAGGTTTGAGCTTGAAGTTTAATTTAACAAAAAGTGGCAGTACAGCGACTGGAAAAAACCCAGAGTAAAATGCAAAAACAAACAAGGCTGAAACTAACTGATAAAATACAAACTAGAAGAACAAGGAACACAAACTCATGCAGAGAGGGCAACGGACACAAACAGACACAAAACGATCCAACAAGAGACAAAGGGAACACAGAGGTTAAACACATGAGGTAATGAACAAATGAGGGACAGGTGATACAGCAGGTGAAACACATCAGGGCGGGGCAGGACAATCAACCAAGGCGGGAAAACACAGAAAGGAAAACTAGACATGACAACACAGAAAACAGACTATCAAAATAAAACAGGAAACAGAACAGGAATGCACAATACAAACAAGAACACAGCTAAAACAGAATAAACAGAAACACAATGAACAGGGGAATAAGGAACAGAAATAACAGGAATATACAAAACATATACAAAGCAGGAAACCTATAAAACAAGGGCAGAAATATACAGAATAAAATATACAACACCAAGAAACATACAGAAATAATACAGGCAACAGAAATGAACAAACAGGTAACAGAAATGTCCCAACCATCACACGCCGCTGCGCGTACTTTACCCCTCCCGTGTACGAGCCTGAGCTCAATGTGCATTGTCGCCACCAGAGTTACTGCAAGTCTGCTGGAAAAAGTAAAAAGTTGCCACTGCCACGGTTACTTGCAACCGCCCACCCTGCTAAAAGGGCAAAGAAAAGAAAGACTGAAGTTGAAAAAGTGACTAAAAAGGCTGCAGTTACAGCTAGAGGACAGAGTAAACATTAGGGTTGGGTACTGAACTCTGTACTTTTCTGGATACTGACCGAATAACGTCGGTACTACTGAGGACCTATTCACGTTAAATCAAACGGTGCCAAATTTTAGTGTTGACGAACTGACCGAAGAGCCGGTTAATTAACCAGAGTCGTGTCACTGAACCAGGAGAATCAAGTGCCATACGTCATTAGCGCCTCCACTGGAGTGGTGGTAGAATCAATCAGGAAATGGGCTACCTCGAGCAGCACGATTGGACCGAAAGAGTTGTTGAAGAGTTGTAGATTGGAGACCGCACACCAGGCTACTGAACAAGCACGTAACCATGCCTAATGCATGAGTCTATGTAATCAAACTGGTGTCTAGGTTCTCGGCAAGTTTGAGTTATCAACCAATCCCAGAAGCTTTTATGTCTCATGCATCTTAAAATTGTGTTCATGGAAATTCATAGGCTACACCGAATTTCAACCGAATCTATTAACACACACGCACACACACACACACACACACACACACACACACACACACACACACACAGAGGTGCAGATGGAGCGAAACTACATTGCCTTGGCAGTTTGTTTAGGTCACTCATGATGACGGCAATGATGGTAAAGTGGTTGCAAGTGTACACTTTTCGAAACTCCACGCAGACAGCGTTCGCTGCAGTATAATATTAATGGCGCGGCGAAAGCAGTTGCGGTGCAGTTACACTTTCTCTGAGACAGACAGGCACAGCAGTGTTCTCTATGCCCTAGTGACTGACTGATGGCTGACTGAGGCTGAAGTTGTAGGGCAAGTCAACTTTATTTCTATAGTACATTTCAGCAACAATTAAAACTCCTTACATAAAACATTAGAGCAGACATACCACCATACAACATAGTCTAATAATAATAATGAAGCGAAAATAAACATTCTCAAAACTTCTAATTTTAACATAAAAGGTCTCTAATGTTGTTTTGCGCTATTGCTTTGGCAAAGTATCTGTCAAACAAACTAAAATCGAAAGCACGATATGGCTTTGTTCCCTTATCAAATCGCAAAAGACTGCGATTTAATATAACAAGTATCTGTCAAACAAACAGGCCTATAATAAGTATAAATAAGATATTAAATCAATATAAATGTTGTTTTTGGAGGTTAAAAAAGTAACTAAGTAACTTTTACTCAGACTACATTTTAAATGAGCTTTTTACTTTTATTTGAGTAGATTTTTATACAAGTAATTTTACTTGTACTTAAGTAAAAGTACAACAAAGTAACAGTACTTTTACTTAAGTAGAATATTTTTGTACTCTTTTCACCTCTGAGTCACTGACACATGTTTAGTGTCTGTTGGAAGACAACTGTACAAGTACAAAAATCACATCACAGATAATAAACAGACATTTTGGAGCCTGAATTTGAGATTTCCATTTTATGTAATCTTGGAAAAATCCAAATTTGGTCAAAGGGTTGTGATGCGCTGAGGGGGGATGCAAGCAACAGTTCCACCACGGCTGACTGCAAGCAAGGAGTCACACTGCATGTACCCAGTGGTGGAGGAACTACTCAATCTCAGTACTTAAGTAAAAGTACAAATAACCAGAGATATATTTACTTTAGTAAAAGTAAAAGTACAACAATGAAAATCCTACTTAAGTAAAAGTAAAAGGTACCTGATTGTAAAAGTACTTGCATAACGATTTATTCTCTTAATGTCTGTATTCTAAAAATAAAAAAAAACGGTATGGGCTGTGGCATTTTAATTAAGTTAGTTTTAGGTTAATGTAATTGTGCTTACCATCTGTGGCCCAGTTTACATTCTGACTTACAATTCTGGTTATCTATCAGGGTGATCCGCATGAAGCTCGACTTTGCATTCACAGCTGAGGAGGACCGGGAGTGTTTTTAAGATAAATATACGGGTTGTATATTACCCTTATGTGAACGGATGCTTCGCATATGACCAAGCAGAGTATCAGGAGTAGCAGCAGTAACAGGAGCAGCGGTAGTACTGGGAACGGTACGCGCCTGGCCAATAAATGCTATTCTATTCTTGGCATGGCCATAGTGGGATTCGTAATATCACGAGCAGCACCAGGAGCTGGACAGCCGCTGCTGAAGGTTTCCCTGCGGACTGAAAACGTGTGACGGTCAGGAAGACATTTTGTCAGGGGGAAAAACTGATCTGAAATGTAACGAAAATGTAACGGAACGTTGTAGAAATGCAGTGGAGTAGAAAAGTAGAAAGTATAGATAATTGCTGCAAAATGTAACGAAGTCAAAAGTATGCACTATTGATTGTACTTAAATAAAGTACAGATACGTGAAAAATTTACGTAAGTACAGTAACGAAGTATTTGTACTTCGTTACATTCCACCACTGCATGTACCTTTGACATTTCATCAAAGAACACATTTCTGTTGATAGTTGGGAGAGATTCATACTCTTTTGAAGTGCCAGTTACCTAACAACGTTTGGGCAGAAAGCACTGCATGCCCAAAATGCTATTACTAAAATTACTATTAGTTGGCCGTGATTACAAATTCACTTTTTATACTGCACTTTTGTATTTATGCATATTAAACTACGGTGGCCGACAGGGGCAGGGGCAAATGCCCTGCAACTTAAGAAACAACCTGGTCTCACGGCAGTTTGTGTTAATGTCACATTATTTTTAATCTATTGAGACGTGTTCACGGGGACGTTTGTTCTTGTTTTTTCCGTGGTGGCCAGCACGAAATACCCTACGGGGAAAGGAAGCCTCACACGCCGGGAGACAGCCGAAAAGGATGCCTCATATGCTGGGAGGCGGCCGCGACTACAGGGAAAGGACGCCTCACACGCCGGGAGACGGCTGAAAAGGACGCCTCACACGGCGGGAGACGGCCGCGGGGATCGGCCGCTGGGGACGCGCCACAATAACGGGATGGCGGAGGTTGGGTTTAGGAAAAACACTACAGGGAAAGGACGCCTCACACGCCGGGAGACGGCAGCCAGGAGACGGTCGCTGGGGACGCGCAACAATAACGGGACGGTTGTGATTAGGAAGACTACGGGAAACAAAACGTCAAACAAAGTCCTGTGTTGTTTGACCCATCCACCACCCCGACCAACCTCCCTACGCGGATTTTCAGCTTTTTATACTACTCCCTACCATTTTCCTGCTGTGACCACGAAATATGCTTCCCATTGAAAGACATGACTTCACATTTTGTGCTGGCCACCATGAAAAAAACGAGAAAAACGTCCCCCGTGAACACGTATCAATAGATTAAATAACGTGACCATTTCACGAACTGCCATGAGACTGGGCTGTAAGAAAACGCTCTGCAAATGCACACAACACAACCAAATACATACACGCGCTGCAAATAAAAAACGATGCAAAAAGAAAAGTACACAAACCCCAAAAAAAGAAAAACAACTTAATTAATTTGAAAACACATTCCCCGAAAACAAATGCAACAAAAAAACGCTGCATCCAGATTACACAACGGAAGTTCTCCAGGCTTCTAGACGGAGCAGCTAAGTGGAACAGCTTAATTTTTGACCCCACGGGGAGAGAGAGAGAGAGAGAAAGAGAGAGAGAGAGAGAGAGAGAGAGAGAGAGAGCCGGCGGGGCACGTTCAATCTCAGAACGGTGTGCACCGTTGTGAAACAGTGTGCAACTGCTTTGAGATCATAGACTGTAAATATTAAGTATATGTTTGAGATATGTTTTCTCTCGTTTGGTGGGTGTGTCTCGGCTCAGGTCAGAGATGATACTCAATCAGCAGAGATGTCGTTTAAATGCATCAATCTGGTGCACTTTGAAAAGAAATTCAGAGGTTAGACTTGATTATTCTTATCTATGGATGGAAATATTTGTGCTGTAGCCTGTAACTATTTTGCACTTCAGAATTATAACCATGCACACACAGGTGGAATAGTTTTTTCTTCATATTTTTGCATTAATGTCACTAGGAAGCATACCAGTAGAAATATATCTTCATATTTGTAAGTGGGATATATATATAAGTAAGTGGGATTGTCTGGAATCTGGCAAGATAATAACCATTATGGTGGGATACATTGGCTAAGCAATTTACAAAAAAGTCTGTGCTGACAGAAATAGTTTACATGAGAATACATTATAATTTTAGCCCTTTGGCTGAGTCTCTATCTGTCAGAGGGAGAGCAGGAGTGCGGTTGTGAAGAAATGGATAATTTCATGGCGCAAATTAACACTTTTGCATGCACTATATCCGTGTCACATTCTCATTAGGGGCTGAGCCCCCCTAAAGGTCTGATCCTAGAATCGCCCCTGCTGCTACTTCATACTTGTACTCCACTACACCTCAGAGGGAAATGTTGTAATGTTTACTGCACTACATTTATCTGACAGCTTTTGCTTTATTGCTTCACGCTGGGCTTGTTTCTGCAACAGCTCATTGAGTATCGGATAAAATTAAAACTATTGAGGAAATATTTTCCTTTGACATTGGGTCCAGTATTAAACGAGATCGCTGCAGTCAGCAACGGCGAAACAAGCTACAAGCTACAATGTAAGTTAATAGGACGTAAATTGTCCAGCTTGTATTTACGTTCATAAAAGTGATCGTTTTGCCACTGACAGGCTCAGATTAATATTCTAAGTGTCTGAAAACATTATGGAAAGGATTTCTAAAGAGGTCGACCTTTCTGTTAAAGAGTAAGATCCTTTTTTAAGACATAAAAAAGTCCGTGAAATTGCGTTCGCTAAACCCACCAGACTTCATGTAAATAAACAGTAATTTTAGCATTGTAAAATGGGCATTCTAGAACATCTCTGAGCTCTGAGCAGCACTTGTACTGGGTGTCTTGAGCCTGTGCATGTAGGGTGCACGACTATTTAATTTCTCGGGTCTGTCAGTCACAGTGAAAAACGTGGACATTTCCGGGGACAGCTCCAGCTGGGGACAGGTCACCGAAACCGGGGACTGTCCCCGGAAACTGGGGACGTCTGGTCACCCTATGGTACAACCTCTAAATACAATTATGAACCTGAAAATTAGCATAATATGAGCAGTTTAAGCTAGGGTGACCAGACAGTCCCAATTTGACCGGGACAGTCCCGATTCTGAGTTGCGTGTCCTGAATCCCAACAAAAGCCTGTCAGGACGCTAAAATGTCCCGGTTTACACCAACCACTATGAAATTGTCCCGGTTGTCAGCGATTACATAGCCGACGTGGTCTTATTATAGCCCGATCATTAACTAAACCCATAAAGCGTCCAGCGTATGATTTTAACAATGTGTGTGTGTGTCAGTCAATCATAGCGGTCTGCGTCTGCATAATCTGTGCAGCCAGTGTTACAATGTATATTTGTAAACATTGTCGCAATGCCTCTTCTTATCTGTCTCGTATTAACCAGTGCCTCCAGGTCCACTGGAAAGTCAGTGGACGAGCGCTGGGTGGAAATGTTCGCGCATTTCAAAAGCAGGGAGATTCCGTTCAAAAATGTAGGTCTCCTTTGTCAGTTCGCCATGTGTCTACCGGGCACAAATGCTCCCGTTGAGCGAAATGCTCATGAACAACACATGGACTGACGAGAGGAACCGTATGACCATTCCCAAAATTAAAAATGCTACTCATTACACGGGCCAATTTTGCTTACACCTGTGCGCAATTTCACAGAAGGCTTTCAGCCAACAAATTCATTCTTGTGCAAATTCCCTCCTCTAACAAATAATGTATACGGAATGAATGTTTCCAATAGGGAAGCTATCTGCTCTATCAAATGAGATTACATTTGTGTGTGTGTGTATTGTTGGTTAGAATAACACTGGTAACACTTTACAGTAAGGGTACATGAATTATCATGAATTCATGCATGAATTAATTGATGTAGGCCTATCTATTATTATGCATTATGTAATTAATGATTTATGTGTTACTGCATTCCTTAATATCCAATGAATCAGGAATTGATGTGTTAAACATGATCATGATTATTTATTTTTCTGCAAAAAAATTTGGTTATCACTGCGCAAATTCTGATTTGAGCAAAACTTGTGCATAATGATGTACCCACCTTACCTAATGCTTTAGTTGATGTGTTGTTCATGCATGAGGTCATGAATGAGAGGCTATGAACTTATGTCAATTCCTGATGATTCATAAGATATAAAGGAATGAAGTAATGGACAAATCATGAATTAATTCATGTATGAATTCATAATTCATGTACCCTTACCATAAAGTGTTACCATAACTTTAGGTTAAGCCTGTGGCAGCCGTTCCAAATAATTTGTTTAGTGCCGTGCAATGAAAAATACCTTTTCACAAAGTTTTTCACAAGTTCAGTGGGTGCATTTTCCAAAAGAATGCTTTAATTCTGAAAAATAAAGTTGGTCCCACACGAAACTCACTCAATGTCTTTTAATATTATTTCTTAGATCTGTAGGCTACATACCAAGAAAATTCATGAATATTAACTGAGATACCCCATTATGTTGTGAGCAGTAGGCCTATGTGTGCTGTTGGCAAAATTGTGTCTAATCTGTCTGTGTCTATGTCTATGTCTATGTCTGACCTGGGCTGGCACGAGCACTACGGTAACGCGCAGTGTCTTAGTGTTTTAGTTCCGGGAAATTTGCTCACCCTACTTTAAGCTAGTATCTACCTTCCACTCCAGGCACTCCTACAGTTAAATTCCATGCCTTCTCTTTTCTGGCGTCTTTAAAGAAAGGATCTGTGATGTCTATTATGTTTTTCCACCTCCAAGATAAATCTTTTGTTGTTTGTGGTGTTGTAACAGGAAACATATATGATATTGGGGTGTGTCTTGGTAAAATTGACTGGATGCTCTCACTGTTTCACTTCCTGGCATGAAAAAAGACGTGGCGCGTATCTTTAGCGGAGCGGAGAGCTGCTTCACACACGCTTCTGGGACTTGGCGTAGCGTGGCTAGTGGAATATCAAGCATTGAGTTGAATGGCTGCGATTTCTCGCGGGGGCCACGGCACTTCCGGAATGCAGCGCAGATGCGCCCGGTGGAAAATAGGGGTTAGCCTTAACTGAGCCTGAACTTAATGTTTGGCTAGAGAGAACACAGACAAATCAGTCTCTGTAGAGATACATTGTATTGTAAAAGAACTAGCAGCAAGTTATTTTTCAGTTAGATAGATAGATAGATAGATAGATAACTTTATTTATCCCCATGGGGAAATTAAGGTGTCTTCGAAGACAGGTACATTACCATTAATACAGTAGGCTACAATACATTAAAAAATGACATATAATAAAATACAATACAGTACAGTCACAATAAAATACAAATGCACTTAAAAATGAGGGATACAAATACAACTACAGTGTGACTGTATAATAAATAGGTGCAGAGAGGACATAAGGCAAATATATTAATGTGTTTGTACACAATATACACATCTATTCCAACACAGCTCTACAGCCAGCACGTTGTCATGGCAACCACCAGCATGCAATTTTTGCATCAGGCGAGCCAATCACTAGTGAGAGGAGATGGAATCAAACCTAAAAAGGCGGGATACAAATACAAGTAATTAACAAAGAATTTCTAATAAAGGAAGAAATTTCACTCTCTCGATACTTCCGGCTTCTGAACTGGTTGCAGTTCCACCAGAGTTCCACTTGGGGCGCTCATCGGCGAGTGCAGAATGAATGGGACTCTATGGAGCTATACCCCTCAAAATCCCCTTTTCTCAGGATATCATTTTTTGTCTAGTAATTATAATGTTGCATTCGAAAGGGGAGGCTAAGGAAATACACACTGCGGGTGTTAGATTTTTTTAAAGGTGCTTTTTTATTCTGAAAAGCCTTTTAAAATGTCAATGACGTCATACACATATATGGCCAGAGATACTGCTTTACGGCAAGCTCTGAGTCACTTCCTTTTTTCTCTCGAGGCATCGACAACACAGCTGACAGGTTAGGCTCTCCCTGTCAATACACATGCTAAAAAGAGGTTTTCTAATGTTTTAAAGACCACGCCGAAATATTCACTCTGACATTCTGGTTCTGCTTCGGATGCCATCAAGCGGGATCTCTGATCGTAATCAGTCCTTCACTGACCAATCAGCATTCATTAGCAGAATGCTAGCGTGTTATGGGCAACGACTCAACCTGTAAGAAATCAAAAGGACATAAGTACTCGTTCATTCAATTTTCAACCTATAATCCATGTTGAACTTGCAAAAACTACAATCAAATCTGAGATTTCTCAATGACAATCAGGCGAAAGAGACAAATTTAGCCGTCTAGCTCCATAGAGTCCCATTCATTTTGCACTCGCCTGCGATCACCCCCAGTGGGACTCTGGTGGAACTGCAATCAAATTCTGTACAATGGGGCTGAATAGTGAAAAGGCTTTCCGTAGACGGGCTTTGGTAATTAATCTGTACTGTTGAGGTAATGGAGACTAATAGTAGTCATCTAATAGGGGCAGATGAGTTATAGATTTTAATGGCAACAGGCAGGAATGATTTCCTGTAGCGTTCCTTTGAGCAGCGGGGTTGAATTAGTCTGTTGCTGAAAGTGCTCTTGAGTTTGTCTAGTGTTTTGTGGAGGGGGTGAGGGTCATGGTCCATAATTGCCCGCAGTTTTACCTGCATTCTGTCTCTGACCACCTCCTCCACAGAAGCAAGCTTAGCGCCAACCACAGACTCAGCCTTTTTAATGAGTTTGTGCAGTCTGTTTGCATCCCTTAGAAGATGGTGCTTTGAACAACAGACTGATAAAACATCTGGAGCATCCTGTTACATACATTGAAGGACCTGAGCCTCTTCAAGAAGTAAAGTCAGCTCATGCCCTTCTTGCATACAGCCTCAGTGTTCGTTGACCACTCCAGTTTATTGTCCAGTTGTACACCTAGGTACTTGTATGTTGTGACAATTTCCACATCTGACCCCCCAATGTGAACTGGAGAGGGTGGGGACTTTTTCCTGCTAATATCCACCACTATCTCTTTTGTCTTTGCCACATTTATCTGTAGGTGATTCTCCCCACTCCACCTCACAAAGCAGTCGATCACATCCCTATACTCCTCCTCCTGTCCACTCTCCACATTGATTGATTGATGAATGATTGATGACTGTGTCATCCGAGAATTTCTGCAGACTGGCATGTTTCAGTGTAGTGCTTGAAGTCTGCAGTACAGGTGGTGAAAAGGAAGAGGGAAAGCACAGTTACCTGGGGGGAATGTTACTTATTAGATGCTCAGACGCACTGCACTGCAGTCTCACAAACTGTGGTCTGCCCGTCAGATAGTTGTTTATCCATGAGACCAGTGGAGCATCCACCTGCATTTTCTCCAGTTTTTCCCTCAGCAGTCTCGGCTGGATCGTATTGAAGGTGCTGGAGAAGTCAAAGAACATGATGCAAACTGTGGTGTTGGGTCTGTCAAGGGAGGAGTATGCCTTCTGCAGCAGGTATATTATTGCGTCCTCCACAACCAGATGAGGCTGGTATGCAAACTGTAGGGGGTCTTGTGATGAGGACACTAGTGGTCTGAGGTGTGCCAGAACTAGTCTCTCCATTACTTCATTGTGTGGGAGGTCAGTGCTATGGGCCTGTAGTCGTTTGGTGTCGTGGGATCTTTTCTTAGGCAATGGCACCAGGCAGGATGTTTTCCATAGCACTAGGACTCTTTGAAGGTGCAGGCTCCAGGTGAAAAGGTGCTGGAATACTCCACATAGCTGTGATATGTATTCCAGCCTGGCAGGTGGGGGATGTGGTAGGGTCAGGGCCGCCTTAACCTAATGTTAGGACCCGGGGCTGAGAGGTTTTGTAGGCCCCCCATCCCCTCGATTTAGAGTCTCATTTTAAAAAAGTGTAATATCTAGGTAATCTACATCACAAAATGCATTAGTTTCTTTCGAGACATACAACAGTGAGTTTTCCCTCTTTGAGCCAGAAAACACCATAATATTGTTATTAACATATCACTGAGCCCACTTGAGCATAAACACAAGACACTTTAACAACCACACACAGCAACTTATGGTGATAATAAAACCAAAAATGTGTGAAAGTATGATTTCAAACGATATTATGAAAAACATCACCAACCATCACCTGTCTGCACAAACATTGATAATAACTGATAACAGCATAAGCAAAGAACAGCAACAGATCAAAGTAGGAGCCTCTTCTCTTGCCTCAGCGGGCCCTGTGAACCAATCACATGCACCTGCACAGACACAGACACACAAACACACTCCATTCAGCACCATGGATAGCAACATGGCCTAATGCCAGGTACCAAAAGATGAAACTGAGCAACATTTATAGAAGGTTTGCCGTATAAATGTGAATTTCTCTTAAAACAATGCACAACCACAACAATTTAAAACCTGCACAAGCTATAAATACAGCACTTTCTTACCTTTTTAGAAGTGTTTTCATCTGGTCTTCTTTGAAGAAAAGGCCCTAATTATGTCCTTAAAATCCAAATCACGAAGGATGTCATGCTCAGTAGACATCAGTGTGAGATGACTGACTCGGTCTTGATGCATGCTTGATCGCAGTCTGTTTTTCACCAAGCCCAGTTTGGAGATGGACGGTTCTCCGCTCGCGTTGGTCACTGGCATAGTCAGGAATAGCCGTAGAGCTATGTCTGTGTTTGGAAATACTGTATGGAGTTTTCTTCTTCTTAAAAATTTCAGTAACTCCACTGCAGACGTGCTGCTCACATTTTCATCCTGTACAAATTCTCTGAACTGTACCACCTCCTCCACAAAGTCCTCTTCCAAGTAACTGTTGTATTTCCTCTGCAGGCTCAACGCTGCTGACCGGAGGTCTTGGGGGGAAATCAAGTGCAACCCATTTAAAAACCCGAAGTTTTCACACACATCTTTGTATGACTGGTACCTTCTGTCCAGTTCTGACACTAAACAGTCAATGATATAGATATACACAGATGTACAGAAGCGGTTGCGGCCTGATAGCTCGCACTCAGGCTCAGATGACTCATCAGCCTGTCTCTTTCTTTTTTTCTTTTGCTGGGTGTCTGCTTTGTACTCATGAGACACAATGGGGGACATGTTCCTTGCAGCTGTCTCAACGCTATCAAACTGATCCCGGAGGCCTGCTACATATTCACGCAATGACCGAACCAGATCCACAGCATTGCACAGATCCAATTCCACCGCTTGTAGTGCAGTACTCACACCCTGGAAACGTTGAAGGATGGCATTCTAACCCCTCTATACAGCCCTCTGGTGATACGTACCGCAGGATGAAAGTCAGCTGGTCCACATGTGTGATATCTGGCATGAAGTCCACACTGATAGCGAAATACTTTGCAAGTTTCACTCTGCTGATTACTTCCTCGAGCACTTTCTGTCCCATCAGCTGTATGAATTCCTCAAACACTTCAGGGAGAGGTAGGATGGGGTTCCTCTGCCAGCGTTTCCACATTTTTCAATATGAGCCTTTAAAAAAGGATCAAACTGGCCGATCAGCTCCATGCACCCCAAATAATTGCTGTTGTCGGTGTCTCCAAACCTGTGGCTGTCACCCCTGAAAGCAAGTCCCCGTTCAGCCAAAAACTTCACAACAGTAACAACTCTCTGTAGAACTTGTGTCCAGTATTCACACTCCTCATTGAACTATTCAGCTGACAGTGGGAGTCCACTGTCCCACTGTCAGCTGCTTGATTGATGTAAGCGATCATGGCTTTTCTGTGAATGTCACAGCTTTCATGTTCTGCTATACGATCATTAGCATGTTTCCAGTCAAAATAACCCCCACTTACAAATGCTTACTTTTCCTTGTTCTCGCCAAATATTTTGCATGCAAAACAAAACACACTACCTGCTGATGGTGAATAACAGAGCCATTCTCTGGGCACACACTCTCCGTTACTGAGTTTGCGTTTGAAATGCATTTTTGAGAAAAATCTTCTATGCCGCCCATTGATTGGATGCGAGACTCTGGTTCCCTTTACAGATGTTTATTAACACCGTAGAACTAAAAGTTCAGGTAGACAAAATAAAAGACAACATCAAATATTGCAATCATTACATAAATAGCATGGCTTAGCACTGTAGCTAATGCTGATAAAGAATACAGAGTAATACTGACCACTTTAGCCTGCTTCTCAACCAACGGCAGAGTCATTCCCCACAGGCAATCTTCACAGTCAAAAAATATGATTCTTCAACTTACACACAGTTGTAGCAAACACCAGCATGGAGTAATAATAAAAAATAAAAATAAAGAAACAAACCAGCAGGTAACATCACCGCTACAGGTGCGTCTTGGTCTCTGTGTGTAGCTTACGGAGCTAACAGGCGCTACTTCCGGTTTTTACTCATGTCAAAATAAAAGTACGTATTTCAAAATAAATTTAAAAAACGGCTGCATTTACATCTTCTCTGCTGTTTATATTGGCGTTCCGATGCCGACTCGTCAGCATCTTTATTTTGACAGGACTCCGGTCCCATTTCCGCCCAATAAGCCCGCACTTTTGTGTCAATACTGTTTCCCCAGCGGCCCGGGTCACTGTTATATGGGTCATCTTACTCGTCTCCCCCTAACTGGTTTGTGGCCTGGTCCTCTCTCTGGGGCTCGTTTGCTCCCCCCTCCTCCTCCCCTCCATTGCTGCAGGCGGTCCCCTGCTCCTCTCCAGCTACATCCACCTGCGCGGCCTGCGCCTCCTCCGCTCCCTCCGGTGTGTGGGATAGCGATCTTCCTCCGGTGCTAGGTCCATCTTCAGTAGCAGCTGGTTTAAAAAATCCGGTGAGCTTTGGGATGCTCTTTAGTAGATCTTTTTCGCGCAACTCCTTCTTAATACGTTTTTTTTTTTTTCTGGACACCACTCTCAAACGTCCTCCCCGACATTTTCCACTTAATGTCACTCAGTCATAGAGGGACACACCCCAAATCTAACTATAGACATTGTGATAGGTAAGCCCACGGTCAATAGGCTATAGGGCCACGTGAGTCACTCCTAATTTGGATCAATCAGCAGCCATGTAACATGCAATTAGAGTGATTGACAGAAAACCTGACAAGTTACAAAACAATATGACCTCTTCAGCTCATCATGAACCATGTGAGGCCCCTGAACTTGGGAGGCCCCTGGGCTTCAGCCCAGGTAAGCCCGTGCATTAAAGCGGCCTTGGGTTGGGTCTATGGTGGGTGTTGGCAGGGGGGTAGCGGCTGGGGCTGGCAGAGGCAAAGCATGATGGTGTCTACTGTTCAAGATTGTGGGGGTTTGTGTGGGGTGTGATAGTGTCCTGAGGTCATAGTTCATATGAGGAATATAATATATAATAATAAGTTTATTTGATATAGCACCTTTTTACAGACAAAGTCACAAAGTGCTTCACATGATAAACATTTGTAAAAATACAGTACAACCCAACAGAAAATAAACAAGGGAAAAAAAGAAAATAATTATTGAATGACCAATGCAAATCATTTCAATGATTAAAACCTAAAACCCAAAGTTTACAAACAAGAGTCAAAAGCAAATTTAAACAAATGTGTCTTCAGCTGCTTTTTAAAAGCTTCAACAGAGACCGGGATGATATGAATCCATGAATGATCATCAAGCTCAGAATGCGAAACAACAGCTCTGTTTGGCAATGTTTCTTAATTGAAAGAAACATGTGCGGGTCAGTGATTTGATATGTTGATCAAAATACATGTTATTATCAAATATAACACCAAGATTTCTCAGTTTGGACTGTACCGCTGAAGAAAGGGACCCCAAGAGCTGAGTAACCTTGGAAGCTGTAGTGTCCGGAGCAACAATAAGGACTTCGGTCTTATCTTCATTGAGCTGTAGGAAGTTGTTTGCCAGCCAATCCTTGATGGAAATCAAACATTTGAGCAGTTCCAACACTTTGTCAGTCTCTTCCTGGTTAAAAGAGACATATAGCTGGATGTCATCTGCATAGAAGTGATAGCAGATATCTCCAAATTGGCTAATTATATGTCCTAGGGAAAGCATATACAATGCCAATCAGACCTAACACAGAACCCTGAGGCACCCCACTGGAAAGGGCAACAGTTTCTGAACAATAGGGACCAAGTGACACAGAAAAACTTCTATCTAAACGATAAGAGGTGAACCAATCCAGGGTGCTCCCTGAGATACCAACCCAGTGCTTAAGTCTATCAAGCAAGATGTTATGATCCACTGTATCAAAAACTGCACTTAGCAGCACCAAAACCGAGCATTCACCCATGTCAGAGGACATTAATAAATCATTGGACACTCTAAGAAGAGCGGTTTCGGTTGAGTGTTTCTGACGGATTTTTGGAAATTTGTCTAAAATGTTGTGTGTATTCAAGACAGCAGTGAGCTGTTTAGCAACAACTTTTTGTACAATTTTTGAAATAAAAGGCATCTTGGAAATGGGCCTATAATTTGCGGGAATTGATGTATCCAGGTTGGTTTTCTTTAGTAGTGGCTGAACAACTGCATGTTTAAAATATGATAGGACACAACCAGATTGCAGAGAGCTGTTGAGTATAGAGAGAACCCAAGTACTCACAGACCCAAGACAATTTTAAAAAAAGGAAGTTGGTATAATATCTACTGGGCTCGAGGAAGATTCTCGTAGCGAAATCGGAGCAAAACAGTTCAAGATTGGAGGCCGGATCGAGTGAACTGAATATGGAGTAGAAGAGGGGATAATGCCATTTCTGACATCACAATTTTATTTACAAAGAAATAGAGAAAGTCATTGCAGTCCTTATTTGAAAACACCGGCACTTCAGGAGGAGCAGGATTGACAATATTGTTGATGGTTTCAAAAAGAAATGAGGTTAGCAAAGTATGATGACATTGTCCTGTTGCAAGATGATGGCACACCAAGAAATCAGTGGAAGCTGGCTAAGGTAGTTGAAGTCTTCCAAGGAGCTGACGGAAGAGTTAGGAAACTCAAACTGTTACTTAGTGACACAACACTAAACAGTAAAGGCACACGCTCAAATAAGCCAGTTTACTTAGAAAGGTCCATACACAAAACAGTACTATTGCTTGAGGCTGAATAAGTAGGTTAGCTCTTCAATGACATTGTTTTGATCATATTTGAGTATTTACATCAATGTTTTACAGGGTTCTGTTAACAATGTTAATTTTTATTGTGAATCACACATTGCGTGATGGTGGGCGTGTAAATGCAGCCGTTTTTTGAATTTATTTTGAAATACGTACCTTTATTTTGACATGAGTAAAAACCGGAAGTAGCGCCTGTTAGCTCCGTAAGCTACACCAGAGAGTAAGGCACCTGTAGCGGTGATGTTGCCTGCTAGTTTGTTTCTTTATTTTTATTTTTTTATTACTCCATGCTTCGTGGTGTTTGCTACAACTGTGTGTGAGTTGAAGAATCATACTTTTGATTGTGAAGATTGCCTCTGGGGAATGACTCTGCCGTGGGTTGCAAGCGGACAAGGCTACACAAGCAAGCACGTTGAGTACTAGCGCAAGTACTTGTTAGCTGCCATTATAGCACACAGACATTTCATTTGGGTTTTTTTCCTTAAAGTAGCAGTGGACATTTTTTCTGCAATTGATTATCTAGTAAGAATCAAAGAAACTAAGTAGATAAGTAAATTAACCATTCTCTCAGTTGAATCATTGTTCATACAAGTGAGTTTTCATATTTAGACTGTACCAAGAGTTTTTTACACTTTAATTGCCTTTTTATTACTCATTTATTGAAGTGTGTTATTATGATACTGTAGTGTTTGATGTGCATTATGCAAAGGTTAAGCTAAGGTAATCAAAGAGATTTATATTTATATTTCATTTCATTTTCAACATTTCATGTTATTTCATATTTGCACACAGTAGAGAACAGAATACATTTTATTCAAATTTCAACACATTTAAAACTTTGTACATTTAATATGTCACACACAAAAGAAAACACTTTTCTTCCAACTGAAGAGGTCACTCTTGGAGTCCTTCAAGAAGATAGTGAGCAGACTAGCAGACTACCCTATCACAGCAAGCTGACGCTGATGAGCAAGTTGAAGACACAGTGCAGGACACACAATCTCAGGTTGGTGCGGATGACACACAACTGCCTCTTGGAATTAGGAGAACTGGACGTACACAAAAGCTCACTGAAAAAGGAAAAGCTCTGTTAGATGACAAATTGAAGGATCTAAATGTGAGTTTTGTAAGGATGTACAGAAGATGAAGTATCAATGGCTTAAAACGGTCCATTAAGAATAATGATGCTGATGATCTGATTGATGAGATTGTAAATGCAATCAATACCATCCAAGTTGACAATGACAATACTTACCTCAAAATAAGAGCCATTTCAAGTCCTGAACCTGACATTCGGAGAATGAATGACACATGCCAGGCATTCACTAGGATTGCAAATACAAATGTTCAACATTTCCGCAGTGGTGATGATTCAGAAAATATATCTTGGCCTGACGCTAAATCAGTGTTTGACAGCACAGTGTCTAGTGTTTCCTCAGCTCAAACTGCTAAGTCAAAGGCTTCTTCCAAAGTATGCAGACATTCTTCCATCCTGTCCCTGAATGCAAAACAAGTGGCAGCTGAAGTTGTGGCTATACAAGAGGTGATAAAGATAACAAATGCACAACATCAGCAGAAGAAAGAAATTCAAAGACTTGAGGTGGAAGATCAAATCTTGAAAGCTGAAAGAGAAGCTAAAGAAAGGGAAATTGAAGCAGAGAGTGCTAAAAAAGAGCTCAGTTCATAGCAGAAAGTGGTGATAGAAAAATGAAGCTGGAAGGGAAAAGAAGAGAAGTAGAACGGCTAGAAGAACTTAAAGGGCATGTTGCGGCTCAAGCAAGACTGCAGGTTTATTCAGAATCTGTTGATCCACCACTTGCACTTAACCCTTTAATGGATCCATTGTTTCCCTCCTATCAAGCACCAGTCTCCCAAGCTCTTCCTGTGCAACAAGCCAAGCCTAGTCAAGTCCATCACCCAAATGAGGTCACAGCCACTAAAAACCCTCTCCCACATCCCTCCATGTACACCTCATGTTCTGTTCCACAGCCAGCCACATTTTCTCAAGTCCCTGTAAGTCAAGTCATCACCCCAACTGCACTTCCACTCATGCAACAAGCCCCAACCACTCAAGCTTCGGCCACTCAAGCCTTTTTAACCTCTCATGGAGCTTCCAATGACCTTGTGAGAACTCTTGCTGAAGCAATCACAGCTAATCGAGTTCCAATCCCAGAACCTGAAGTTTTCAAAGGAGATCCTCTCAAGTACAATGATTGGAAGCTTTCCTTCTTTACTCTGATTGATCGCAAGAACCTGCTAACTCAAGAAAAGCTCTTCTTTCTACGCAAGTATGTTGGTGGCTCAGCCAAGAAAGCTATTGAAGGCCATTTCCTTGTAGGAACAGAAACAGCTTACCGTGCTGCCTGGGACATACTTGAAGACAGATTTGGTAATCCATTCATAGTTGACATTCAAGTCATACCGTGACAAGATACATACATGGCATAAAATTGGCCCCAAGGATAGCGAAAATCTTCGTGAGTTTGTTGATTTCCTGAGCAGTGTAGAATCAGCTATGCCATATGTTCAAGGTCTACAAACTCTCAACGACTGTGTGGAAAACCAAAAGATTACTGTCAAGCTCCCGGATTGGTTGAGCTCACACTGGAATAGAGAAGCCACGATTTATCAAGATGGACACAAAATGTTCCCTGACTTCAGATACTTCGTGAGATTTCTCAACATGGAAGCTCGAATTGCATGCAACCCCATCACATCATTATATGCAGTGAAGCCAACTGACCAAGAAAGATAAAAACCAACAGAACGAGAACAGTCTAAGTATCAATGAAATCAAAACATTAGTACTAAGACTTTCACCACTAATACAAGTGAGCAAGCATCACATGCATGTTTTGTAAGAAGAAAGGCCATACTCTCCATAGGTGTCACAAGATTATGGAAAAATCAGTTGAAGAAAGAGTTAAGTTTGTACAACTGGAGAAATTATATTTTGGCTGCCTTAGGATCGGCCATAACTCCAGAGCTTGTACATCCAGGAGTGTGTGTGACTTATGTGTAAAACGCCACCCCACTTGCCTACATCAAGATCGTGGGAAGAAAGACCAAGAACAAGGAGTAAGAATAAAACAAGAAAGGTCAAATGAAAACAAAGGAGACAAGAACCAACAGTCGGAATCAATTGAAATACAGCAAGCTACCTCTAACCGAGTTGTTCAAGAGAAGAGCAGCACTCATACTTCATTAATTGTTCCAGTCTATGTATCCACGACAATGGAACCAAACAAGGAAGTTTTAGTGTATGCTTTACTTGATAGTCAGAGCGACACAACCTTCATCTTGAAGGATGCAGCTGTAACATTGGGTGCCAAGAAAGAACCAGTAAAACTTTAAGTGTCCACGATAACATCAAAAACAAAAGTGGTGAATAGCCAAAGGGTGCAAGGACTACAGGTAAGAGGCATCAGCTCTGACACTAAAATCAAACTCCCAACAACCTATACCAGAGATTACATACCAGCAAACAGATCCCATATACCCACAAGCACAACCGCAAAGTCCTGTGCTCACTTAGAACATTTGGCAGATGAAATGTCTCCTGAGCTTGACTGTGAAGTAGGATTGTTAATCGGCTATAACTGTCCACAAGCCTTACTTCCCAGAGATGTCATCACGGGCAATGAAAACCAGCCATATGCACAAAGGTCTGTGTTGGGTTGGAGCATTATCGGCTGCAGCAGCACTGAAGTAGATTATGATCATGAGGATGAAATCGGTGTGAGCCACCATATCATCATAAAGAAAGTTCAGTCAGCTACCAAGCCCTCTACTAAGCTCAAGTCTGAGATCCATTTTGGTTATAGAACTCAAGTCAAGGAAATGATCACTCCAGTAGATATACTCAAGGTCTTTGAGTCAGATTTTACTGAGAAGTTCAGTGAAGAAGTTCTAATATCACAAGAAGATATTAAGTTCTTGGCGAAGCTGAAAGAAGGCATCAAGCGAAAGCCAAATGGGCATTACGAAATGCCATTGCCTTTCAAGGAAGACAGGCCAAGTCTGCCAAACAACAAAGTGTGTGCAGAACATAGACTCAGATGTTTGGAAAAACGCCTTAAGAAAGACAATCAATATCACAAGGATTATGTGGCTTTTATGGAGGACATAATAGCAAGAGGTGACGCTGAAAAGGTTCCACAGCCAGAGGTAACCAACCAGACCATGTGGTATATCCCTCACCATGGGGTTTACCACCCCCAAAAACCAGGAAAGATTTGCGTGGTATTTGATTGCTCAGCTAAGTTTCAGAATACATCACTGAATGAGCATCTACTCACCGGGCCAGACCTTACAAATACCCTTGTAGGGGTCTTGTGTCGTTTCCGCAAAGGACAAGTAGCCATCATGTGTGATGTGGAACGGATGTTCCATCAATTTCATGTTGCACCAAGGGACCAAGACGACCTCCGATTTTTCTGTGGTGGGAAAGAGGCAATATGGAAGCTCCACCGTCAGTGTTCCGCATGAAGGTTCACTTGTTCGGTGCTGCATCGTCACCTGGATGCGCGAACTTTGGGCTCAAACACCTGGCTGCAGAAGGAGAAGGCAAGTTTAGTGAAGCTACAGTGAGGTTTATACAGCGCAACTTTTATGTTGACGATGGATTAACAAGTTTGGACAGTGAAGAAGAAGCTATTGAGCTTGTTAGAGAGGCAAGAGACCTCTGCAACACCGGTAAGCTCCGCTTACACAAATTCATTACCAGCAACAAGAAGGTTCTTGCCACAATCCCAAAGCAAGAACTTGGACATGGCCTTGGGTGAACACAAGATGGAACAGGCTCTCGGGGTCCAATGGTGCATTAGCTCAGATAAGTTCCAGTTCAGAGTGAGGGTAAAAGAGCATCCCTTTACCAGAAGAGGAGTACTGTCAACAGTGGCCTCAATTTTTGATCCTCTTGGATTTGTGGCACCTGTCATTTTGAAAGGTAAACAAATTCTACAAAGATGTGCCAAGACAAGGTAGGATGGGATGAGCCACTTCCTGACGACCTCAAGCCGCGTTGGGAAGCATGGCTCCAAGACCTCCATAATCTGTCTTCGGTAGAGATACCACGGCACTACATACCATTGACGGCCAAAGAAGTTCAGCAGTGTGAACTTTACCATTTTTCCGATGCTAGTGTTGCTGGCTATGGAATGTGTCCTTACTTTAGGGTTATTTCAAAGTCTGGAGAAGTCCACTGCACTCTTGTTATGGGGAAGGCAAGGGTTGCACCGACGAAGGTAACAACAATCCCAAGGCTGGAACTCTCAGCTGCGGTCGTGGCCACAAGGACAAGTGATCTGCTAAAGAGAGAGATGGAGATCGAAGATCTACAGGAATACTTTTGGACCGATTCCAAGGTCGTCCTTGGTTACATTAATAATGATGAAAGGCGATTTCATGTATTCATAGCCAACCGGATCTAGCAGATCAAATCAAACACAGAACCAAGTCAGTGGCAATATGTTGCCTCAGAAAATAACCCGGCTGACCATGCCTCTCGCGGACTCATCGCAAAGGAGCTTGTAGAGTCTAACTGGTTCGCAGGACCTAGTTTCTTGTGGCAAAGGGACCTCCCTAAGGAAGAAGAGATTAAGGTGGGAGAACTCAATGAGGACGACCCAGAAATCAAAAGAGCACAAGTTTACACAACGAAAGCAAAGGAGGAAAGATCCCTATCAGACCGACTTCAGAAGTTTTCAGATTGGAAGAGAGCCGTAAGGGCCATAGCAAGACTTAAGCGTCTTGCAAAGGAGGTGAAAGGTCTTAAAACAAGATCTAATGAAGCTACGACACTTGAAGAAAGAATGGATGCTGAACAATTCATAATCCATGCAGTTCAAGAAGAAGCGTTCAGTGATGAAATCAAGGCTCTTATAAAGAGCAAGTCAACTGAACTGCACAAGTTGAACCCTTTCATGGATAGCCAAGATATCCTGAGGGTGGGAGGTAGATTGACACAAGCAACACTCCACCCCCATGTCAAACACCCAGCTATCCTCCCCAAAGGACATCATGCATCTCGATTGTTGATAAAGCACTACCATGAGAAGGTGAAGCATCAGGGTCGTGGAATGACCATCAGTGAACTACGCTCCAGTGGGATTTGGATCCTGGGGTGTAGTAATGAAGTGTCATCACTCATCTTCAAGTGCATTAAATACAGAAAGCTCAGAAAGTGTAATCAAGAACAAAAAATGGCCGACCTTCCACCAGAGAGGATGGAAGCTACCCCCCCATTTACTTATAGTGGTATGGACTGCTTCGGACCATTTTATGTTAAAGATGGAAGGAAAGAACTGAAGAGATATGGGCTTCTATTCACCTGCATGTGTTCATGTGCCATCCACATTGAGGTATTGGATGACCTTTCCACTGATGCCTTCCTAAATGTGTTGCGCTGTTTTATTGCCATAAGGGGCAATGTAAGTCAACTACAAAGTGATCAAGGCACAAACTTCGTGGGGGCACGCAATGAATTCCAAGAATTAATGAAAGGAATAGAGCAAGAACGTGTGAAAGAGCTAGGATGCAACTTTGTCATGAACCCATCTGCATCCAGTCACATGGGCGGTGTCTGGGAGAGGCAGATTTGGACCGTGAGAAGTGTCCTCACATCCATCCTAGACCAGTCTGCTGGAAGATTAGACAGCTCTTCATTAAGAACATTCCTGTACGAAGTGATGGCTATAGTGAATAGTCGACCATTGACCACAGAACATCTCAATGATCAATTAGGACCTGAACCCCTAACTCCAAATCACATATTGACAATGAAATCGTCAATAATCGCACCACCACCTGGAGAGTTTGTAAGGGAAGATCTCTATCTTCAGAAAAGATGGAAGAGAGTACAGTTCTTGTCCAATGAATTTTGGACCAGGTGGAGAAAAGAGTATTTGCTGAATCTGCAGCAGAGGAGCAAATGGAACAAGGACAGGAGAAATGCTAAAGTGAATGACATTGTCCTGTTGCAAGATGATGGCACACCAAGAAATCAGTGGAAGCTGGCGAAGGTAGTTGAAGTCTTCCAAGGAGCTGACGGAAGAGTTAGGAAACTCAAACTGTTACTTAGTGACACAACACTGAACAGTAAAGGCACACGCTCAAATAAGCCAGTTTACTTAGAAAGGTCCATACACAAAACAGTACTATTGCTTGAGGCTGAATAAGTAGGTTAGCTCTTCAATGACATTGTTTTGATCATATTTGAGTATTTACATCAATGTTTTACAGGGTTCTGTTAACAATGTTAATTTTTATTGTGAATCACACATTGTGTGATGGTGGGAGTGTAAATGCAGCCGTTTTTTGAATTTATTTTGAAATACGTACCTTTATTTTGATATGAGTAAAAACCGGAAGTAGCGCCTGTTAGCTCCGTAAGCTACACCAGAGACCAAGGCACCTGTAGCGGTGATGTTACCTGCTGGTTTGTTTCTTTATTTTTATTTTTTTATTATGCTTCGTGGTGTTTGCTACAACTGTGTGTGAGTTGACGAATCATACTTTTGATTGTGAAGATTGCCTCTGGGGAATGACTCTGCCGTTGGTTGAGAAGCAGGCTAAAGTGGTCAGTATTACACTGTATTCTTTATCAGCATTAGCTACAGTGCTAAGTCATGCTATTTATGTAATGATTGCAATATATGATGTCTTTTATTTTGTCTACTTGAACTTTTAGTTCTACGGTGTTAATAAACATCTGTAAAGGGAACCGGAGTTTCACTTCCAATCATTGGGCGGCATATGATGTCCTCGCCTCCTTAACCATGTTGTTGTATTCAGTCAAAATGTCTTTGTAATACAGCTGGTGAACATGAAGCTTGGATAGGGTGACCAGAGGTTTGACCGGGACGGTCCCGATTTTGAATTGTGTGTCCCGAGTCCCGACAAAAGCCTGTCGGGACACTAAAATGTCCTGGTTTACACCAGGAGCGGTGTGAACCGATTTTGCTGGGGCTTCAGCCCCAAATGTTTTGAGTGTAGCCCCGAATGTAACTTTGTCCAGTTTATTTTCCGAGGCGAATAGAACGGGCAGCTACGTGCGGGGTCCGACCATGCTGTATTTGTTGTTATCACCTAGCAACCGTCTCTAAGTGAGGAAAGCTGTGAAAGGTGAAGTTTTCGGAGGAATCATAGCCAAATCAGTCTAATACATTGATGCCATCAACACCAAGTTTAGGAGGGCAATACTAATGATTTAGTTTGACACACGGAGCTCTGAAGCCGACCTGTGCGTCACTTAGTGTCCACTCTCGCTGTAAAATGCAGGACAGCTTCAGGTTTATGGACGCACTCTGCTGTCGACATGCTGCGGCAGAAGTGTTACTTTTGTGCTCTGTGTATTTCTGCAGTAGTTTCAGTTTTCCACTTCCATGGCTAAACTATGTGTCTCATTCAGTGTTCTGTGTCTGTCAGACGGTCTGAGATCTACCGTATCAGCAGAGCAATCACGTAAAGCACAGCAGGCTATGGTGCAGGTAGATTATTTTCTGAAATACAGTGACTTTATTCTTGTAATACCCTATTATAACTTTATTTTTCTCAAAATATCACGACTCCTCCAAATCACAGAGAACACAGATACTGTATTTTGAATGTGTACAAAGTTTTGAACATGAGCAGAAATCTTGCTCAATCATCTGAAATATTACAGTCCAGGGTCTTTATAAATAAATTAAAATGAATTAATGTATCATTGAGGTGAATAATTGTCATATGCACATTAAAGGACGTTAATTCCCCAACAAAAGATGTAAAACAGCAGGGAAGAGTAAATGATGCCTAGTCTACATGTGTGCTGACTCAGATATAATTAGTAAAGTCGATCTACAGGAGAATAAATAGTTGAAAGCAATACAGAATGCCTGAGAGCCTTACTGCAATATATTCAATTATGTTTTTTATATTTGGATTGTAATCTATGTTTCTCTTTACATAAAGATATTTGCAGCATACATTGATTCAGAAAAAAAGTAGAAATAGGTGCATAAAAATTCACCATCACAATCATTTTAATTCTTTTGGTGTTATTGGAATAAATAACACTTCAAAAAATCGTTTTTAGAAAAAATCTCAGCATAAATCTCACACTAAACTGAAAAAGGCTGTTGCTGCAATTTTGTTAATTTTACAGGAAAAAGCACTGTTATTATTAGATGAGGAGCCTACAATCAAAATAATGAAGTTACTGTCTGTGTCTATGTCTGACCTGCGCTGGCACGTGTTCACGTTAAAAATTGTGTGCGTGCACGAGCACTACGGTCACGCGCACAGTGTCCCGGTTTTAGTTCCGGGAAATCTGGTCACCCTAAGCTTGGAGGATTTCCACTGTCGTTCCGCCCTTAAGAAATTGACATTGACATTGACAAATTGACATTAAGAAAATCAGCAGCAACAAGACATTGCAAGACATGTCATCGACGTGAATATTAAAATCTCCGACCATAACCACCTTATCCAACCTAATAATAGATGATAAAAATATCACTGAATTCAGACAAAGAATAACTGTTTGAACCAGGAGGTCGGTAGATTAAAATACAATAAACGGATTAGAACTACCAACGTTGGTCACCTGCAGTTCAAATGAAGAAAAAACCCCAGTGGGTACTGTCCGACTTTGAAAGCAATTTTTATACACCACCGTGAGAGGTGAATAAGGGGTGGTAGTGAAAGAAGAAGACTCTGTGGAGGGGGTGTGTGGTGTAAACAGTCAATCACATGGGGCGGACTGTACTGCGTGCTGTATGTTAGCCGCTAGCATTGAACTACCCAGCTTGTTTGGGTGGACACCATCGTTCCTGTTAAAGGAGGAGTGGTTCCAAAACAGGTTAAAATTGTCAATTAATCTGAAGTTATGGGCACAGCAGGTGGACTGGAGCCAGGTGTTTAGGCTGAGTAGTCGGCTGAAGGGCTCTGCACCGCGGGAGACCGTTGGCAGGGGACCACTGATAAACACAGATTTCCCGCAGCGCTCTAAAAGGCTAAAAAGGTCGTTAAAGTCCTTCTTTGTCAGGTCAGATTCCCGACGTGCCATGTCGTTGTTGCCCACATGGATTATCACCCGAGTTATGGAGGAGGAGAGAGACTGCAGTAGACCGGGCAGTTTGTCCAGGAGGACTGGGACTGTTGCTCCCAGAAAACAACGTGTTATGGCATTGAAAAAGCGTAGGTTCCTGGTAATGCTATCGCCCACTATCAGAATTGTGGGGGCGAAAAGGGGGCGAGGAAAGTGAGAGCCGGACGGCTCTTGGCAGGAACAGGACAGGAGAGTTTTGTGAGCCAGCTACATCGGTACCAGGTGGAGGATTACCTGCAAGGTCCGGTCGAGGAAGCCCCCCAGAGTGACGAAGCACGGCCTCTTTAACAATCCTGCGCCGAGTGGAGGAGGTCGAGGTCACAGAGGAAGGCCGCCGAGCTGACTTTCCACTGCTACCAGCGGAGGGTGGCCTACGGGTTTCACAGGTGTTGTGGATCCGGTCGTAAAGGAGGCGCAGAGACACCAACCAGGTGGACCGGATTTTCACCAGCTAAAGCTAAAGCAGCATAGCAATTGGAGAGTGTCAGGAGAGGTGGAGAGACGGTCCCGTCAGAGCCCCTCTTGTGACTGTGGACCACCAAGTCCACCCAAGTTGACCCATGGTGTGGAGTAGAGCAGGAGGAGGGCCGCTGACAAGCGACAGGGTCCCACGCCACAGTGTCCTGCAGGACTGAGTCGAGCGAAGCCAGCTTCTGAGACTGTCCACATGCCAGATCAACGTAACTGGACAGTGAAGAGTCCTTCTTCTGAAGTTCCTCGGACAGCCGTTGGATGTCTTCTTTAAGGTTGGTTATTTGTTTATTTGCCTTAATTTGCAGTATACTGTCGTCGGTAAAACCGACGCAGCTCTCACAGGCCAGGGTGGATAGAGTGGTAGTGGTAGCAGTAGCCATTGTAGCAGGCTGATGCTGGATCCCGGGCCTTGTGGCAGCTGGCTGCAGCTGGGCCCGGTGGCAGCAGGCTGCTTCTTGGCCTGTTGTGCTCTGCTACCGCTGTGCTCTGCTGCCGCCGAGTGCTCTGCTGCTGGATCACTGAATAGGGGGGCTACTGGGAGTGAGGGAGCTTGCGTCAAACCTGTTGAAAAACTGGTTAAGCTCATTTGCTAGTTGTACTGTTCCCTCAACTACGCCGCCACCTTTCCTCTGGAAGCCGGTAATCTCTCTCATCTCATTTCATATGTCCTTGGCCTTGTTCATTTCCAGTCTCTCCTCCAGTTTCCTCCTGAATACGTCCTTACTATCCTTAAGACTGAGTTGTTCACCCTCCCCGTAGCAGTGTGCTCTGCCAATCTTTGTAATGGAGTTAACTCTTAATACATCCATGAGTTCTACTTGGTCCCCTGACCTAAGGGCCCTCTTCTTTTCCTTGAGTAGAGCCTTCAGGTCACTGGTGAGCCATGGTTTGTTATTAGGGTAACAGCAGACCTCTTTAGTGGGTATGGAGTTTTCCACACAGAACCCAATGTACTCAGAGACACAGTCTACTAATCCGTCAATATCCGAATGTGGCTCATACAGGGCATGCCAGTCCGTGGTTTCTAGAGCATCACGTAGTGATTCCATAGTGTAACAGATGGAATGGATGACAGAAATGGATTACTCTATCATAATTATTTATGGCCAGTGGGATCAGAAGTTCTATGTTCTACTATAGAGCCCAGGATTAACCAAACAATACTCCAGGAATGACTCAAACACAGTTGTACTTTCTTTGAGAAACAAAAACGCTTCCCTTTTTAATGCATGGATGGGAAGGATAAGCCAAAAAACATAAAAATTACACACTCTTCAAATGACACAAATCTTACCCGGGTAAGTAGAAAAATAAAAAATATAAACAAAACTCACAGCTGTGATTTAAAGTTCAGAATTTCCGACCAGTTTTCAGTCACTTAAATTCAGTTTCAGTTCAGTTCGGTCCACTGTGGAAGTGGAGAGAGTTTGTCCTACCGCGCAGTTGGTGGTGGGTGTGTGTATGTAATGTCGAATTCTGCAGGCACCGTATCGCTAGTTCTCTTCTGGGCTGTGGCTCGCCATCAATGTCTCGATTCAGGCTCCAACATCCAGGTAGATCAAAGGTTCAAAGGGTCCAACAAAAAAAACCTGACCTACAGTGAGTAAGGTCAGAACATTCATTTAGCTTTTTTTTTAGCTTTCAATCATGAACTATAGAATATAATTCATGTAAAATCATCATATCATTAAACTGAACAATCATTGTAATATGACATCACAATATCGGTAACAAACACTCTCAAAATATTCTTAGAGATAATTATTGAAAAACCTCTTCAATATAATAATATCAAAATAACGTAGATACTAGTAAGCATCTACTAGGCATGTTTAGACATCTCAAATAAAATGTAACACTCAAAGATAATTCAAATATGGCTTAATGTGCTCAAAATGCACAGATAAAAGTGCTAAATCAACACATTCCAAAGTGTGTAACAATTATGCAAACAAACATATTACACAGCACTGGATTAAGTTTGCAGCTTTAAAATATCAAGCTAATGGTTTTAGCATTAGTGAATGGTGTCTGCCATTGTGCTAGTTAGCATCTCAGCTAGCGCTCCATGTGCACTCTCATAGGTCCAGGGCTCCACACTGGATTATTTCAAAGAGTTTTTCATCAGTTTTAACAACTTTTATTGCAATATCTTCATGAGGTAGGTATCGTTCTTGACGCGGGGTTTGCTCTCTGTTCATCCAGCAGCTCAAGGGGAAGTGAACTCTGCTCCGTGCAGGTCAACAGTCCGAGCTTCTTCCTGATTGGCTGACAGCACGTCTCCAACCCATCTCCTTCAAAATAAACTTCCTATTTATTTTCTCTTTATCGCAGTTGAATGGCTTTTTAGACAAATATCAGTTTTTAATCTTTAACATTAATAACGTACTTCATGAATTTACTTTTTAATATAAACTTAGCTCTTTTAATATAGATTTTTAACCTTGGTTACAATAGCCTCATGAGACCATTGCCTCACAGTCCTTACTGTAGCTGGTTTCTGTTGTACAGGCTTGTATGATGGTGTGAGCATGACGAAGTTGTGGTCTGACCTGCCTAGCAGGGGCAGGGCAGTAGAACTGTAGGCATCTTTAACATTTGCGTACAGAAGATCTAAAGTCTTATGGTACCTTGTAGTGCATTTAACAAACTGATAAAAAGTGGGAAGTGTGGTGGAGAGAGAGACATGGTTGAAGTCACCTGTGATAATGATGAAGGCACCAGGGTGTTTTGTTTGTAGACGTGCCATTACAGAGTGGGTGACGTGCGGATTGTAAACATTTATGGCTATAACATTTGTAAATTCCCTTGGCAGATAGTATGGGCGAAGCCCGATGGCAATATGCTCTATGTTCCAGCCGCATTAACGCTCTTTTACAGTAATATGACCAGGGTTGCACTACCTTGTGTTCACCAATAAATCTCTTTTTCTTCATCCTCCGTTTAACACCCCATTTAAAAAGAGAAGAGAGAGATGGATAAGTGATAGGCATTAAAAACACTTCAGAAAGCGCTGCATCGGGATTGGCCTTTAGTCGTGTGATGACCTGAGTGTAACCACCTCTCACCCAGTGTGTTCTGTTTGGCTCGAACTGCAACCCTGCAAAGGATAAGGGCATTGTATATCCTCAGTGATATAGAGACAACACTGGCAATAAAAGGCAGGGCCCCACATAATTTCTTGCTTTCAATTCTACAGGCTTTGAGCTCCAACAAGCTTTCTGCATACATCTTTAGCGGGATCATTCCTGACTGTGTTGAACATCCAGGTTTTCCATCTGAAGTTATGTTGTGACTGGTCCCAAAAGACGAGGACACATTGGTCAGAAGTAGTCCTCTGAGTAAAGTCAAACAGCCACCAATAAAACCAGAGACATCTGTCAGGCCTTCATTCGGCTCTATGATACCTCTGCCCCTCAGTTTCAATGAGAGCTGAATAGAGTCAGGAGCCAAGTGGACATAAGGCACATCACACTATTACTGTAGCAAAAAAGACCCATAATGATTGAATAAAAACATATAAATGAACCCATACCTATATTAAGAAAAGTACAAAATGTAGAAGGAAAATAGTAGTAGTAGTAGTAGTAATAGTATGTAGGAGAACAAATGTTAAAGTTGCTCTTCCTAAAGGTCTATACACTTCGCTACATAGAAATATGTCTCAACAAATATTGAGTAAAAAAAACAAAAACAATGCATATCCTGTTTGCCAGAGGATTAATCGTATTGATTTTGGACACTTGAGTGGTACTCAAGCACCACATGTCTGACACTGCAACATGCTGATTGGAATTCAATTTATAAGCATGTTCATAATGTCCAGAGGATGAACCATTTTTATATTAAATGCTTCCTCTAGCATCACCAATAGCACATTGATGACCCTGATGAAAATCATTCTGGATGATTCTGGAACACTTTTGCATTGTGGGGTAAGAAATATTGGTACCTCTCAGTGCTACTAATGGGTCTAAAGGTTTAATGAGACACACAAGGATATGCATATTCTCTAACAATCGCTACATTTATTTAGATTACGTGTGGTAAGATCAGAGAGTCAGAATGGGCGGAAGGATTGTCCCAAGGTTTGTTCACACAGATAGGAAAACAGTGTTGCAATTTCGGATACAAATAAAACGGATGAGAACGACTTTCTTCAGACTTCTCAAAGAATGGAATGTGGAATGTATCATTATTCACAACAAGTGTATTATTATTTTTTTACACTGCTTATACCAAATCTTGTTTTTTGTGTTATCATATCGTAACAGTTTATCTCCCTGTGGCTCTCCCCTCTGGAAGACATCTACAGGTCTTGCTGCCACAGCAGAGCCTGCAGGAGTGTAAAAGAAAACTGTTTTTTTTATGTGAATAAAGCCATTCATTCATTCATTCATTCATACACAACAATATACGCTTCATCAGTTCAAGATTATGCATCACTTCTATTGGACTCCCTCCAGGTTGTTTAGAATTGGTCCTAAAGACACATCAAATTGTTGTATGTATATATGTAATGTAAGACAGAGGACGGCCAATTACTTCATGTCCTATGGTCCTGTGATAAGGTCCAGGAATTTTGTACTGGGATACATGATAACTTATGTCAGATTGCAGGGACCCAGGTTCCATTCAGCCCGAGATGATTTGTTCTGGGAGATGGGTCAATCCTAAATGATGGATAAGCACACAAGAAGCTGGGTCCAGACTAGTTTAATGATAGCCAGACAGATTCTTTTAAGGAGATGGAAGAATGAAGGGGTGCCTTCAATCCAGGAGTGGGCATGTGAGATGGCTAGGGTGGCAGAGTTTGAAAAAAAGCCATATAAACAGTTTGCCAGATTAGATGTATATACTAGAAAATAGGGAAAGTAGCTTAGGGTGACAAGACGTCCCCAGTTTCAGTGACCTGTCTTCGGCTGGAGCTGTCCCCGGAAATGTCCGCGGTTTTCACTGTGACTGACAGACCCGAAATTGGAATGAAAGAAAACATTGACCAAACGTATAGTCATGCACCCTACACACGCAGGCTCAAGACAGCCAGAGCAAGCTCTGCTCAGAGCTCAACTTTAGTAAAGTTAGAAAGATATTCACAGATTTGAACTTCCGCGATCAATTACTCTACAGCGAAATTTTATTAAATCACAAACGACGCATCTTTCCTATCGTTGTAAGTTTAACAACATGCTACAAACTCATTTTCATCAAAACGAGCCATCCTCCAACCTGGAGAAATAACATTTGTCTCTACAAGCAGCCGGCGGTGAGATAGCAGTGAGACGAGAGCTTAGGGACCATCTACAAACTACAGCACCTAAAAGAGATACAACAACAATATTTATTAATTTAATGATTAAATAACTTACCTCAATTATAACTTGTCTCCTGCTGGTTATATTACATCACTTACTTTTCAAAAATAGGCATATGCCTTATTTTGGGGAATCATTTTTGCCAAAAAAAGAGAGTCATGTCTCTAAAATTACTCCACACATAGAAGCCCCCCCTGCTGGTTGTACTACAGCACTTACCTTACTTTAAAAAATAATCATATTTTTGGGGAATATTTCCTGCCAAAAACATTTAATATTTTAATAATTAAATAGAGTTGTGTCTCTAAACTTACCTCACACATAATTAGCGTTCTGCTGGTTGTACTATATCACTTACTTTTCATAAATAGGCATATGCATAATTTGGGGAATATTTTTAGATTCATTATTATAATTCATTCATTAAAATAGACAAAAAAATATTACAGGGGAGCATGCCCATGGACCCCCCTATGGGGGCTTGTGCCCCCAGTGCAGTCTAGTGACACCCCTGGGGCAGTGTCCCCATTTTAAGTTTACAAAGATAAAAACATTACCTGTATTGCAGGTATTGACGCTTCTGAGCTGAAAATGTACCCGGATTTTGTCTCAGAAATCTGGTCACCTTAAAGTAGCTGTACTTTTTGAAGGGCTCCTAAGTGCTTGTTTTTTTTTAAATTATATATACATATGTTTATTTGGTTCACAGCTGTTACATTTTGTTATTATTTTATTGTATTGTATTGAATAATTATGGTTGTTTTGTTAGGTTGTCTTAATTTTTCTTTGAGTAAGTGGTGATATTGAATGGGGGTGTTCGGGAGGAGGGGATGTGTTCATGTTGTAAATTGTGTGTTTTGTATGCTGTTAAAAAAAGCTAAAAAAGCTAAAAAAGTCTAAATTGTCTATCATAAAAAACAATTATACACTGTCAGTTGAACAAATGTTGTAGGTAAATATATGCAGGGTGCGATTTGTGAAGAAAGCAGAGGTGGAGGGGGGGGGGTTTGATCATGTACAACAAAACCTGCAAGAACTAAATCCCATCCAATACCATGGATATAGTGCCACTCGGCCAGCCATGCCAAAACTCTTATGCACTTCAATAGCCAATAGAAAATAATGTCAAAATGATATGGCACAACGTGGTGTCAACATAAAACACAGCGCATTCAAAACAAAATACTTTCACCCAGGAAACACTTGTTTGTTCCTCGGGAGTGTTTTATCCAAACCACGATCTTTTTCCTAAACGTACAGTAAATAGTTGTTATGTGCCTAAACTTAACTGTCAGCACCGCATGACACTCACTTTTTCTGGCTTAACTCCTCTACCATGGCTCCTGAAAGCACCGTCATCTGGCGGTGCCTGTAGACGGCTCACAGTCACCTATTGGCAACTATACAACTGCCGCTGGTAGCCGGCGTCCTGGAGCGCTGTAGCAGCTAAATACTATAGACTGTTCACAATGCAGTGCTTCTTAGTTTAAAATACTTCTATTTTAGGTATATAATTAATATATGGTCTAGGTTATTGGTGAAGTATGATCACTTGGAGGGGGGAGATACATTTTGTCCCCACTGGGGATAAAAATAATTCAGCAGAGGCTGGGATATGTAGACCAGAAAGGGGGAAATCCCCCCCCCGGCAAATCACACCCTGAATATACTTTATGCATAAAAGAAATAACCTACAAGTTGTCTGTCCTGTTTGGTGCTGTCCCTTTAAGCAGTCAGTATGGCTGTGATTGGACTGATGAGTGAGTGTGGTTGAGTGTGATGCTCCAGTGGGGCTCCAGAGCAGCAGGTACAGTAGCTCCCAGACTGAGAAGCATGCAGTGTGGGCTCACACATTGAACTGCACACACTGAGCAGAGAGAGACGGCATGAGTACAGTGTCTGAGTCTTTGGTTGGCAGCAGCAGGTCTCTGTCTGCAGCCAAGAGACACAAAAGTATCAGGAAGAACTCCAGAAGGATTTATTCAGCCTACCAGGAGCAGGGGTGAGTCTGCTCACTCTTTTTTTCCATTTGATCTAGCTTCCTTTTATCAGGAGTTTTTTGGAAGCCTTTCTGCTTTTTTCTTTCTCTCTGTCTCTGTCTGCCTCATTATTTATGGATGTCATGGCTGAGTTTTAAATGACATCCTGCAGTCTAATCATCAGCCAAGACTACACAGAGTTTCCTGTGTGCATACATTGACTGCTATCCAGGTACATTCTGACCTGTTGGTCATCTTTGTGAATTTAGTCTCAGCTCATTAATCCGAAGTGGTTATCAAAGAGTTTGACTCTGCGAATAAACAGTGAAAAAATTCAGTTTTGAATTTTGCTACAAAGATGTACATATAAAGAAATTCACTGTATCTGCCTGAATACAGTTTAAAACGGAGCGTAATCCGTTTATCACTCCACCTTTTCACTGTAATGCCAATCAATCATTTTTTAATTCCGACAATTACTTGTACGGCTGGGTATTGCCACTGATTCGATTCTGATTTAATTTGATTCAATATTGATTTTATGAGGGCTATTTCAGAGATTCTAAGATAACTAATGCTGTAAATTGTACAAGGAACCCTCTAACCTGCTGCATTATTAAAAATATTAAAGTTTTCGTTACGGAATTACCTCAAATCAGTTACATAGATACAGGAAAAAGTGCTTTCTTCAGTACAGAGGTTGTGTGATACAGAGACGGTATACCTAAAGCTACACATCTGTCAACATGGCAGTTTTTCCCTAGCCAATATTTCACCTAACTTTGGAGCATTATTTAGCATGACATGGATTCTTTAGGTCATCTAGCTTCATATGATACCAATTTCTTTACTCTGGCTTTAAAACGAAGCCTCTTGAAAGATCGATTTTGGGATTTAATTAATCAGTATTGGATTATTCAAATGTAGATCAATTTAAATCGGAAAATCGTTTTTTTTTTTTTTTTTAAACCCAGCCTTAATAACTCATATTAAGCTCATATGTTATCAATGTTAATCGAGTGATCATTGAACATTGTTTGGAAATGCTCACAACCAGCTGTGAATTTTGCTTTACCCTAATGGAATGAATGAGGGCCAGATGTACTAACACTTTTGCGCCCACTGCAGGCGTATTTGTTTCGCAACGTGCGCGTAAAAGCATGGCGAGATATGTACAAACAGGCTGCACTGAGGTAAAAGCGCAGACTGCCTGTCGCAGGAACTGAAAATGGCAAATTGCGCTTTTCCGTGTCATGCATATGCATTCACGGGAGGTTCAAGGGGAAAGTGGGAGTTTCCCAAAAAGAGATGGGAGGGGAAGGGTAAAATGCACCTAATTATGTATTCCGCGGTATGTACAAAAACTGCCTGTGAAAGCGTGCCTCTATTTTGCGGTGAAAATTCTCCGCCTCTTAAAAGCAGGTGTAAACCTGGAAGCGGGTTTCCTCGCATATGCCTCCTGGTGAAACGGCAGCAGTAATCCGAGCAAGACGAAGACATAGGCCAAGGAGACAAACTGGAAAGGTTTTTGCCACAAGGATCACACTTTTTCAGTTGAGTGAACACAAAATCATTAAGCGTTGCAGATTAAGCAGCCATGCGATATTACAGTTACTGGAAGAAATCAAAGATGACATTGAATCTCCGACTCAGCGTACACATTCCATTCCAGCAGTTGTTATTGTATGTAATTGCTATATTACAAATATTGGCATCAGGATCATTTCAAACAGTCATAGCATCAGCAGTGGGAATGTCGCAGTCTGCACTCAGCCATATCATAGCACAAGTACTTAACGCTTTGCTACAGCGCAATTTACGGTATAGTGTAAAAAGGCGCTGATTACCTGATGAACTGCAGGTTTGGTAAATACGATGTAAGCTGAAGTATCACAGCGTGCGCTTTCTGCGGGTTGGCCATGGTGCTGATAATGCTACATTCGCAAATGTACGTACATCTGGCCCAGAGTATCTCATTTATTTGAAGGATGGATGGAACACTCTTATCATTTACGCTTTAGAAATATAATTGTCCTTGCCTCCTCCCTTTTATTTATACTTTTAAATATGACATCAGATTAACTCTACTCAAGTCACTAAAACAGCTGTCCTCTTCTACAAATTAAAATCTACCCATGTACTGTATGTATTACAAATACATCACAAAATACAGACAATGCAATCAAAGAAGTGCAGTGGACATACAGTTTTTCTTTCCTAAAGGTCATAAGCACAAATTAATCTATGATTTAAGTCACTTAAGATGCTGCATAGGATACATTATAGCCCAGAGAAGATGAAAGGTGGTGACATGTTATTTCTGTTGGAGAAGTCAAAAGGTAGGTTTTTTTGTTCTTCCAACCTCGTTTTGGAATTCTATTTTTAATATTTTACCTTAGTGCATGCGTCATTTTGTATCTCTGAATCCTCAACTTTGTCCATTTAGCGCTACTAGACAAGACAGTTGGAATCCCATAACTAGCAGTGGCTTGAACAAACTGATCAAACACTGTGCTACTTCTGTTATTGTCTGAAGCTTGCAAAAACACAACCAGTCTGCTGAAGCAACATATTCCACCATGGATCACTATTCTCCACCTAAAAATGAAACAAAAAGAGGTTATTTGTATTCTGCGTTAGGATTACATAATACATTCAGGGTTCTATGCTTGCACCTGCCAAAAATGTAGGGGTGCATTTAAAGTATGATTTGCTATTTACTGTAATGTCGATGAATCAGTAATATAATACAAAACAGACACACAGCAATCATCTTCTCATAATTGCAAGTTACATAACAGAGGAAATTAGTCACCTGAATTTATAACACCTGTTTACAGTTCAATAGACTGGGAAAACACTATACAAAAAAAATAGTATTAACTTATCCTAACAATATACATCTGTGCAGGATATGTGCTTGTTTATTCTGATCTCAAAGTTAATCAGATCCACAAGTACCTCACACCAGTATGGCCACTTCTTTTTTTACATATGCATGCATAATATTGACACGCATAAGTGAGTGAAAAGCTTGCACTGTAGAGCACTGTAAATTATTCAGTTAGTTGAGTTTTTTTATTCTCACTAGAATTCATTCATCACCCGCATATACCTGATGAGCTTGTGATTTACGTCTATGTGCCACAGAGAGTTGGGACCTGCAACACTGTAGGTTCTCCTGTGCAATCGGTGAGACAATGCTCTGTATGCAGCTCCAGCTGGATTCACTCGAATCAAACTCTCTCTTACACGCCTTCTCTGCACACGAACACCCATAGCAGCTAATCTGGCCCAAACAGAATTAGCTCCCATCTCTTCATTTTCTCAAACCATCTGCCGAACCACTTCATCAAGTTCTGCATCAGAAAGACGTTCATACCTCATTAAATAGGACAAGTTGAACCGCCTAGGTCAGTTTGTGTCTTTTGCATTCACTGAATGTGATTTTACAAAAACAAAACTTCACACTGATACAGATCAGAGCAATAATAATAGCAGTTTCAGTAATATTAATGTTATAAGACCTCAACCTGTCTCGGCAATGTAATACAAATTAACTAAGACGCCGCGGAATATTTTATTAAATCTATAACATGACTTAAGTTACTCTGTCAGTGGTTTATTATGGTTGGTTTTAGGAGACTCAATTAACATAACACAAACTTTAACCTTGTTGTAAACCACACTGTGCAGTGGGGTCCTTAATGTTACATATATTTTCCAGCTAACGTTAATTAGAATTAACATTACTTAACCTTTCTACAAGACTCTCGGAAGAGGAACTCGGCTGCCCCTGTCTCTCTTGAATACGATTAATTATGCTGTTAAATCTGTTGCTCAATACTAGGGATCGACTGATATGGATTTTTTAGTGCCGATACTGATACCGATTTCTTTTCATCAGCCTTAGCCGATGACCGATAAGGCTGCCGATTTTCTTGAGCCAATATTTGGAGTCGATACTGCTTTTGCTCCCTCAATTTACATAATAAAAACTTAAAAAAACAATATTTAACAAATAGTAAAAACAGGTGAGGTAGAACAAGTAAGAACAAGTAGATAAACAATATTTAACAAATAGTAAAAACAGGTGAGGTAGAATAAGTAAGAACAAGTGGATAAACAATATTTAACAAATATTAAAAACGTGAGGTAGAACAAGTGAAAAAAGAGTTCAGTGCTGAAAATACTGAAAATAAATATTTAAGCATAATTCAAATTCTGAAAATAAATATTTAAGCATAAATAAAATAATTACACTATTGCACACAGTAGCAACAAGCAAGCAGCATAATAAAGTGCACACTGTACTATACTTAATTTTAAACGTAACCAACTATTTACAACCTAGTATTTAGTGCTTAGGCCTAAGTTTAGTGCACTTACTTAACTTAATCTCTTGTAGAGCAAATGGCTTTCCTAAGATAAGGAAAATGTAATCAGCAATACTGAACAAAAAACAACTTAAAAATAATTGTGCATAATATGCGCATTGCCCCACTTCTCACTGAAAGTTCTTAATACTCCCAGTTTAGGAGCTCCAGGTTATAATGGAGGAAACAGAGACGCTCTGCATTTGTCAGCCCATTTCTCTTTTTCTCATATATCTGGCTAACCTCGCTGAATACCCTCTCACTGGGAAGGAGGGGGGTGGACTGAGACATTTTCTAGCGAGTGGTGCCAAAAGGTGCAAGCGGGATGCATTTTGTTTCCACCATGCAAGTGGTTTGCCCTTCTGTCTGTCGATCAACGGCTCCCGTAGGTATTGATCCAGCTGCTGAGTGAAAAGCTGCTCCTCCTCATCATCAGTCTCCTCAGAGGGTGATCCGTTTGCTCCAGAAGGTTGGCATACATCTGTTCAAGCATGTCAGACAGACAAGCGTCTTCCTCTTTTTCTTCCTCCACCCTTATCCGTTTTGGATCCGGGCCTTGATCGTCTGAGGAAGCCCTTTTCCGTTTCTTAGCCTCAGACAGAGTGGCATGGTCATCCTTTATCCAGTATTTTGCATTGCTCAGTGTGCCTGGTGCCAAGGCATGACCCCTGTAACGAGGATCTAGCAGTGTTGCGAGGACCAAGCATTTGGTCTTGTCTGCTTTTTCAAACCTTGCCTTTAAACTGTCCAGCATAGTGTCACGGAGTGTTTTGATGCCCCTTGCTTTTGCACCCTTAACTTCAAGTAGCATTTTTAGGACGGTGATGCTGGGAATTATGCACGATATTGATGAGTCTGATCTGCCTATTTCCAGTGTTACCTGTTCAAGCGGGCTCAGTGTGTCAATCAAATTGCCCACCAGAGTCCACTGATCTACTGTTAAGATTGATATCTTTCCATGTTCCCCTGCATATATAGTAAGTGCCCGTTTTTGCTCCAGGATGCTCTCCATGTGAAGAGTGGAGTTCCAGTGTATTGGCACCAACTGGATTATTCTGTGCTGGGGGAGGTCAAGTTCTTTTTGAATGTCCTTCAAACGCTGTTTGGCCAGTATTGAATGGTTAAAATGGGTAGCAGAAGACTTTAATTTTGCAACAATGTCCATCACTGCTCGCTGGCTGTTGATCCCGTCATTTACCACCAGCTGAAGTGTGTGAGCACTGCAGCTGAGATCGGGTACTTCGATGAGCCTCATCCCTTTAATCATATTGGCGCCGCTATTGCAAAGCACAAGCATGACTCTCTCTGTGTCGATGTCCCAATGCCTCAGCAGACTGAGGAACACCTCGCTGATATATTCGCCTGTGTGAGAGCCATGCATGGCTTTGCCATTGAGGATAATTTGTTTCCTTTCCCAGTCACTGTCAATTAAATGACATGTCAGGCTCATTAGGGATTCTGTGTCACCAGACCAACAATCCGTTGTAAACGCCAAATAGGGGACTGCATTTTCTAACGTGACCAGCTCCTTGATTTTGTTTTCTACTTTTGTGTGAACATCTTCAAAGAGGTCAGTGCGATAGTACTTTTCTGTTTTGAGGGAGTATCTGGGCTCCAGCAAAGCCACCAACCTTTTAAAACCAACACCAGAGACAACTGTAAATGGATCATTGTCTGTGGCAATCATCTCAACTATGGCAAGATCAACTTTTTTGGACCTGTTGTCAGAATTACCCCATTTCCTTTGGGCATCGAACATCTGCACAAGATTAGGCTGTGTTGAACTTGCTGCAGAAGTAGAAGCTGCTGCTCGATCATCCTTTTCTTTTTGTGCTTCATTATAGGCCTCTAGGTGGTGATGTTTCAAGTGGCTCTACATATTTGAAGTCTGCCTTGCCTTTTCAGTCCCCATGCTCACCAATATATTGCAGATGTTGCAGCGAGCCTTACCTGGAGTAGGCTGCGTAAAATGCTGCCACACTGCATTTGTACTTTTCTGAATCTGCTCTGCTCCTTCTTTAAAAAGAATAAACAAAAACAGTGATCAGGGTCACTTCTGCAATCATCTTACATTCATATCACCCATATTATGTGTGCATCATATGGATGGGTGCACTGCATATGGTTAACTGTGCAAGGCTAAAAGGGGGGGGGCTGCGCTCTGATATCACTGCGATGACAACTCCGCCCAGCTCCAAGTAGGGAGAGACTGAGAGACACACACACCACACACGTCCAAACCTCAGCCAGGTGGTCGCTGAATAAAACTCCCACAAATACCATGGAACCACGGAACAACGTCAGCATTACTTAATCCTATGACCAGTGTTTGTAACAGCTACGGATAGCCTACAACTTAGCTATTTGCAACTATTTGCAGCTCCCTAAATACAATGGCAAGCAGTTTGATAGACGAGGCATTCGGCATTCGCATTTACCATTTGGACCCACAAACTTGCTTAGCTATAGTTGCAAGCACATATAGAGCAATGTGTTTCCACTTTTAAAGTGTATGGCAATATTTCAGCTAAGTCAAACAGTTAAAAGATGCTTTGAAAGTTTAAAACTTACCATTTTCTTGAAGAGCAGGCTTCCAGCACTCTGCTAGTGGGGGAGGGGCAGTGCATGGTCTGCACGTGAACTGCAGCATCTCCAGCAACACAGAGCTGCCTGTGGATGTCGATACACGTAAAAACGCAAATATCAGCCCGATATATCGGTCAATCACTACTCAATACACCAATGTATTGTCGATTTGAGCGACTTGACATAGCTGCAGTACTGCACGGTTCGCCACCACCAGATCGGGCTGAAGCACGCAGCCACGGGCAGCTCTCAAGGGGGCTGCAAATGCATGGGGGAGGGGAAACAGTGTTATGATTGGCTGCTGTGTTGTATTCGTCTTTTAACTTGAACTTTGATGACTTTACCTTGAATGATCCCGACATTAGAAAAAGTTAAATATTGCCTTTATAGAGCTCAACAGTGACCGCCCACTTTTTTAACGGCTCTGGTTCCGGAAGTATTTTTCCACATTTAATTGTTTCATTGACGTTTCAAAAATTGCTTATATAAAGAGTTTTAAGCCTGGAACCAAGCCAACCAGCTATGAGATGATTCGTGAAAATAAAACATTTGATTCGGCGCAAAAAAACATTTTGAAAATGGCAAAAAAGGCAAAAGGTATAAGACTGTGTGTAGAGAAACTATCATAGACTTGAATGGTAGAAACCAAACTCGATCTAGCGTTCGCATTTTTGCGGGTACGGTAAACGTTTCCATACACTTAGGATTGTGGGTGGTGTAGTTTTTCTCCATAAGAGCCCAAATAAAACATGTTTTTCTTAATACAAGCTTGTGGTCAGCCTGCCTCAGCCAGACATTATGGCTGATAATCAAAATCCTTAGATAACCCTACTTTGCAAACTGGAAGAACTACCAACCCAAGACCCCATTTCTACAATACTTGATAATTTAACAGAAATAAACCAACATCTTTACTTTTTGTTAATGTAGATCATTTAGATACAGTATAATTTATATTTTGGCTGTACTAGATATTGTGTATAGTCAGTAGATATATATTTTTATAACCCTAGGTATTTGCAAACCGGAAAAACTGTGGTGATGATTTGTATCAAGGCCCATGGCGTGGATGTAGGGAACTGTAGTTTAAAAAATATAATAGTGTTTTTCATAGAATGGGAAGTTGTAAATACTGAATTAATAGTAATTTATGGAGTTTAATATAATGGTAAATACATTTGTGTAATTAGATTTTAAATACCTAATTGTTAAATGGGTGAAAATGAATATTAACCATATATTGCACATATGTGACAGTACCTTATAAGCTATTTTCACCTATTTAACGATTAGATTTTCAAAATCTGATGACACCAGTTTGCCATCCTGAAAAACCCCAGTGTGTATCCAGCATTCTACACTGCCAACCTTTACTTACGAAAAAGTATACCATGGTATTTTTCAAACTACAACTCCCATTAGAGACCCGCGACAGAACATGTTACAATGCTAGTATACTTTATAAGAACTCTTTCAGGGTGGGTGAGTGGACTTGTTTTTTTGGTTTTCCTGATCTGTCATGGATAAGCGTCATTCCATTTCGTCATACGAGCAATCTGAATCATATAGGCCTACATTAGCCTACATAATACAAATACATGAAACAGTATTTTTATGATTATCTTTATTGTATAAACCCTCAGACCCAATGTGTGACCAAAGCAAAAATATTACGTAGCATACATTGTTTTTTCTTTTCTTTTGGATTTAGGATGATATGCTTGATGATATGTTTTCCATGCCCAGGACATTGCATCAACTTTCTACCTGACGGCTGCAAAAAGATGGATGAGATTGACCTGCGTGTCTACATAGGACTGCTAATCTTAGCACACACACACAGGTCCTGATGCAAGGCTGAATCTAGTCTTTAGGATGCAGAGTTCCACAAGTACTATCTCTTGATACAAAAATATTCTTAACCACATATGCAGCACCTTAAAAAATAATATTTATAATAAATCTCCACTTTAGTAAAGAAAAGCATTATGACAGAGCTTGTATAAAAACAACTGGCGTCTTCACTGAATAAATTTTGTCTTTTTGCACTGTGAAGAGGGAAAATTCAGATATCCACACACTTTGTGATCAATGCCAGGTTGTTTCTTCATCCTAAATAGATTTGGCATTCACAACTCAATTACAGTAAGCTGCTTTATTTTAGGGGTTTAGTGAAGGCAGGGAATTTTCGACCCAGAGGACAAGGGTTGTATACACAAAAAGGAACACCAGGGATAACAAGCAATTAAGCTGCCTGCAACAGACTTGCACCTGTTGCACTTCAGTCAAGCTGTTTTTTTTAATTGTGTGTGGCTTAATGTGATGAAGTATAATGTAGGTATCTTGAGGCTCTAGAGTATTATCTAAAAGGCCGCACTAAGGAAGCACTCCTACCCAGTACATTTATTTTTGCTGCGTTGGTATTTAAACTGAACTACTTCTTAATTGGAGATTTTTTCCTACAATGTAAAGGAACATTGATGGGTTGTGCTTTTGAGCTGGAATATAGTAATTTATATGTTTTTGTTTTTACAGTTATGTTTTTAACACTAATAGAAACACGTTCCTTCTTAAATTCCTCAAACACTTACATATAATATATTTTGCATTTTCCAAGTGACTAGCAATCATATAAGGGGCAAGTACGGCTTCTATTGGAATGTGATTGATTGGTTATTTCTGTCTGCCTATCCAATGTTGAGAATTGGAAGTGTGAGAATATCTCTTTTGTCTGTTGGAGCCTCTTAGAGAAGGTGCTCTGCTGTTAGACCAGGTGCAGGGTGGTAAGGATTATCCATGATAGATAACAGTTTGTTCAGTTTTCCTCTCCACCACAGCTTCAAATGTTGCTTCAAATTAAACTTTTATTTTGTATTAAGCTACAATGTAAGTTAATAGGGGCATTTGTGCAGCTTTTATTAACGTTCACAAAAGTGCTTGTTTTGACATTGACAGGCTCAGATTAGTTTTTTAAGTGTCTGACAACGGACAATGAACATTTGCCCCATAGGGTTACATAGCTGTGGCTGCCGGTTACAGCATTCACACTTGATACTGGACCAATTTCAAAGATTGTTGTTTCCATCAGCCACTTACACACAAAAACATAGGAAAATAGGGTCCAGGTAAAAAAAACAGTAGTTACCCTTTAATAAAGTCTATCTAACTCTCTATCTACACTATACTTTCGACAAAATATTTATTTCTCATAGTATGTACACAATAGCCAATTGCAAATATATAAAGAAAGCTTGTACAGAAAAAAAGACACAACAGCTAAATAACCAGGAACCATTGTACAATATGTGCAAGAAAGAAGAAAAAATGCTACACTCAATTGTGCCTCCCTTGCAATGCAACAGAAAAATCCGTCGGAATGATCGTAGACGGTAATTAACTTTTACAACAATAACATATAACTATTATGTATAATATATGTGTGACAGGTTATTGTTATTGTTGGTTTGTAAAGTTTGATGGATGGTGTTAAAGCTAGAATGTCCCCAAAAAAGCAGCAGTGGAGCAAAAGCTGGTAATGTTATCTTGATGAAAATAGTTTATAATTGACTAGTAAATTTATTGAATTTAAATGAATAACAATTCTTTTTAAGCTACACAAAAAAGAAGAAATGACAAAGAAAAGAAAATGGAAGAAATGAGAGGATCCTTTACATGTTAAATAGTGGTAGGCGACCCCCCCCCCAGGCTTACAGAAATGGTTTAACCCTACTGCTCAGCAGCCAATGGGAACTTAGGACACTCACCCATTCAAACTTGAGAAGTAGCCAAATGGCTCAAAAGCACGTGAAATTAACGCGTAAACAACATGTAGTTTACGCGTTAATTTCACGTGATGTTGTCTACGTGTTGTCTATGTGTGAAAAATCAACATGTTTACGTGTTGTTTACGTGTTGTTAACGTGTTGTTAACGTGTTATTTACTGAGAAATCACGTGTATTTGAACTGTTTGGCTTTCCAGAGATTGTATCTTTTAACTGGCTACACCTGCAGCGCACACACGGCGTAGGATTGTGTGAGTCACAGGCGAGACGACAGGCTTTTGCTTTGGGATTGTTGTTTCTTTAGTTTTTGTAGCTGGCACAGCGCTGTGAAACTTCAATCTACTGTCACCGTTATAAAATGATGCAGATGACAGGAAACAATAAATAAAAACATAAACTCATAAAACCAAACTCTTTAAGTCGTTTCCTGTATATTGGTAGTTTTAATTTAAAAGAAATAAAGACACTTTATGATCCATTTCTGTGTAAAAAGGCTGCACATACCTCGCGTAAAATATATAAATGGAAGACTGTCCTATTTTTACGCTTGTAGAGCGGAACACCACAGCGCATACGCACCACCACGCGCTGCTCTATGCCTGGTGTAGCCAGTTTCATTGATTATAGTGGAAGCGTATTTTTGGAACATCCACTCCGCATACGTTATGTGCGCAATGTAGCCGGCCCGTTACAACTTCATTACAAACCAAAGCAGCCGTGCATTAAAACAAGTTTACTGGTAGCTGACCATAGCTCACAGTCAGTGCACACTGGATTTGAACCATTTACAGACAGAGGTATACTGGTTTACTGTTTAGTATTGCACTGCTTGGGGCAGCTATCACACCTATAGTTTGTTTGCTGTTGATGAGTTTGTAAACTGGGAGCGTTTTCTCCTTGGTTCAGTTTCGTCTGGGGCGGGAGCAAGAAAGTAAATAGAGGAAGAAGGTCCTGTATTCTGGATTAGTGCATATTTCTTGCATCTCCATGGTCAAATCAGTAATTCATTTCAGACATTGTTTCTACAGTACATCTGCTCTGCTCACCGAGACTTCGCTCTGCTGTGCCGGTGTCTGTCTCCAACTTTAGCGCCGGCTGGTTTGACCACGGAGATGCGAGTGGCGGTGAGCTGGACCGCAGTCTATTTCTGTGAGAGAAAGATTGCAAGCTGCTACAGTTTGCTGCCCTGCCGCATCACAGATTGCAAAGCACACCTGACTACAAGAGCTGTTCAGCTCTGACAGGCAGACATCTGACCTCAAACATCACAGGCTTTAACATCATCTCAGTAGGACACAACCAAGGTTATAATTGTTAATGAAAACGAATGAAATAACAAAAACTAGGTGGTAAAAAACATTGTCGTTAACTGAAATAAAAATAAAAACGAGGCATTACAAAAAAACGATAACTTACTAAAACTGTCATGTAAAATATATAGTCCATGGCCTTCGCCTGGCATCATGGCGGTACCGAAAGTCGGGAGAAAGCGGCAGAGTTATATTTGATTATGACTGTCAGATAAATGCAACTGCCTTGCAGTGGAAGGTGGAAAACTATGTGGACAATTTATTAAAGGGAAAACTCACAAATTTGAAAGTACATTTGAGAAGCACGCACAAGAAGGGATAACCTAGCTTACCTTAACAAGGTAGAGGAGAATGCAAAGCCCCCTTTCCCTGAAACAAAAGCTAACACCGGTACAGGGCATGGATGTATGGGTACAGGGCCAGGCAGCATGACGCTGACTACCTTAGGACAGAGAACGCTACAGGCGTGCTTTCACCGGGGACCCGATAGCTGCTGGTTAGTAAATACGCAGGAACACCAAAAGCGGGAGGAAGCGTGGGTTAATATGTGTATTGATACTGGGATGTCTACACAACTGTGTGAGTCGATTGGCTTCAAAAAGTTCGCCACTTTACTCAAACCAAAGTTCAAAATACCTGTTCATGTACGTATGTCTTCTTAAGTCTATTGGCTATTTAGGTTTTTTCCTGGCACACGTCACTTACACATTTTGCACTTACTGCGGCATCTTGTGTAGACTGTTTACATATTTGTGCTCATCATATGTACTGATGTTATTGCTGAATACATTGTGAATACGTATTTATAAAATTGTATGATGTTTTTGTTGAGTTATTATTACGCAATACTTTTTCTGACCTTTTTAAATCTTGCCCCTGACAAATAACCCATATTACAAACCAAGACTAAAACTAATAAAAACTAAACTAAAACTAAGCATTTTCAAAAGATGAAAACTAAACTAAACTAGCAAACCCGCTTTTAAAACTAATTAAAACTAAACTAAATTTGAAAACAAAATGTCAAAACGAAATAAAAATAAAAAGCCTTGGACAAAACTAAGTAATAATGGTAGCTTGATCGGGTTTTATTTTGTTTCATTTTGGTGAAATGAAATTGAAACATAAGGGTCAGCCATCCACGGCCAAAACATTTTCATACAGACCCTAAGATGACGTACTTAATTGTTTTTCCTCTTCTTTACGATGTGGACAGACCAAGCTCTTTTTTTACTGTGCCGCTGTGTCTCCTCCTGCAGCTCCTCAGATGATGAAGATAAACAGGATGAGCGGGTGGACAGCAACGACCCAGAAGAGATGTTCCAGAACATTCAGTACCAGAAGGAGATCATCGCCAACATTCGGACCAGACCCTGGCCAATGAGACGCAAGCTCAAAGTCCTAAAGTACCCCAAAGTGTGATTGTTCCCCCTGTATCTGAGGAGTGATAGTTTACTCTTTCCCTTCTCTTCTGCTCTTAAACACACACACACACACACACACACACACACACACACACACACACACACACACACACACACTCTCTCTCGCTCTCTCTTTGTATCTAAAAGTCTACTTTTCCTAATGAAAGGGCTCTGGAAATAAATGTCACTGAATTTAACGCAAGTGTGCCTCTGCAGCTTAGCCACCAAAACTGCAAGAGGTATACATGATGACTGTATCCTGCTGTGTAACTGAAATACACCTGTAGATCAACAAAGACTAAGCTCTTTGAACACATGTATTTGAGTCATTGAAACTAACTGCTACTTATCTACCTAATCTCTTTCTTATTATTTTACCTCTAGTGCTGGATGAACATCACTTACTCTTACAGCAACCCTGTCTCCTGAAATCTGTGCTTTACTCCTAAAAAAGAAAAAAAAAAAAGTATTGTCACTTAACGTCACCTTTGACTTTTTAAATAAATATATTTGCCCAACATTTAATACAGGGTTTCCACGGGGTCTTAAAAAGTCTAGAAAAGTCTAGATTTCCAAAAAGTATTGTGCTCTATGTCTTAAATAAATTTAAACTGGTCAGAAACCCTGAAATAAGTGCTTTGAGTTGCCTAACTCTTTATAATAACGTCCTTGTGATAAGGGTTAGTTAATAGTAAAAGGTCCAATATGTAATATATTTACTGTAATAAATCCAAAAATGACCCCAATGCGTCATCAGATATTGAGGAAACATACTAAGTTGAAATACTATCTTTTCTGACAACCAGTATTTTCTCCTTTTGAAATTTCCGTTTCGTGTCGGAATTTCTGTTTGTGTTTTGGCTTGTGTGCTGTTATCAACTGCCCAGTTTTACAGCCAGGCCGGGTTGCCAGATATACCTGCAAAAACGTAAACCCAGCGCGCTACAGCTGTAACGTTAGTACAGTCAAGAAAGCAGCAAACAAACGAACAGGATCAATGGAGATAGATTCTACCCAACCTAAAAAAAAAAGGCATGTTTCTAACGTTGTGTGACCAGAGACGCAACAAACCCCGGGTAAATATTGGAGATATAGATAAGATGGAGACAGCTTAGAGCCCAAAAGGACGCTGAGTTGGCTAATTTCCTCCTGAACAGGTAGCTAAGTATTAGCTTCAGGCTAATTAATCTCGGCTACAAGGGACGGGCATTTTATGTCATTTCAACATTTGTGTACTCACATTGAATTATATAGCTAGAGTACCCGTGTTGGTTACTCGCAAAAACACAGACAAAGCCAGTAAAGTGATCCCAACTGGTACTGGCTAACGCCGCCATGCTAACCCTGCTAACATTACCGGAGGATCATACAAGCGAGCCACGGCCAACGTGTAGCCTGTTCAGCGGCCGGAGCCGTCAGCGTGAGTTATTTTAAGCCAAGAGAGGGGGGCTGTAAATTGGGAAGAGAGGACCGTGAGTTTGCAGTGTGTTTAGCGACTGTTGCCGTAATTCTATGCCAATAACGTGTGTTCAGTCGGGTGGAGAGGACAGCAAGGTAGTGTTATTTTTAGCGGTTCCTACCGTAATTCTAAGCCGAAAAAGTGTGTCTGTCAGTTGGGTACAGAGCTCCGCGTGAGCACAGGCTTCTATGAATGTCAATATAGCCAGCATCTAATGTTAGCTACTCCCCTATGCTGTGAAGTAATGTCTGGCTATGTGAGGCAAGTGTCTAGCATCATTGTTGTGGATGCTCCTTCAGCGCGCTTTTGAGGAGGGTCTGTAAAAGTGAGACTATGGATGCTGCGGTCTCAGCCTGACAACCTCTGTGAACTTCGAGTCTGTGGAGGAGGGGGCGGGGGAGATGACTCTCTCCAGTATTTTGAATTTGTACTGCAGTAACTATTTTAAACACTAGCTGTCAGTATTACATATTGCACCTTTAATAAGGGCCTTATAAGGCCTTGTAAGATGTGTATTAAGAAAATGATATGATCATATGTCTATCTAGCCTAAGTGTTAATAATACCATCATAAACATGTTTATTGTTAGCTTATAAGACAATTATAAGCACTTATAAGAAACACATTAGTATGCATTTATTACTATGCTTTTTGCAGCTCCCTCTTCTGGATTGAGCACTACATGTGTGGCCACAAAGAGAATGATCTATAAAACATAGCTTTGAACAGGCCTTCCAACTAATTGTAAAATTATGAGTACAATTACGGTATCTTTAAATAATTAGGTAAAATATATATTGTAAAAGATATTCTGAAACTGTTATATACAGTAAAACGTCACATCAACACAAATAGAGCTAAACTTAACTGTAACTTAAAATCTGTGCTGGCTGCAAAAAGCACAGTTTACTGTTAAAAAGTGCATAATAAAGGACTTATTAACCATAACAAGGCATTGTTCGATTAGGTTGCTTCAAGAAACATAATTAACTGTAAATAAGCAAAGCATTCTAATGAACGGGTTCGTATGATATCGTATGAACTTATGGCGACTGCCGGCTAGGCACGTGGCGACCAGTAAGTTTAGCAGCCTTTACGGTTACATTTAGCCAAGAAAAGGTGACTGTGAGCTGTGTACCGGTCACCGTTAGGTTACAGTCGTTTCAGCGTCCGTTGCAGTTGAGTTTAGACAACAAAAGGTGACTGTCCTGTGAAGACAACAGTGACATTACACCAAAACGACTAGTTAAGATTAGAAAAAAGATTTTGGTTTGGATGAAAACATAGGTCCCCTTAAGTAGTACTCCCAGGACACGAACACCCGTTTCCTGGGTAAAAGTCTTGTTTTTGCCTGGACACGAACTCTGCTCCCAGACTTGAATGCACTGTGTTTTTATATTACCACATAATGTTAATAACCTTCTTATAAGGGCCCTTATTACCTCTCAAGTAAAACTTATTGCAAGGACCTTAATATGAAGCATTACCTTGTAGGAAAGCAAATTCAACATGCTGTCAGTTAATGTTTTGCAGATACATTCATTAAATATTTTTTATCTAAAAACATGTAAAATGTTGCAGATTAATAGTACAGGAATGCCATTTTGAGGAGACAGGGTTGGTTATAGAGTTCTGCAGCTGCATACAAACTCTGTTTACAACTCGGAGGCCCATTGGAGAATTGGTTGTGTACATATTCAATTGTTCTTTCTATTTAGCTGCTTACTCCTACTTACAGTCACAGAGCAGAGGCAGAAGACGTAAAAACATACATACATGGTAATTATTATGAGACATTTGTATGAGATGGGTTTTGTAAATGTACAGCAGGATTTGAAGTGAACTGAATTTTTATAGTTTTTTTAAAATATACTTTGCAGTACATGGCCATTTGCTACTGTTCAATATAAGTGGAATTAGTGTCCAAATGCTACATGAACCTTGTGAATGTCCACCTTTCTAAAGAAGCTGATCCTTGTTGTGTTCAGACCAAAACTGTGAAGGCTGTGTTCTAACATTTGACATTGTCATTAGAGCTGTAGATGGAGAACAGGCTGAGCCAGTGAAAACTAGAGTAGATAGAGAGCTTCTAAGATGTGCTGAGTATGTGCCATGGATAACAGGTTTTATATGGGCAGTTTGTTATTACTGCAGAGGTTTTATTACCATCATCAGGGATGGGATGCAAGTCTGCGTTTTTACACCCTCTTTAATCTCAGGCTGAATGTCTGCGATTACTCCCGCTGCAATAACACTCTTTTTTCACATCATAAAATTAGAATTATTTTTTTTAACCTAGATTTTCTGACTAATTTTACTTTGAGTTACTCTGAATTTTGACTCTACCATCATCCCTCACCCTAACAAAATAGAATATAATAAAAATATGAAATCACAAAATGAAACCATATGTATTCCACAATTGTGAAACTACAGTTGCTTTCCATTGGAGAGTGTGTAAAGTGCATGTTGAGTTTCCTCATTGATTAAGACATGGCTCATAGCCCTCTGATGAATTGTCCCCATGCAGGGCTGTGACAGGATGAGCAGGTTTCACGATCTTATGGACTGTAAAGCTACAGAATCACTTTAGACAGTTTATTTTAATGGCACCAGTCTGTTGTGAATGGTTTAAGAATGACCTGGGTTTTAGTACGGTTTGCACTGTGATTAAAAAATGTTAAAGCCATATATTCAGCGTAAGGTATTAAGTACTCACTTTATAAAACACAAATCAGTAACCAATTTGCTTTAAACCACAGAACAAATATTAGAAAATAGCCTCATAGGGAATATTACTACTGGAGTAAATGTATCCAGTCCTCTACATCCTCAACTACAACAGCTACCGTCTATCTACAAGAGGGGGACAATGTAACATTTACATCAGTTACACCTGTACCATACATAAACAGAGTGCATTTAACTTCCGCCCCCACCGGATGGGAAAACAACTTTCTGCTCTCCATTGACTTTTATTGCGTCAAGTTCCTTACTCACGTCAATTCCGTCTGCTAGCAAACGAGAAAATGCCTAAAAGTTGCTGTGTGGTGGGATGCACTAACAACATTTTTTATAAGATGACAAACCAAAAAACTGAGCTTTTATGAAGACAAAAGTGACACAGATACAGATGTTAGGAATCAGCAAAAGGGATTTGGTAAGACAATGGGATCCTGACACTAAGCTAACGTTTTGATCAACGTTATGTTTGCAGCAAGCATTTTGTTACCAAGTTAAATATCCAAATGTCAGTTTTAGGCTAGTCTCAGTCTCCACAGCACTGTGGAGGAAGGAAAGGAAAGTGTTGCTCTTCAAAATAGTCTCAGGAAGGAACTTGTTTTGGTGGAATATTTGCACCCCGCAAAAGAAAACGCCACATACAATATAAAATGAAGTTAACTGTTCCCACAAGACAGTAACATGAGCTATTTAGATTAGCTAGATACATAGTTAAACCTCATTAGCTCTTACCAGTGTATCGCCGTGTGTACTTCGTCTACAGCAATCCCACCAATCGGTCCCAAAACGCCCCAGTTGGAGAGTAAATGCTGTAAACATATTCTTTGTAAATCTTTTAGTGCTGTCAGTTAAACGCGTTATTAACGGCGTTAACACAAACCCATTTTAATGCTGTCAATTTTTTTATCGCAAGATTAACATTCTTTTTGCTAATACGGCCCCTGTGCCTTAACGACCGTTATCTCCCGGACCGAATAGCAACGCGGATTTCGTTGCCTTATTTAGGTGCCACTTAAATGCCTGCGCTTCTCTCTGATGCTCCGAAAACGGACGTTAGAGGGAACTGAAACATCGCCTCACGGGACGCTAGTCAACACTACACTTAGCAGCAGCTAACGTTAACCTACTGTTAGCTAGCAGCTGGAGTAAACACGGTTAAAATGCTGACAGCTAAACGGTGTAAAGTGTGACTGTATTTCACTGCCGTTGTCTGAAAAACACAGACTCAGCCTCACCTCGCCAGCCTCATGGTGCATTCAAAGTTATTGTAAAATAACCTTTTCCCATCCAGTGGTTGTTTTCACCGTTTTGTGCTCCTTTTTGTTTTTAGATCAACTTTTTATTGTTTTATATTTTTGAACAGACAAATGCAATTGAACAAGGTGCTCGTTTTTTTAAATATATATATATATATATATATATATATATATATATATATTAGGGCTGTCAAAATAACGCGTTCATTTCGATTAATTAATCTGAGAAAAAATAACGCGGATTAATCCATTCCATATTTACATTTGACCCGGAGCCGTTCTAGCCACCATTCGACTGTAAAATGAAGGAGGGAGACGAGAATGTGCTGCCTGGATCATTATTGGAACATTTACTTGTAAAAATCTTCTTCCTGCCAACCCTGGCTACCGAAATCTGGTGCCACTGATATGTCTGCGCTTCTCTCTGATGCTCTGAAACAGACGACAGGCAACACATGCAGCAACACCGCTGCACGTGATGCTAGTTAACACTATACTCGACAGCAGCTAACGTTAGCCTACCGCTAGCTAGTAGCTGGATTAAACACCGTTAAAATGCTGACAGCTAACGCTAAACGGTGTAAAGTTTGACTGTGTTTTACTAGAGGATTCAACACCGGGATGTAACAATCTGCAGCTGCCCTCAGAGAAACAACACAGATGGTGCGTTCAATGAAACTGGTAAACTACAGCGTCGTGGTGCATTTGAAGTTATTGTAAATGTTTTCCCATCTGGTGATTGTTTTTGTCGTTCAATAGCGATTTACTAGTGAAATAAGTTATTGTTATTGTTATACATTATTATTAAACCATATGGCCTTAGCAATAAACAAGCTGTTCTTTAATGTCACCGACTGTTGTTTAGTACCCTTCTTTTTTTTTCTTCTTTTTTTACTTTCTTAAAAAGTATCAGTTCAGGCACCGTTAATTATGTATGCGATTAATTTCAATTAATTAATCACAGAGTATGTAATTAATTAGATTACATTTTTTTATCGATTGACAGCCCTAAAAGCCTAAAAGATTTATATATATATATATATATATATATATATATATATATATATATATATATATATATATATATATATATATAAATAAATCTTTCAGGCTTCAGGTTCAGGTTCAGGCACCGTTGTAAAGTATTGTTGTATCATGTTGATAAGAGCATTAAAATGAGTAAAAATAATGGGACAAAAAGAAATCAAGGGACATTTAGAATAGAGAAAAATGTGCCATTAATTGCGAGTTAACTATGACATTAATGCGATTAATCGTGATTAAATATTTTAATCGTTTGACAGCACTAAAATCTTTACAATAATTCCCTGAAAGAACCAAGCAGGCCTACATTAACATTTTCCTTAAAACTTGTAATTTTTAGCCTGTAACGTTGCTCAGAGGTTCCAATTAATTTTGCTCAATGGGACCGGAGTTTAAAGACAACTCAAAGATGGCGGAAAGGGAGGGACATCCAGCGGAACTTGTGGCACCGGAACTATCCCGTAAATGAACCGTCTAATCGAGATTAGTTCTGCTACTGAAGATAAAACTCTGTGTCCACTGTGTGAACGGAGATCATTTTTGTCCCAAAAATCCGCTTACAAATAAAAACGTAGTAGTGTGGATGTAGCCTAAGTGTACTGAGTGAGCCTCCATCTATGTGTCTTTGTGTCGCAGGCAGGCCAGAGAGATTGTTCTGAGGTATGAGGGCCGACTCACCAGAACCAGAGGTTACCAGACCGCAGGAGCTGATGTAGGTACACACCAACCATTCACTGTCATTTACACTTCAACATGTAGTAACACTGAAAAACAGTTTGTAGTTATCTATTAGAATTTTTACTTATGTAAAATGTTGCCCATGTTAACCTTTAAAGGTGCTTCATGTATGTAGAAACTAAAGAACCAAAGTGATTTTAACCATTAATGTTAAATTAAGAATACTAGCAAATCAGAGGATGTCTTCAAAATAGTTCTTTCCTTCTGGTTTAGAACATTTCTTGTACTCTCAGGTTTATTTTTGTAGATCCATTGAGCAAGGTAGATGTGACCCATCAAGGGCAAGACATAACATAATATGAACCGATCTTTGTGTCAAGCAGCCACAGAGACAGATCATGAAATGAGACAGTCTCCCCCGAAAAACGCTCCCATGGGTCTCATAAGGTGTTCAAGCAGCAATTCCGACAAATGTTTGTTTATAGTGGCAGTGCCCTCTAGTAATTTTGACAGGAGCAACGCAGAAAGTAATGTGACAAAGTATAAGAGCGACAAGTTCCTCATAAGGAGGGCAGTTGGGATTTTGGAAGGTTTAAACTAACACCTAACTTTTACACAGGAAGTGAAGTAACCTCCGATTTTTTTTACTTTATAGAATATCATGTAGTACGTAGTAGTTTTGGTGCCTAAATGTAACCAAGCGGAAAAAGTGGCAAAAAGTCCCCAAAAAATGCGGCAAATTTTTTTTTTTACACAAACGTTGAAAAAAGCACCGACAAAGGTGACAAAAACTTCAGAAAAAGCAACAAAAACTAGGTGGGCCAAAATTTATTGGGAACCTAAATTGATATGCGGGTCTGATCAAAGTCTGCGAGGGGCCAGATTTGGCCCGCGGGCCTTAAGTTTGTAGGAACAAACAACAATATCCTCGTACAGTTTGGAGGACTGGTTGCATGCAATACAAGGACAAATGAATTTATTTGCAACGTTGCAAAGGTGGATCAGAAGAGAACCGATTTTGGTCCACAACACGCACAAAATACAAATGGTCGTAACTATGGTGCTGCAAATATGTCATATTAACAACAAAGATGGCTGTGCTGTGGCTGACTCGACATCCTCTTTCCTCCAGTTTGTCTCTGCAGCTTCAGTGAAATATGTGCTGGACACTTTACAGCCACAACTCCACTTATTCTGTCTGACTGAATGCTGAGAGGAGCTTCTTTGTGTTATTTCACTGCACTGCAGTAACTTGACCATCAGAGCCAGAATGATAAAACATGTTGGATTTCTTTTGTGCAGGCTGCTGAGTTCTGATTTAAAAAAAAGCTGTTCTCCTGTGAGCAGAACATGCTGTATATACCTATATGTACTCCATCTATCATCATCACACACTCGTATACAGAGAGGTAGACCGACAGGCAGAGAGAAAGAGCTGTAGCACAGCAGCATGAGTGAATTTATGGCCTGTTGTTATAGCTGAGTTTAATTAAAATGTTCGGGCTGCTCAGGCCCCATTAGAATAAATTGACTTTTAGTGGGCAGTCTGATGACGAGTTATTAATTCTGCATTTTGACTCCCAGTTAATTGAAAATCAGAATTATTGGTGCAGCTGACATGATCTTGATTAATAATCATCATCTTCTCAGTTCTGATTTTATTTTTGATTGCATCATAAGACGTATAGAGCTTCACAGAGTCACATTCTTTCAGTTCTTATGTGGTCTACATGGACATGTGCTACAACATGACATTCTGCGTAATGCAAACTACATGGGGCACATTTTCAGCAATGTAATATAACATAAAGATAAACTTTGTATTCTGTTTTAATTCTGTCTAGGTTTTTAATCATCTAGTTTGTCCATAAAGTGGAAACTGCATTTAATGAAAAGCACTCTGTAAATTAAATCTAAAATAATTCTTATTATAAACAGTTTTCTGCCATCCAAACTAATCAGATATAAACAGCAGTCTGCTTTTCATTTGTGCACCTTGCAGTATGAATGGAACCATACACTGTAATGACAATGATTCCAGCAACACTGGAGGGATATGACATTACAGATTTCTATTGTTATAAAAAAGAGGTGACGTTTATCTGGAAGCATTGCTTGATGGTCAAATATATTCCGTGTCAACACTCCCATTGTGTGAGCTGTGTGTCAGTGAGAGGTTACAGAAGTTTCTCAGTCCACTTTCTCCTCCTGCAGCTGCTGAAGAAACTTTCACGCGTGCTTTACAACATTGTGGTTCTGTTCATTCCCTGGGAAGTGAGGATCAAGAAAATTGAAAGTGAGTTGTCTGCTTCAAGTAATTCTATCACAGGATAATGTCCAAAATGCTATCATTTCTTTTGTTTAATATTAGAGGTGTGACGAGATCTCATCCCACAAGAGTTCGTAAGATTACAACGTTACGATATTTGTCCTTGAGGTTAAAAGTTGTCTTGCGATATCAGTAGGCCTACAAATATGGGGTGCCGAATGTAAAAGTTCGGTTACAATTTTTTAGCTGATAAGTTTTCAACATTTAGCGCATTTTCCTCACATTTGAGACAGAAATTATATATATATATATATATATATATAAATTTTATATCTAAATCTAAATGTTAAATATATATCTAAATGTTAAATCTAAATGTTATATCTAAATCTAAATATTAAATTTATATCTAAATGTTATATCTAAATCTAAATGTTAAATTTATATCTAAATGTTAAATGTTAAATCTAAATGTTATATCTAAATACTGACTACAGTGGAGCTGTTCGACTAATGTTACTGGATTAAAACACATTTCGGTCAGTATTTTGTATTATTGACTTATATCACAGAAATGTCTTAATATTTGTGTGTACTATAATGCCGTTGTTTTGTTTGACTCATATCTCCTTGTGTGTTTAACGTTAGTTTGACTCATCCTTCACAAGCAATCTATCTCACACACTGCAGCCGACATGTCATCTGAACAGGCCTCGCAGCACTGTAACTAGCTAAGTTAGCTAGGTCTCGCAATGCGAGACTGAACAGCAGTAGGCCTGTCACACTATAGCCACATGTAAGTAGTTTTCAATACTTTGGTTACATTACCGTATTTTATTAACCTGAACTATGTTGCTATATTAGCTTGCGAAGGAGCTATCCGTTGCTAACGCTAATTTATCTCAAAAAACAGAAACGTTAGCTAACTACTGCCAAGATATGATTTCACTAGAGACCAGAGAGGTGTTGTAAGACTCGTCAAGTGTTGTCATGTGTTTACACTGTCTTACAATGAAACCATATCTTGGCAGTAACATTAGTTAGCTACTGCTTTTTGACATAAATTAGCTAGCTAACGTTAGCGTTAGCAACGGATCGCTATTTTGCAAGCCAATAAAATATAGCCTTGGCAAACAGAATTAAGGTTAATAAAACACGATAGCTAGCTATGTAACCAGTATTACACACTTCTTACAAGTGGCTGGATTGTAACATTTTACTTGTGTTTGGATGAATATGTTGGATGCATAGCTGGACTTTATCCATGCTGGGCTAATGTTAGATTGCTTTGGAAGGATGACGTTAGTCACACACGGAGATATGTAATTCAAACAACGGTATTGTGATTAACACAACTATTAAGGCATGTCTGTAATATACTGGTCGGTCAATAATATAAAAATACTGTAGATCAGTGCTTTTCTGGTCTGAGGTTCCCCCACAGCCCTGTCATATAAACTCACATACCCGGCCCTATCAATTCCCAATGTGTTCACACTATTTATCATATTGAAGTAAATATTCTTACATTTTCATGCAACTGAACTGTAAACATTTAGGTTGGTTTGGTCCGAAATTCTACTAACTAGACCTTTTACTTGAAGTGTGGTTAATGTTTCAAAAGTCATCCATTACTTTTAGCTAATCATTTCAACTGTTAGCTAAGTCAGTAGGCCACTTTTAGCTATTTTTTTCTACCATTGATTACTTCGCTATATGTTTTAACATATGTGTTGAGCTGTTTTAGCTGATATATTGTTTTAAATCAATCATAATTCAATTATTATTTTGATTAGTTAAGCTGCTCCACAATCTTTCCAAGTACCCACTGGCTACAGCAGAGATACCCCTTGCTGGGGCATCACTGGGTGCAGCGCGATTTGAAGCCACTGCAGTGGGCGTGGTTTCCTTGGGGATTTGAATATTTTCTAAATATTTAGCTTTACACTTGGCGACACATTTAGATATAACCTTTACATTTAACATTTAGATATATATTTAAGATTTTGATTTAGATATAGTATTTAGATATATATTTAAGATTTAGATTTAGATATAATATTTACATTTAACATTTAGATATAAATTTAACATTTAGATTTAGATATAACATTTAGATTTAGATATAACATTTAGATTTAGATATAACATTTAGATTTAGATACAACATTTAGATATATATTTAACATTTAGATTTAGATTTAACATTTAGATTTAGATATAACATTTAGATTTAGTTTTAACATTTAGATTTAGATTTAACATTTAGATTTAGATATAACATTTAGATATAGATTTAACATTTAGATTTAGATTTAGATATAACATTTAGATTTAACATTTAGATATATATTTAACATTTAGATTTAGATTCAACATTTAGATTTAGATATAACATTTAGATTTAACATTTAACATTTAGATATATATATATATATATATATATATATATATAATTTCTGTCTCAAATGTGAGGAAAATGTGCTAAATGTGAGGAAAGTGAGCTAAATGTTGAAAATGTATCAGCTAAAAAATTGTAACCGAACTTTTACATTATACAAAAGTGCTGAATTACGTTGGTACTACCGAGGACAAAGCGCAAGCTTCTCTGTCCTCTCTGCATCTTTCACAGAGAGCAGGGCTCAGCTCCGACACACACACACACACACACACACACACACACACACACACACACACACACACACACACACACACACACACACACACACACACAGACGGAGCAAAAGTTACTTTGCCTCTGCAGTTTCTTAAAGTCACAGTGAATCACTTCACGCAGACACGGTTTGCTGCAATAAAATATAATAGCAAGATGGCGGTGCAGATAATGTTTACTTCCGAGGCAGACAGGTGTTCTCTATTGCCCTGGTGACTGACTGACAGGTTGAGGTTGTACAGGCAAGCCAAGGGAACTTTATTTTTATAGTACCTTTTAGCAACAAGGGAATTTCAAGTGCTTTACATAAAACATTAAAGAGCGGTTAAAAACGGTCCAGAAAATAAAACAATAAAAGTTACAGTGCAGTGTAAGAAATGAATAATTTTTGTATTAATAGGTTGTAGGGATGGGTTTGGGAGGAGAGAGGGACGCCGCAGTTATTGGGTCTGAAGAGGTTAGTTATACAGGAGAGAACCCATTTGAGTTTGTGGCAAAACCTTTCACAGTGCTCATTTTTCATTTTGTGACTTTTGGTTGAATAAAAGACTATTTTTCCAGTCATATTTCTTTCAAAATGTGACTGTAAAAAAATAAAAGTCAGTTTTCTTTCAAATAGTGTTAAAATCTTGTCTCGTCCCGTTCTCGTGAACCCAATCTTGTGTCTCGTCTTGTCTCTTGAGCTGAGTGTCTCATCACACTCCTATTTAATATCTGTAAAGTACTGTCATATCCAGGGATGTAGTGGCAGTTGACCAAATTTAACTTGATTTACCTTGACCCAGTCAGAGAGTTATCCATCAGTAATGTCATCCTATATGGTCTAAGTCATATGACGACCGACTTTTTCAGGGCTTTTTTGAAAATATAATTGATATTTGGTATTATTGGTTGTGTACCACTACATCACTTCTTGTGTGTATAGTCTATGCAACATGTGAGTCAGTCTCAGCCAGATGTTTCCTCTTTCTTGTCGAGGTCACTTTGGGTCAGGCGTGGCCTCCTACTTTATCTTCCTGCGCTGGTTGTTCGGGATCAACATCGTCCTCACCATCATGACTGGAGCCTTCATCGTCCTACCAGAGGTCAGTAAGTCTCTGGCACTGTATACTACCGGGGTTGATGCACAGACTGTATAAGTGAAGCCAAAACATCTGGATCGCCCCTAGTGGCTGGCTGCAGTATAGGTACATTTCTCCCAAAGATGGTTTCTGTCATTTTAGGTAGTTCTGATCATGCTTTGCATGATTTGTTCAAGTGTTAATTTTTTCTTTTAAAGTTTGGTTTTTATTAGTTATTTGATACTATAAAAACAGGGTGACACATCATGATTGACAGCTGTGAGTGACTCACAATTGGTTTGATGGGTTTATGGGCGGGACTTTGATATCACGGCTCCACTGCCTGATCACTACTCAACAGACTCTGGCTCCAAAATTACAAGATGGCGGCGCCCTGTATCTGGGAGATTTTGGCTTCACTTTTGTACAGTGGGAGGAGGTGGAGACGTGTCATCCATCTTTATAAACGTCTATGATACTATACAAGTAATCATAATACTGCATATCATATGTGAGTCATACTGTAGGCTTAACAGTGATTTATGATTTGGTGCGAACATTTCCCTTTTAAAAAAGTCAGGCCCTCCCAAGAATTGTTAGCTTTTCTTTGGATCCTCTCCTTGACTTGAACACCCTCCACCCAACAATCATTTGACATTGTTGAGTTGGTACAACTCTATTCACAATTAATAACGCAAATCAGAATAAGACGCAAAGCACAAGTAATTTAAAATGGGTTATCCTCATTTAAACTTTAATATGGAAACATCTGGAAATTGAACCGGGCTAAGGCAACAGCTCTGCTAATAGATACTGTGGAAGAAAAGGTTCTCTCAGGTCCAATTCAGTGGCTGGTTCAGATGAGTTTTATTCACTGCAAAGTGGAGAAAGAAATTCACAAGCAGCTGTAGGATTCTCTTTTATACAAAGTTACAGAAAGCAACAGAATATAAAAACTGAGAAGGCATTCACTCACAAAACTATCAGAGTAGATTTACATAGACCCGATACTGTCTGCTCAAACTATTGAAAAGCGGTCCTTGTGTGTGAAGACACTGGAGCCGGTTTGGACGGTCCTTAATTTGAATAAAGTGTGATCTCTGCTGGAGTTTGGTTCTGGCCCAAAAACAAAAGGTCTCACCAACAGTAGTCTCACTTTGCCAGACCCTCCTCCAAAGCGCGCTGAAGGAGGGTCTGGCTAGTCCACACAGCATTCGGGGATGGGAGGAAAACATGCTCTGATTTATTGGCATTTCTTTAAAACAATCAGAATTGCCATGATTGTGATTGGTTTAAAGAAATGCAAACAACCCAGAGCGTTTTTTTCTCTCCTATCCCAGAATGTATCTGTGGACTAACCAGACCTTATTCCACAGCGCTGTGGAGAGAGGTCTGGCAATGCGAGACTACTCAAATGCTAACTTAAAAAACAAACACTCCAGTTCGATCACAACAGATTTATCTTAAATGTAGAGTTTTATGGCCTATGTCTTGCACTATTATTAATGTTGTATTGATTCTTTGTTGACTTCTCCATCTCTGTAAATGTTTTGTTCAGTACAGATCAGAGAATCCTTAATGGTAGAGTTGGTAGACTATGATTCTGCAGCAGTTTCAGCTCAACCAGTTAAAGTACAAACTGTAGACACGAACAAAAGACAGAGGGAAACAAAATGCTGCTGGATTTATGTTTATCACTGACATGCAGACACGAGCAATTTCCCCAGACATTACTCATCCTAACATTCCCAATGCCTGAGCTTATTCCCCGGTTTATTTCTCCTTGTTGGGATTTACCTACCACTGTCTCCTCTCACACGTCCCTCCTTTATCTAACCTCTGCTTAGTGAGTAATATCATTCAACAGCAAACCTAGATGTTCTGTCAGATTCGATGTCTGTGCTTGTTTTGTGCTGTAAATTATGTGACCAAGGATGGGATGGAGGGTCGCCTCAGTTATTACTCACTTTTTATATTCTAAGTTTGCCTAATTTTTAGTGTTACAATAGGGGTCAGCAACTTTTTCTAACATGAAGTGCCATTTTAAAATGTTCTGTTTAATCAGTGTGCCATATTAGCGTTACGCCTGACATCATCTACCCAGCCCGCTCAGGCAGTGTTATTTTCCAAGTGCCACAATCTGTGAAGAAGACAAGAGTACTAGCCAATCAGAGGCAGAGTAGGGCGGGTCTTCGCGGATTGCGGATGGGGAAAAAGTTAGTCTATATCCACGACGTTCCACTTCCGGGATTGTTGAGGTGCCGCAGGAAATTCCGCCGGATGTCTTTCTTTTCGGCCGGATGTCCGTCACCTTCCTCTTTCTTTGTGTTCCATTGTTATTTCTTTAAACCAATCACAATCGTCATGGGTGGTGCTAAGCGCCAGGCACAATGACGGTGCCGCTACAAAATAGCCTCAGGAAGGAACTTGTTTTGGTTGAACATGTGTATGTTGAAAAGTTGTTTTAGTCGTGCAACAGAAAACTCAGATTGGACAGATAGTCTAGCTAGCTGTCTGGATTTACCCTGCAGAGATCTGAGGAGCAGTTAACCATAGTCCTCATGAATCCAGAATGCCAACACAAAGAAAGCAGAAGGTGACGGACATCCAGACAAAAATGAGGGACATCCAGCGGAATTTCTGGTGGCACCTGAACAATCCCGGAAGTGGAACGTCGTGGATATAGTCACCATAAAACATTTGATTTGGCGCAAAAAAAACATTTTAAAAACGGCAACAAAAGACAAAGGTACAAGACTGTGTGTACTCTCTCTGTGTTTCTTACTTGTATATACAGTATATAAAAGGTCTTTGATGTAATATTATTATAATGCATTGACCTGGTCTGGGTTTGTTTGTGCTATAGCTGCTGGCTGGAGCTCCGTTTGGAACGACGAGGAGTAAAACTATCCCCAAGGAGCATCTGGCTTCAGCCCAGGACCTGGACACTATCTGGTCTCTTGGGGTGAGCCTCTCTTTCCTTTTACTGTTCTGTCAATAACACATTACTAACAGATACAATGGATCATTATTCAAACATTACTTTACTGCCTCGCCGACCTCTGCTGTCTCGACTCCAAGGCCAGCCCCACCTTCCACTAAGTATACTGGGCTTGTAAAGGCCTATTATCATTATTAAATATTTACATATACATTTCATTAAAGGAACACGCCACCGTTTTTTGAAATAGGGTTATTCACCGTCTCCCCTAGATGTAGATAGGTGGGAAAACACATTTTTGTCTCAGTGCATGCATTGTCTTAGTCTGGCTGCGTCACCGCTAGTTTAGCTTAGCGTAGTAAATGGAATCCTTTGTTGCCAGTTAGCATGTCGTGAGTAAAAGTGAGCCAAAAAACCCCCCAAAAAAAACCTAATTACTTCTTGTGGCCTGCGTATTCAACGAGTACAAATAGCTTGGTATATTCCCCCACACTCGCACCACCAGTTTATGTCTGCTCTCGTCCTCACGTCCTCAGGCTGTTGAGCGATCGCAACCTCCTCCTCCTGTCGTTCTATTTCCAAAGCAGGCAGCTCCTCTTCTGAAAACTCTGGTTTGTAGAGGTATGGTTCTGGACCTTGACTGTCTGAGAAGTCATCCTCTTCGTCTCTCATAAAATCGGCCATGTTCATCGCCATTCACTGTCTACTGTAGGAAAAATAGCCAGCTAATATTCACTCCGGTATGTTGACAGAAGTTGGGGGGTTTCAGGTGCTGCGTGATATCTCTGCACCCAGCAGTGCTTCAGCTGTGCTTCGCCCCCATATAGTCCCAAGTCTATATCTGCCTAGGAAATCTTCTAGTGTTAATCTGCATTGCTATTTGTACTCGTGAATACACAGGCCACAAGAAGTAATTCGTTTTTGTTTATGTTTTTTGTTGGCTCACTTTTACTCACGACATGCTAACTGGCAACAAAGGATTCCATTCACTACGCTAAGCTAAACTAGCGGCGGCACTAAGACAATGCGTGCACTGAGACAAAAATGTGTTTGCCTACCTATCTCCATCTAGGGGAGACAGTAAATAACCCTATTTCAAAAAACGGTGGCGTGTTCCTTTAAAGGGCAATAATGAATCAAGGTTTCCCTGTGTATTGAGCAGCTGTGATAGTGTTGTATATTTAGTTGCAGCACTGCGTTGCCGATGTGTGGAAAAGGAACTTCGTTGACACTGTTCTTGATTATAAAAAGGTTTATTACATCAAGGATTTCAGCATCATGACGGATCCTGCAGAACCCGGAGAGTACAAAGCCAATATGTACTCTGTCTTGCTGCAGCAAGAACATGGCTTATAAGGGGTACGTTTAGATAACATGTTAGATAAAGTAAATAGATGTGAGTTGGCAAGTAAAGGTCTGAGTCCCTTTGAGGTCAGAGCCTCTTTGGGGGGCTCCAACACTACACATAAAATCATTGATCCCACTCAGCCCCCAATCACAGAATCACATAAATCCTCTTCAACACATCACTCCACTGTGAGGAAAATCATTAAACTTACTTCACTAACACAGTGCCCATTATGTCTCAGCACATTTGAGCTTTATACAAACTTTAACCTTATAGGCTCTTCAGATACTACAATAGGTCACCTTTTTTGAAAGAGCTACCAACTAGAGCCCTGTGTTTTTAATCCCGCTCCCAGTGGATTCTTTTTTTTTTTTTTTTTATTATTATTATTTTTTGGGCATTTTTAGGCCTTCTACAGGACAGCTGAATAAATGAAAGGGGAGAGAGAGGGGGAATGACATGCAGCAAAGGGCCACAAGTCAGAGTCTAACTTTGGCCCGCTGCGTCGAGGAGTAAACCTCTATATATGGGCACTCGCTCTACCAAATGAGCTATCCGGGCACCCCGCTCCTGGTGGATTTCTGACCATTACCGCCCGCTCCCGCAGTGTGTGTGTGTGTTCTGCTCCCGCCCGTTCCCGCAGCTTGTATGTTGGGTCCCGCCCACACGGCAAACATTAGATTGATTGTCAATAGATTGACCATTGATTTTGTGTCTTCTCCTCTCCCACAGGGAAACTAGTTATTTTCCTGTGTAGTATTAATAAATATGCATATCTGTCGGTAATAAGTAGCAAAATTACGTTCTAGTGCATAATTACATTCAAGTGCAATAATTAGTTATTCTAGTGCAATATAAGGGTAACGTGACATTGTATTTATTTATTTTTCTTATTTTAGAACATATTGTTGGCTGTTGTTTTGCCCAGGTTGTTTCATTTCCTTTCGTTTCCCTGTCATTTAATGCACTCTCTAACTGATTTCACGTTAAAGTCCCTGTGATTGGATCCCTCAGGTTGCCATATGAGAAAGGGGCGGAGCACAATGCAGTCCTCTACTACCAACCTCAAAAAATCTTACTCTGGATTCCAGTGGATTTTTGTCCTGTAATGCTTTTGTCGAGAGGCTGTTAAGGACTGTCAATCGATTAAAATATTTAATCGTGATTATTTGATGATTGTCCATGGTTAACTCATGATTAATCGCAAATTATTCGCATATTTTTTCATCTGTTCTAAATGTACTTTAAAAGGGATATTTTTCAAGTTTGTAATGCTCTTATCAATGTGGGAGCGGACAAATATGCTATGTTTGTTATTATTGCAATGATCCAAATCAATGACAAATGCTGTCTAGAATTTTCTCCAGAATAACCTTAAAGGTACTGTATGCTCAATTTGGTCAAGTCAAGCCCATCAAGCAACAACAAATGGACACGTATGCGCCCATGATATATTATCCAGATTGACCGGCCTTTTTTGCAAGCAGGGTTCTCTGCATCAGCCATATGCTTGACCAAGAAATTGGTATTTGAAACTGGACATACTCAGTATGGTGGTAACTCAGTTCATATCGACAGTACATGCAGATAACTTTAGTCTTGTGGAGAGAACCATCTGGAAGGGCTTTGAAAATGAGCCTGCCATTCAAAAGACCCTTTTCTTTATCCATTTCTGCTCAAGGAGCTTTTTTTCTCTCCTCTTCATAGTTCTTTCTCTGTCACTCTGTCACTCGATGAATTGAGACGTCTGGTTAATAGAGGAATGTGCAACGTAGTATGCAAAAATATCACAGTGTACACAATGCAAAGACAGAACGTAAGGCACTTAGTATTGCACAGTGAAGTTGAGATATGGAAAGTCATTAAGGCACAATAAGCGGTGAAACAGAGGCAGCACGTCTGGTCCCCGAATGTCAAGGGTCACACCCAGGTGTGTATTAAGGGTCAGACATGATAATTTGAACATTTATTCCTGTACTAGTGTGGAGGGTTTATCAAAGAAAGTCAAAAAAGATCTCCACACTTTAATACATTTCTTTTCAGAGCCCCCTAGCGTACATCTGATTTTTTTCAAGCTTCAGATTAGACAACACATCCCTTATCCAGTGGGAGACTGAGGGCGGGGCAGCATCCTTCCACTTCAGAAGTATCAGGCGGCGTGCAAGAAGGGTAGTAAAGGCAACTACTGCATGGAGCTTTGTTTCTGCTAGCTGTCCACAACGTTACTGCTGCATCGCTTCCTGATTTCCCAAACTACGGAGCGGCCCGAGGCTCAAATCACAGAACGCACGTGTTAATACCATGTAAAAAAGAATTGTGGCATTCATTTTAACAGCCCTAATAGATATACTATATATTTGGTTGTAATTCATTTTTAGATACCGTACATATTATTACATGATCTAATCAAAAGCCCCTATCAGACATGCACCTTGTTACTTAAAAGTGCTGTTAGATGTGTTACTCTAGATGTAGTTGATTTCGTTGTCATGTGTTGGACCTCCTTGTGTGTGTTTTGGACGTGTGTGTGTGTGTGTGTATGTGTGTGTGTTGTAAATGTGTGTGTGTTTGATCTCCACAGGGCTACCTGCAGTACTCTGTCTTATTCTATGGCTACTATGGCAGGCTGAGGAAGATTGGCAGCGCAGGGTACCGGTTGCCCCTCGCCTACTTCCTGGTTGGGATGGCTGTGTTTGCCTACAGTTTCATCATTCTGTTAAGAAAGTAATAATTTCACTCTTTACAACTCATACTGACGTGATGATGATTTGATGATGTAATAATGTGATGTAATGCCTGAGGATGACTTTATAATGACTGTTATAGATAGCGATTTGATCCTGTAGTGTGTCAAGTCACAGAAAATGTGTTGCTCATTAAAATGACCTGCTCACAGCATTTAAAACCGCAAACTTAAAGAGTGAAATCAATTAATTTCAAAGGATGGCCGTAGGGCTGGGCAATATATCAATATGATATCGACATCGTGATATGAGGCTAGATATTGTAATATGGCATAAGTGTTGTATTACTATAAAGTGATGTAATTTTCTGAATTTACCAGACTGTTCTAGCTGTTCTATTATTTGCCTTTACACACTCACACACTCATTTGCCTTTACACACTCATATCCACATTATTGATGATTATTCTCACAAATCAAATTATGTTAATATTTTGCGAAAGCACCAAATGTCAACCCTACAATATCATTGCAACATCGACATTGAGGTATTTCGTCAACTGTATCCTGATATTTGAGTTTCTCCATATCGCCCAGCCCTAGGTTGCTGCAATCAGCAGATCTGCTCCCAGAGGTGAAGTAAATCAACACAAATCTTTTGCTCAGAGTTCACATTTTGGGAACTTTGACATTGGCATTGACATTGACTTTGGAAAATTAGTGTTGTTGACCAACAGCAAGCCATTTTGACAGTGCTGACTTTTGAGGTGACGGAGAGTTGGAGGGTCAGAAACAGAGGAGGCTGTTTTGGCTTATCAGTTGTGTTGCACCGTGCACTTTTATATAAATCTGCTCTGCCAGTGTATAAACTGGTCCATGAAAGAGGCAGGAGTTAATGGTACAAATATGTGTCTTAAACAAACTAGTTATTGTTTAGGGAGATCGAGCTGCTTGTAGAGCTATTGTGACTGTCTAGCGCTAGCATGTTCCTAACTAGCAGGTGTGGTAGTGGTTAGCATGCCAGCTACTATATATATATATATATATATATATATATACTATATATATATATATATATATATATACCATATATATATATATATATATGTATGTAGATACCGCCCCCGGCTTGTGACATGCTTCTCTGCTGGTGTGACCTGACTCAGCAGTTTAAAGCCATTCTAGTGTCTTCTAGAGGCAGCAATGTTCATTGCACCACACAATGCAAATGCAGTGAACAGGACTGCACAACATATCTAGGAATGATACATTCTTCATTTTCTAAAGTCACTGAGGTATGATCACGTTTGTGTCTGCCAGAGGGCAGGTTAAGATGTGACAAAATCATTCATACTCTACTGAACAGAAATATCCACAGATTCCATGGAAATCTGGCCAGAGTTTGTCGAGAATCTCACTCTGAACCAAAGTGTTGGACTGACCAGCTGACTAGCATCACTCCCTTAAAAATATTGCTTTGATAATATATTGTATGGTTTTATAATATGCTCTGAATGTTAATGCTCCTGCAGAATGGCAAAGAACTCTCGTCTGAGCCTGGCTAGTGCCTCGGATGAGAACTTCACGTTCTGCTGGAGAGTTTTCTGTGCCTGGGATTACCTGATAGGAAACCCGGAGGCTGCAGAGAGCAAAGGAGCCGCCATTGTCAACAACATCAGGGTCAGAGACACACACACTGCACATTCACTGTACTGTCCATATCCAGTTACATTACCATATAGCTTTATTCACCGTCCAAGCAAGGGCATCCCTTTTCCCCTCTTGTATTTATGTATCGCTAACACTTTTCATGCACAGAACTCTATAAACTAAACATTATCACTGACTGTGTTTTACTATGAAACTAATAACAGAAGTGCTAATGAATGCTAATAACAGCAGTGCTAATGAATGCTAATAACAGCATTGGTCGTCGCAACATAATACCAAATGTATTTCTGCACAGGAAGCCATTGTTGAGGAGCAGGAAAAGAAGAAGGATACCAGTCTGTAGGTGTCAGTTATTTGTTTCTTGTTTTCTCTGCATGTTCTTCTTCTTCTTCCTCTGAGCTTTTCCCACTTTTAATCGTGTTCAAAGCCAGCTGGTTTGTGTGGTTCTGTTCGTCTTCTCCGTTTCAGCTTAGCTTGCAATCGCTAGGCACGTAGCTAACGGTTGTTTGACACGTCACGACTTAGTGTTCATGGGAAATGTAGGATTAGTACCACAAGCAGTGTTGTCAGATAAAGATTACGTTTCCAAGGCAAAGACACTTTGCTTCATTCATCACCATCATTCATTGGCTAGTAACTTTTAAAAGTTACTAGTTACTACTAATTTTTACCCGCATTTGGCGGGTGTCTCTTTAAAGCCCTGCATGTAATGTACGTAAAGATGTTGAGCAATTACTGTGAAATTCCAGATTTTTGAAGATAAAGTGTGTGCTCTTTCACTGATCAATGTATTTATGTGTCTTTGTGTTTGTTTAGGGCGGTTTTGATCAGTCTGCGTATCTTAGCCAACATCCTGGTACTGCTGTCCCTGGCCGGCAGCATCTACATCATCTACTTTGTGGTGGACCGCTCTCAGAAACTGGAGCAGGAGAAGCCCGAGCTGACGCTGTGGGAGAAGAACGAGGTAGCAGAGCAGACATCCTCATCCTCATCATCGTCATCGTCATCATCATTAGTTTGATTAGATTATTCAACATACGATACAGTTCCAGGGAATCAATGAAAGTGGAGAGGCAGAGGACAGTGTCTATCTGCATACTGTATAATCAATTTTTTAGTTCAAATTAGTTTTTCGGAAAAAAGAGATCCCAAGCTCTGTGTCAGTGGCTTTTAATGTCCTCCCTCTGTGCAGGTGAGTGTGGTGGTTTCTCTCATCACCATGATCGCTCCGTCTGCCTTTGAGCTGGTGGCTCAGCTGGAGATGTACCACCCACGGACCTCGTTGCGCTTCCAGCTGGCCAGGTACTCCATCACTAAACAACTTCTGCCTAATGCAGCACTAGTCTTTATCCGCAACATTCCACTTCCGGAACCACTTCCGCCGGATGTCCTTCTTTTCAGCCGGATGTCCGTCACCTTCCGCTTCCTTTGTGTCGGCATTCTAAACTCCGGTGGATTTATGAGGATTATGGTTAACTGCTCCTCAGATCTCTGCAGGGTCAATCTAGACAGAGCACGTTTTTCTCCCATCCCAGAATGCTGTGCTGTCTAGCCAGACCCTCCTCCACAGTGCTGTGGAGTGTGAAGTGTGCAGCACTAACTACCAGGGGTGGGAAAAAAAATGTCACATATGTATCAGGATTTCTTTTGGCGGCAATATTAAAAATCGATTATTTTCCCCAGAATCAATTTTTTTTTTACTGAAGAGTCACCTAAATATGTTCTGTTTCTACGGTACCACCGACCGCGACTACATCATATCCATTTCCAGCAAAACAGAGCGAAAGCAGAAAATGCAGAAGATCCATGTTATGTTCTTCTTTAAGAAATGAAATAAATGTCAGACTGACTGAATGTGTATTCTTCTTAGAAAACAATTAGTTTTTAGAAATGTCTCATGGAATATACTGTACATATACTGTTTTTTTTTTTTTTTTAATTTAATACTTTTTATTGATCCCCAGTGGGGGAATTACACTTGTCAATATTGTCTCTAGAAGTGTATTATTCAACTTTTGTTTTTGGTAAAGAAGGGGAAAAAAATCACAACACTAGAATAGCAATAAATGAAAATTGCAATGCAAATCCAATCAGCACCCATGTATCGTGAAAGAATTAAAGAATCAGCCCTACTATTTAAAGTACACACTATAGTATGTAATGTATCCCAGCTCTTACTGCACACTGACATTGGGCTGTGTTTATGTGTCTACAGAGTGCTTGTTTTATACCTGGGGAATCTCTACAGCCTCATTATTGCCCTCCTCGATAAGGTCAACAGTATGAGCTCTGCTGTGAGTATAAAACTACTAAAGAAATGCATCTGTTTTTTGTTTACAGCCTGGATCTTAGTTTTTTCATAGTTGTGGCCATCTTTCCTTTAAGTTGTGATAACATCAGCTTCATTCCTGAGATCTGGAGATGAGGCTGCCTCATAAAAACCAAGTCAGGTACAGCAGAGCAGCAACATGAGTGATCACAAGTTGTAACAATCCCAGTCTTAAGAGTTAGTTCACCTAGATAAAAACCAAAAAAACATTTTCTTACTTACCTGGAGTGAGCGTTTTAGTTTCATATACCAAGGTTTTGAGATTTCCACCTTTGGATTTTGTGTCAGTGCCAGAAAAATTTTTGCTCTCAAAAAAGTACATCTTAAAAACATCCCATGACAAAATGTCTTTTCAAATAGAAAAAGGGATAATGTAGAGTTAGCCTGTCATTATTGCAAATTACACATTAAACAGGGTAATATAGGACCCCGACACAAAAGAATGGAGTATTCAACAAGGCCGTGTAATAATCTAAAGATGTTTCACCCAAACCCCAGCTACTACGTCATCACTGATAGTTATAACAATCTTTATTAGCAGGAAAACCATGTTACACTGTCTGGTTTTATGTATGTATATATATATATATATATATATATATATAAAAATTATATTTTATTACATTTTATTATTCATTATTAAGAGAAATATGCCCATTTACCTTTTTTACTGAGAGTTAAATGAGAAGAACATTGCAATCAATCTCATGTATGTGTGTTTAGTACAGAGCTTAGCAAAACTTGTCTTGTTTACACAATGTTATGTTATATACACAACGTTCCACTTCTGGGATTGCTCCAGTGCCGCCGGAAATTCCAGCAGATGTCCCTCTTTTCGGCCGGATGTCAGTCACCTTCCTCTTCCTTTGTGTTGGCGTTCTAAACTCCGGTGGATTTATTTGGACTATGGTTAACTGCTCCTCAGATCTCTGCAGGGTAAATCCAGACAGTTAGCTAGACTATCTGTCCAATCTGAGTTTTCTGTTGCACGACTAAAACAACTTTTGAACGTACACCTTCCACCAAAACAAGTTCCTTCCTGAGGCTATTTTGCAGAGACACCGTTGCTCTGTCTGGCGCTTATCAACGCCCAAGATGATTGTGATTGGTTTAAAGAAATGCCACTAAACCAGAGCACGTTTTACTCCCATCCCAGAATGCTGTGTGGACTAGCCAGACCTTCCTCCGCAGCGCTGTGGAGGAAGGTCTGGCAAAGCAAGACTACGTTTAACATGAACACATATTTGAAAAACGACATCTTTAGATATTAGGGGAAGTTACATGTTGGAGCTATTTTCTTTTTTAAGATGGGGGTGTGGTTTCTATCTGATTTATTCAGAGTCCATAGTAAACTTTGATGCTGGAACTATTTCTTTACAAGTAGCAGAGTATCCTTCCGCCCAGTACTTCTGTGCAGTGTCTGTGCCCGGCTGCTGCTCACCATGAAATAATTCCAGCACTTTACTCCCCTAAAACCACAAACAGTTGTTTATACTTTTCTGTTTGTGTATGGGTCAAATGAGATTGGAGTGAGTCAGCCTGCTAGCTGTCTCAAGTTCTGCATTTAAAACACAGACATGAGATTGATATGTATATCTTCTCATCTCACTCTTGGAAATGAAGCCATTTCCCATTATGTTGAACTATTCCTTTCACACCACAAAGTAGCGATTACATAATAAAATGTAAATAAGTTGCCCATAAAAAAAATGTGTAGCTGGGGATGGATTCTACTGTATCTGTCCCCCAGGTCCCAGTGAGTCCAGGTAACTGGTCTGACTCCAGCTCCTTTCTGGCCACCATCTCTCAGCCAGAGGTAGACAGCCTCTCAACACTGGTTTCTGACATCTCTGTCTCTGAGCATCACAACAGCACCATAGCGACCATTGCCACGGTGCTGGACGTTAGGAATAGCAGCATGAGCAGCTCAGGGAGCGTCTTCAACCAGACAGCTCTGTTTGAGAAGAACACCCGCTCTCAGCAGGACCCCTGCTGGGAGACCTACGTTGGACAGGTTCCCCCTTCTGATTGCTATACACTATGTTTATTCACATGGCATGTTTCTTTGTCTTTCTTAAATAGGAAGTAGGTCCAGTGAAAAAATTTAAAGGTCCCATATCATGCTCAATTTCAGGTGTGTATTTTGGGTTTCTACAAGAACAAGATTACATGTTTTAATGTTAAAAAAGACCAGACTGCAGTTGCTTGATATTGCCTTCCACACTTCCCCGACTGCGCTGACCGCAAGAAGCATGATACACGTTTAAAACTGGCCCCACTGACCTGTGGCCCTTTGCTGCATGTCTTCCCCCACTCTCTCCCTCCTTTTCTGTCTGCAACCATCCTATCCATTTAAGGCCAAACTGCCCCAAAAAATTATCTTTAAAAAAAAAGACTGCCTCCCCCTCCCCCCGTCATTTATACATACATTTATATATATATATATATAATCAAAATACACAATTTAAGCAACTGACAGGATTACATTTCACTGAAATTGTATTTTATGATTTCATGTAAAAGATAGATTGATTGATCGAAGGCTGTCTCTGCCTTCTTTTGACGTACACTCCATTAAGCATTATCAATCTGTGTGTCATTCTAATGTAAAATGCAATAAATTCATCCTGTTGCAAGTCCCGTACGTGCTGAAACACCCAGTCAGAGCCGGTTTTGGCCAGGTTTGAGTGGTGACTCATATAATGAAGTGCATATGTTTGTATATTTACATGCTGTATGTGTATGGTGTGTCTCCAGGAGATGCTGAAGCTGTCCATCATTGACATGATCTTCACGGTGGCCAGCATCTTGCTCATTGACTTCATCAGAGGGTTGGTGGTTCGCTACCTGAGTGACTGCTGCTGCTGGGATTTAGAGAGCAAGTTTGTAAGTTGTACACAAGTAGATTTTTTTGTGTTGTAAAATGACTGTGGAAGTTACTGTTTCGCAGCAAAGAAATAGCCTAGCGCATAACTCCAGTAAAACAGCGAATGGTATGGATTAAGCAAAAAAAGATATAAAATGTTAAATACTGAGTTTTAAAGGTGGTGGTAGGTAGGTTTTATTTTTTTATTTCTCTATTTAAAATAGACAACGCACATTAATCAACATGAGCACAGAGTCCAACATGTAAGTGTGCCAGATTTAGCCATGCAGGCAAATTTTCATCTGCAGTTCCTAGCAGGTTGATGGCTTGAAACATTAGATAAGCCACAACAATGCAACACATAAGCATAAAACAAGAACACATAAGCATAGGCAAGTAAAATGACACAACCACTATTCCAGATCATGATAGCTGTCAGGTTGATGGCATGAGAAAAACATAGTAGCAAATACAGTAGACACAGGTAAAAGTGCATAGACACACATTAAGACACCAACAACACAGAAGCACCAAGCACATAAGCACACACAGAGACACTGCTATAGCGACAAAGACAAACATTATTCCGGATTATGGCAGCATATTTGATTAGTCAATAACCAATGTTTTATGGATTTGAAAAAGGATTTGATAGAGGATGTTCCTTAGTTCTGTGGGTGTGATATTCCATGTATGGGCTGCTCGAAAGGAAAAAGGTGACTTTCCAAAACTACTTTGCCATGCCAGCTGTTTCTGAGCTAATAATGGACAGATAAGAGAGATGTATTGATCTTCTCACCCTCTCCACCAGAAAGTGAATAAGCATTTTTTTCCCCAAAATATCGAACTATTCCTCTAAAAGGTACCCTGTGTACCTTTCTTGTAAACAAAGTTTCTGTTTACCTACAGTGTTACTCACTAAAACACTTTGTGTGTCTCCTTGAGAGCCAACAAATGTGCTGAATGCATTTTCTTATGCCTAAATCATGTACAACAACTGGGACCCACTCATAAAATCATTGCTCTAAAGTAGAGCCGCAAAGATTAATTGATTAGTTGTCAACTATTAAATAAAAAAAATATTGGGATAATCGAATAATCAGTTTGAGTCATTTTTTATGGGGGAAAAAGTCAAATTTTCTGATGTCAGCTTGTTAAATATGAATACTTTCTAGTTTCTTCACTCCTCTGTGACAGTAAACTAAATATATTTGAGTTGTGGACAAAACAAGACATTTGAGGACGTCATCTTGGGTTTTGGGAAACACTGATCCACATTTTTCACCATTTTCTGATTTTAGAGACCAAACAACTAATCCATTCATCCAGAAAATAATCAACAGATTAATGGACAACGGAAATAATCGTTAGTAACAGATCTACACCACATTAATGCTTTTTCTGTCTTTTCACAGCCTGAATATGGAGAATTCAAAATAGCAGAGAATGTTTTGCATCTGATTTATAACCAAGGGATGATCTGGTAAGTCCAAAAATGTGTCTAAAATAGTTGACAGAAAATTAAATATGGAGAATATCTTTCTAGTTTCTCTGTGTCACCTTGGCCTTCCCACTGTGTGTAATAGAAGATCTAACTCAGAGTTAATAGTGTGGCCGGTGCTGACCAGTCTCCATGACCCTGTTTAAAGGAATGTGGCCCTCTGTAATCTCTCCATTACGCCTCTGTGGCTGCTCCACTGTATTTCCTCAAGTCATTTCAGAAATGTCGCCATAATGAAGTGAAACCACGAGCCACTGGATGGAATGGCTTTTCAATGGGGCGTGACCCCAGTGGCTGTGTGTGTGCGTGCTTGCATGCCTGCTTGTGTGTGTGTGTGTGTGTGTGTGTGAATGACTTTTCTCTCTCTTTCCTCCAGGATGGGAGCGTTTTTCTCTCCCTGTCTCCCTGCCTTCAACGTGTTGAAGCTGATTGGTCTGATGTATCTGAGGAGCTGGGCCGTCCTCACCTGCAATGTCCCCCATCAGCAGGTGTTCCGAGCCTCCAGGTCTGACTAACACACACGCACACAGCTGAGATTAAATCTGAGCCATTTAATGCAGTCATGCTGGAGGAGAGAGAGACTGATACTGACAGGTTTCTGATAGTAAAGAAGGCTTTTGTGACTCATAATTATGTTGTGCTGAAAACACTACGTTTAAACATTTCTGTTGGTGATAATATACATTTTGTTTTAGCATAATTTTAGTAGTCTAGCGTTCCTGGCCTCAACCAAGAAATGCAGCAACTATAGGAGAGTTGTTGGCCCTTGCAGGTGGTAATGTATAATCAAAGCTAAATACTGTCTAAAATGTTCAACACACACATGTGTAATTTTGTCTGGGTGAAAACACAGCAGTGGCTCTTTATTCCTGGGGATTGTTTTGTGAGTGACTGAGAACTGCCTTTGAAGAAAATGGAAGCGTAATTCAGAAAATGTTCATCATGCACAGTGAAAAACGTGGACTTCTGTCCAAGGACGTGGTTAGGTTAGTCAACTTTGACTCAAGATCTAGATAGAGCATCACCCATAACGTTTTCCAAACCCTTTTTGTAACAAATCTCAATATTAAAATCTTAAAAGGACCACCGCATTAGACGCTGGTTGCCATTTTGCATCCGAGGCAGGAACACAAGCGAATTGTGAGATTGTCAGAGAAAACAGGCCAAAAAAGGGTTGGCACAAGACTAGACCCGAGGTACACTTCAAAGTGTTGTAATGCTAACAGCAATGCTAAGGCCTCCTTCTCAATGGTGCTGTAATGTAGTTGGTGTTTCTTGAACTTTTTGGAAAAATAACAAATGGGTTGATCAATGCCTCGCTCATCCTCCTGCAGGAGGATGACATGATGTGCCACATTTAACTCTGCCATGACCTGGGCGAAGATTTTGGACATAAGTTTGTTCCCTGATCACTTTGGATGCATTTAGGAAGACCAAAAGTAGAGAAAAACTTAACAAGCGCGTTCACAAATCACACAGGCTTTTAATGAGCGCAACGGAACAGCTTCGGGGTAACGAGTAGCAGAACACATAATAGTGAGGATGTACTGGTTACCGGACTTTGTTTTAGGTAAAGGACCAACACAGTCAACAATAACGTGCTCAAATGGCTCACCGACAGCTGGAATGGGCCTTAACGGAGCAGGAGGAATTATCTGATTTGGTTTACCTGAGACTTGACAGATGTGGCACGATCGACAGAATTTCACAACATCAGATTTAAGTCTAGGCCAAAAGAAAACGAAGCACACGGTCGTACGTTTTCCTTATTCCCAAGTGGCCGGACATGCTATGATCATGGGCTAAACTCAAGACCTGCAAACAGAAAGGCTGTGGCACTACAATTTGGGAGACCAACTCATGTGTAATACCAGAGCTTGGAGACCAGTGCCGCATAAGAACACCATCATCAACAAGGTAGAACACAGGCTTTTCACACGATAGGTCCCCCTGCAAGAGAAAAACAAGAAGGTAAAGTAGCATCAGCTTCCTGTGCTCTGATCAGCTGCTCTCTCTACAGCAAGAGTTAAGGTTCTATCGTCAGGCTGAAGCTCTTCACAGATAGGTGCCTTATCATTACTCTTCATTACACTCTGGAGATGGACTCGGATCAGAGCCACTCATGAAAGAGTCGCTAAGATCCACCAAGTCACCAAGCTTTCGTGCTTGAGCACGGGTTACAGCACACACAGGAACCTGAGGCAAGTTAAGAACATTGAGTCGGGAACACATTTGTCCACAATCGGATATTCGATCACCTCAGGAGATGGAAAAACTTTACCACCAGCCAAAAATTCCCGAGGATTAAGTCTACACCGGCTATCGATAACTGAGGACGTTTGGTGATACTAAATTTGCCCGACACAAATCTGGACGACAACTGAATGAAGTGCAACGGCGCCCGCACTGCACACATTTTAACACCCCATGCCAACACATCTGCCCCACAATAGGTCTCAGCTGAGAGGGGCAAAATACCATCTCGAATCGGTTTGTTTAGCTCCAGTATCCCGCAGGATAGTGATAGGGACTTGCTTTTCCTCACCCACTAGAGAAACAAAACCATGCGAAATAAACGGCCTAAAAGCCTCATCGATTTGGTCCCTTTGAGCATTAAGATTTAAATTTTTGTAGGGTGTAGTATGAATGAGCCCTATTGTAGAAGCTGTTGTGGCATTCTTACGGTGCTCTTTTCAAGAAGATGGCAGGCAGCGATAAGATGTCCTTACTCATGACAGTAAAAACACTCCCTGGCTTTGGTGGCGGCGGCGACGATAACTCTTAGGAGAGTTACCCTCACGGACAACTGAGATTGGCTCCCTACGAACAAAGGGGGGAAAAAAAACACATTTATGAGTTAATGTGAAGTCATCCACCAGTACAGCGGCAGCAGCAAGGAATGTAACTTTTTGTTCATTTAGGTAGATAATCTTATCTGGGAGCCGATTCTTGAATTCCTCCAACAACACAAGTTCACGCAGATCACCCAAAGTTTCCACCTTACTGGCCCGACACCATTTATCAAACAGAGCGCCTTTCTCCCTTGCAAACTCTACATACGTCTGGGTGGCAGTTTTTTCACAACTTCTGAAGTTTTGCCTATATGCCTCTAGCACTAACTCAGGCACAGAGGACAGTGGCTTTAACAATGTCATAATTCAAGTTGTCTATGGACAGAGAGGTACAGACTTCCTGAGCTTTGCCCACTACCCTACATTGGAGCAAAAGAGGCCACACACTCGTCGGCCAATTCAGTGTAGCAGCAATACGCTCAAAAGCATTGAAATAGGAATCTACCTCAGTTTCTCTGAATGGTGGAACCAGTGCAATGTGCCTACTCACGTCAAAGCTGTCTTCGGGTCTTGGAGCGGGTGATGAGTAGGAGAACTGGCAGATATAGCGGCTCCCCGCTCTATGTCCAGAGCCCTTATTTTCAAATGCACGGCTTGCACCTCCAACTCTTGATCTTTCACCTCAGTCTCTCTGATCTGCAGCGTTAGCCTCAGCTCTTCCATGAGAAAGTTTGCCTGAGCTGCAAGGCCTTGAGGTGGTATTACTTGTAGTGGGGCAACAATACCAGCCTGTTCATCTGGAACTCCCGCTGAAAGAGCCGACTGAAACCCCTTTCAGTTAGCTCTGAGCAAAGGAGCTCTTTCAACTCCTGCTTCTTAAGACTAGAGGGCACATGCACATCAGAAAAGTTCCCCACCAAAATTAGGTCCTTCTTCTTACACCTATCCAATTTATCAACTGATGGACTAGTAGCAAAATCCTCCAATTGAAAGTCCATACCTGCGCCTATCACAAAAGAAAACTGCCAACCAGACAAAGAGCCCCAAGAAACAAACAAAAGTAAATCTCAGCCAAAACAACAACAGACGAGCCCCCAATTTATGTTACGACCTGATGTCTAGAGGTAAACCGGACGCAATCATAATGTGTGCCCCCCCCCCACTCTTCCCACTCCCAAACATGGCCAGGACAAAGAATTGCAAAGTAACAGTCTATTTATTTTGGAGATGAGGCCAACACAACAAACAAAACAATTCTAAAAGGCAAACTAAACTTACCTAAGCCAAAACAAAAGGTAAATAAAAGACAAGGCTCTAACCTAATCTTCTAATAACAAAAACAGGAGAAAAAGGGAACCAAACAAAAAAAGGACTTCTCACTCCTACCAAACTGCTACTAGCAAATAGTTCAAAGAAAGATATATTCACAGATAAAACAAAATGGTTGAAGGATAACAAATCCAAGAACTCAAAACAACCATTTTGACTGAAGGCTGTTAACACTACTCACAACAACTTGAAACACAAGACACAGGTTTACACAGGCACATGTTGGGAATGACAGAGTGAAGAGAAAGCCAGAACTCCTGTCCAATGAGGCTTAAAATGGCTGCTGTCCTCCAGGCGACCAATCAGGAGACAGCAATCAGCTCTGCTGGACCAATCCGGTGTTCACACCTGTTCTTCATTATCTGTGTACACTAGGAGAACAACTGATAGAGCAGGGCAAAACAAATCACAAAACATGACCCCAGGGTCATAACATGAGACTTTTGACCATGGGTTTTATCACCATTGATGTAATGTCATGCCATGACATAACATCTCAGATTTTTATATGATCTAAATAAAATAAAAGGTTTTCTGATCCTATGTCAGTGATACAATGCCAGTGTACTGTGGAGTCCCCTTCCTTGCTTCAGCTGCTGTACTCATGTCAGGAGATGTTGTGATCACTCTCACTGGCTGTTAAAGGAAGCCCTTGGGGAGCCATTTCTATTCTCGGTCAAAGTGTGGATGGTGAAAGGGTCCGACCCCTTGGGCAGGGTTGATGGTTCAGATTAGAGCTGTATATTAGACTTGGCTAATATAGTTCTGACCAACAACTTTTTTCATTTTCAAGATGACTTCTATATACAAAAAAAAGGCACTGCCATGGGAAGTAAAATGGCTCCTAATTATGCCTACTTATATATGGGTCTATTTGAAAATCAATTTGTGTTGCATCAGAGTAATACATTTTACTCAAAGATCTTATTCTACAAGCGGTTTATTGATGATATTTTTATTGACTGCACAGTAGATGAATTAATGGGCTTCCATGAGTATCTTAACTCTTGTAATAAACATTTGAAATTTACTTTGGAATATGATAAACAACACATCAGTTTCCCGGATATTCAGGTATACAAAGATGGTACGACCATAAAAACTGATTTGTTTCGCAAGCCTACTGATCGCAACACTATATTACACGGGGATAGTTTTCATCCCAGGCCTTTGGTCAAAAGTCTTCCGATCAGTCAGTTTCACCGTGTGCGTAGAATATGCAGCGACAATACATCTTATTCAACACAGGCTGTAGACTTGACAAAAAGATTCCTCAATAGAGGCTATAAACAAGACTGGGTTGATTCGGCCAAAAAACGATTTGATCAGACAACACAAGAGGAGTGTCTTCAATCAAAAAAGCGCCCTAAAGATCTAAATAAGTCCCCTTTATGCTGCGTAAAATATTCCCCACTGGTGTCAGAATTTAGAAAATCTATCTATAAATATTGGCACATTATTGATTCGGACCCTAGACTAATGAAAGTTTTTCCAGAAAAACCTAAGCTTATTTTTAAGCGTGCTCCTAATTTAAGAGATCGCTTAGTTAAAAATGACATATGTTCGCAACCCACAACTTCCCTTCTCAGTATGCCTGATGGTAACTATAAATGTGGTAGTTGCGCCCAGTGTTCGCATATGCACAAATGCAAAAGCTTTAATCATCCACACACTGGTAAAATAACATCCATTCGCGGTGCTATTACATGTAGCACCACATATGTTATTCATCTAATTCGCTGCCCATGTGGTTTAGCATATGTGTGTAAAACAACGAGAGCAATACGGACCAGAATCAGTGAACACAGAAGCACCATTAGAACAGGGGATGAGCGCAGCCCTGTAGCGGCTCATTTTAAACAGGCAGGACATAATGTCAGCGCCCTCAGATACATAGGGGTGGAGCAAGTCAACAAACTTCCTAGAGGGGGAGACCAGGATAAAAGGCTCCTCCAATGGGAAACCTTTTGGATTCATTATTTAAATACAATGTCTCCTCATGGTCTTAATGAAGAATTTGATATAAAACCATTCTTATAAAAAATGTTGTAAGATATTGTTTGTTTCTGTAAGTACTAATGCAGCAGATTTTATGAATGTGTGGGGTAATGTTCATTAATTCTTTAACTGTTTGGGGTAGCTTTATATATATGGAATTGTTTCCTCTACTGAATGTTTTTCCTGTTTTCTTTTCCTATTTTTCTCCATTTTTGTGCATAGTAACATCATGTACTTCTTTGGATATATTGTATTGTTAAAAGGCCCCCCCTCTTTTGAGATGTATATGTTTGGTGAAACCCTCTATGAAAATGTCATGGGTGGGGCTTTTGGGCCATTCAGACCTAATCAGACAAATTGAAGCCAGATGGTGTGTCAGCTGAATGTGAGGCCTACATATATCCCTTCATCAAATGTGTTCACCATTTGCCTGAAGAAGACCCAGCAGGGTCGAAACGTTGCATTTATATTAAATATGGGAGTTTAAAGCAGTGTTGCGGACATTACATTTTTTTCGTTTCAGATTAGATCTGGGCCATATGGAGAAAATCAAATATGATAGTTTTGACCAGATACATCCATGGCGATATTGTAGGGTTGACTATTGGTGCTTTCACAAAATAGTTTCACAGTGGAATTTTTGATAAATAATCACCAATAATGTGGATATAATGACTAAGTGGGTAAAAGCAAATAACAGAACAGCTAGAACAGAGTGGCAAATTCAGAAAATGTCATCACTTTACTGTAATGCAGCCTTTAAAACCAGGAAAAGGCAAAAGTATATATAACAATATCCAAAATTTAAGACGATATCTAGCCTCATATATCGATGTCGATATATATTGCCCATCCCTAGTTTGGATCCTCCAACTTTTCCTCTTTCAAACACTTTTTGCTGTATCTATTGAAGTCTCAAAGTCCCCCCAAAAAACCCACTAGATTCAGGTAGAGTCTAGTCTCGCATTGCCAGACCTTCCTCCACAGCGCTGTGGAGGAAGGTCTGGCTAGTCCAGACAGCATTCCGAATGTGGGAGAAAAACGTGCTCTGGTTAATTGGCATTTCTTTAAACCAATCATAATTGTCATGGGTGCCGGATGGCACCAATTTGCCTCTGCAAAATAGTCTCGGGAAGTAACTTGTTTTGGTGGAACATGTGTACGTTCAAAAGTTGTTTTAGTTGTGCAACAGAAAACTCAGATTGGACAGATAGTCTTAGCTAGCTGTCTGGATTTACACTGCAGAGATCTGAGGAGCAGTTAACCATAGTCCTCATAAATCAACCGGAGTTTAGAACACCAACACAAAGAAAGAGGAAGGTAACAGACATCCAGCCGAAAATAGTGACATCTGGCGGAATTTCCGGCGGCACGGGAGCAATCCCGGAAGTGGAAGGCAGAGAGTCTGATGCAGTTTATCTGTGCACAAAAAAGTTTTCCGAACAATTCCGAAATTGGACACTGGTATTTCCTGTGACTGCTTCTGAATCAGAATTGAAAGCTGCACAGTTCTATTGAGCACAGCTGCTTTGGGTTTAAAGATGGTTGATTTGCGTCTGTTCCAGAGGCAATTTTATTGCCACAACGACGTTTCAGGCAAGAAGCCCTTCTTCATCGTGTTTCTCAGGCAACCTCAAACAATACAGTTACACAGGTGTGGTTAACTATTGGTACCCACAACTAGCACATCAAATCACAAACATCGTCCTATTCATTTAAAACTACATTTCGATTTCACTAGTAATGCAAGCTAATACTTTATGTTCTGCTCATGCATATACAACCTTTTTCTTTCAACAGGATGCTTTTTAAGAAAGTAGTGGCCCTATTGGGTTTCCACCCAATGAACAGAATACAGTAGCCTAGGCTCATTTTCCCACATAGAATGTCTGCTGCATTTTGCAGAAAGAACAGATTGCTCTAAAAGCAACAGTAGAGCAAAGGTCTGAAAACAGCAGTAATGTGAACATTGCTAATTTTGAAATATCCATGTTCTTTTTGCCTTGCCTTTTTTAGATCAAACAATTTCTACTTGGCTATGCTGCTTTTCATGCTGTTTCTGTGTATGCTGCCCACCATCTTCGCCATAGTGAGATACAGACCGTCACAGCACTGTGGACCATTCAGGTAAACACAGTTTATATAGTATTAGAAGATGTGTGTGTGTTGTTAGAGGAACTGCTGTGACTTATATTCCATATCAATAGAAGGATGTCCCAAAACCTGTAAAGGCTGTCTGGCTCATAGACTGTAAAAAAAAAAAAAAGATGGACGAAGCTTTTGGGTCTGAAAAGTGAAGCCAATGCTGAAGCTCCTTAAAGCTACATTCTCTCTAATTTTGACTCCACTGAAAATAACCTTACTTCTCAATTGATTTGTTACCCCAGTAAACACTTTTTCATAATGAGTTTATGGCCTCAATCGCTAGTTTCAAGTCTTCTTCAATACAGACTGATGTTCATTTTGTAAATTATGGTCCAATTCATTTTGAGATAGACGAAAAAGCAGGGGATGCTTTAGGACCTGTCAATCAGGACAGAGGCTTAGCAATGCTAACCATGCAAACACTGTGGACATTAAAATAGTCCTAAACTTGTTTTTGGCGGTTGTCCGTGTTTTCATCTTAAATTTTCACTTTCTCAAAGTTAATTGGGACATTTTGGTTGCCTAAAAATGTCTTGTTTACGGTTCAGTAGCACCTTGTCAACCAAAGCTGGCTAGTTAGTGCTAGCGTTAGCTTGTGACTTAAGGGAAAGTACGGTATGTCGATTTTCTGTACTGTACATGCAGATGAATGGTGCCGGTACCCAGAGGTCTGCGTTTACCTGCCAGTAAATCTTCGCTGGATGACTTGCATCCGAAGGGTTGAAAATCAGCAACTTAACTTCTTTAGTGTTTAGCTTAGCGCAGCACCATTGAAACCATAGATACACTGGCTTAGCCGGGTCATCCTCTTCAGCTCTGCCCTTTTGTCCAAATATTGTCACTTCTGGCTACAAAATACCAAAATGGCCAAAATGCAAACTGGCTTCAAAACGGCAGTCCACAAACCAACCAATGGGTGACGTTACTGATAGTACATCCATTATTTTTACAGTCTATGGTTTGGACCAGTCTCGAATCGGGAAAGCCCCTGCGATTGTCGGCAAGAGCAAATTACCAGATTATCCTCTAGTGTATAAATCTGTTTGCATTTGGCAGTCTGGGTTATGTCCATACATTGGTGTTAAGGTTGCTGCAGATGACAATTATGTAGGGTGACCAGACGTCCCGAAAAATTCGGGACAGTCCTGAAATCCAAGCAGTTGTCCCGAATCCTGCCCTAATTGCACATTTGAAGTAGGAGCTGTTACCTGTTTCTAAATGTTAACTTAAAGTACTTAAATGTGTGTTTCAGTGGTCAAGAGAAGATATATGACATCATCTCTGAAACAGTGGCCAATGACTTCCCCCTGTGGTTCAGTAAAGTGATGAGTTACGTCACTAGCCCTGTCGTAGTGCTGCCGGCACTGCTGCTGCTGTTGTAAGACCACACACCACACACACACACACACACACACACACACACACACACACACACACACACACACACACACACAGACAGACAGACAGACAGACAGACAGACAGACAGACAGACAGACAGACACACACACCCACACCCAACGTGCCATCTTGACTGTTGCCCCTGTGTGTTTCAGCATGCTGATATACTATCTCCAGGCCATAGCCAGATCCCTCAAATTCACCAACAACCAGCTGAGAATGCAGCTCCAGACTGTGAGTTTCTGAGTTTCATTCTTTCATATATACCTTGTAGGACTGAATCAAAATATGTCTACATCGCTCTCAATCATAGCATTTGGTTTTAATCCACTTTGGTGGCCTTATATGACAGGAAGAATACAGTATGGAAGCTATGGATGTATAATAAGACCTGGATACAGCGTTCAAGGCAGAGCCCCGTCTGTCCTGTAAAAGTTGCTCAGTGGCGCATGAGGCCAAAAAAGTTCAACTAACGCGTCTAAAATGACTCGGATCATCGGCAATGCTTCCGCACTGTGCAGCCCATAGAGCAGGAGCACTAGAGACCTCCGCTAGTCAAGCCGCTACTTCCTGTTTAGCGCTCCGCTAACTTGAATGGCGATTAAATGATTCAACGTGCGGCTCTTCTAGACTTAGAATGTTATCGGACTGAATAGATCAAATTCCGATTTTGAAACGAATCATTTCGTGGGGGTTGTGATGCTCGAAAAAATTTATTCACTGATTTACAGACGTCTCTTTCACCATGTAAGTCTATGGGGAAAAAAGTGTTATTGGGCCAGAGGAAGTTGTAATTCCACTATATGGCCACAATATTGATCTCAATAATTTGATAAGTCGATTGACAGAACATTAATCAGCAACAATTTTGATAACTGAATAATCATTTTAAGTAATGTTGTAAGCAAAGAATGTGGAAAATAATTAACGGTTTAAAACTGAATCTGTCTAGGAGCGGACCGAGGACAAGAAGAAAGTCTTCCAGATGGCTGCAGGTATCTCTGGTGTTTATTCAGTTTTTTTCTGTGTAGGGTTATTATTTCTTGTCGTGTGGTGACCCTCACCCTGTAACATTTACTCCAACCCTAGCGAGGCTGCAGGCTCCAGAGGCTGCGGCGGACAAAAAGACGGATAAGCAGGAGAGCGACATCACGAGCCAGGAGGCCTCCATTCACACTCCATCTCCCCGACGCAACGGCAGCGTCACAAACTTCAACTCCCCTGTTCGTCGTGGAAACAGCATCCGCACCATCACCCAATCAGCGTCCAGGGCGGACCTGAACAGAGGAAGGGGGGCTGGATCTGTCAGAAGTCCAACAGTGACCATACTGCCCAAACACAAGCCAGAGCACGTTCCTAACAGGTCAGACACACATTTTATATTGATTTAGCCAATCATGTTGACTTAAGACAACAGGCGACCTCTAAAGCCCAATTCAGAACCAAAGATTCGCGAACGATAGAACGTCACAGAGAAAAGTTGCAGCGGTCTGAACCGGCCCATCCCAGCTCGACTCAAACTCAGCTGGTCGAGTCTCCAGAGGCTGGTTTTAGAACGTAAGAGATGTCACCTGTTTCAACAGCCAATAGAGAAGTCAGCTGGTAAAGTCAGCTACAATAAAATTATCCATAATCCATTTTATTTCTGTTACAAACGGTTAACGGAGGGTCAAAGTGCGCTCGCAAGCACGTACGGTGGAGCGTAGCCAGACAGTGACTGAAGAGAGGAAACGCCTTGGACAAAGCAGAGAATAGGAGAAATAAAACGTATGTTTGTCGATTCATCACTAGAAATGTAACTGTAGCAGGCATCTCACTAGCACTAACGTTATCCATAATCATATTTAGACGCAACAATCAATATAATTAGCTACAAAAAGCCTGGAAGTCGGAAGTTAGGACAGAAGTACAACGAGTCGTTGCTATGGAGATGATACACCGTGTCATCTTGTCTCATTGGTGTGAACTGCAGGTTTTAAAACGCTGCAGACCGACGGGTTGCAAGTACTTGCATGTTTCGGCCTCGTCGCGACTCTTTGGTCTGAACTGGGCTTTATGTGATGGATGCAACTTTATTGGTTAGGATTTTTTTTATTTTTTATTGTTCAGTAGTGAAGATATTGCCGATGTAATCGATAGGACTGATAATGACTGATCTTAAAAGTTACGCTTTCCTAAAGCAGCACTTAAGAGCGAGTGCACGTGCATTACGTTAAGAGCTTCTTTTTTTAAATTAACAGCTTTTTATTTTGTTTTCAACAAAACACAAAACATACAGCTCACAACGTGAACACATCCCCTCCCCCCCACTCATCATCACCACTTCCTTAGACAAAAATGAAGACAAGATGAAATAACTATAAAATTCAAGACAATGCAAATAACAAAATAGACAACTGTAAACCAAATAAACATATTATGTATATGTGATTAAAAAAATAAGCACATAGTAAACCCGTCTCCACAGTACATCTGGCAAACAGTTTATATGACATCTTTTCAACCGCCGCCACCTTAGCCAACTCACAAGCCTACTCCTGGATTGACGGCACCCCTTCATTCCTCCATCCCCTTAAATTAATCATCATTAAACTAGTCTGGACCCAGCTTCTTATGTGCTTATCCATCCCGCTTAGGATTGACCCATCTCCCAGAACAATTAATCTCGGGCTGAATGGAACCTGGGTCCCTGCAATCCAAAAATAGGTTATCATGTATCCCAGTCCAAAATTCCTGGACCTTATCACAGGACCATAGGACATGAAGTAATTGGCCATCCTCTGTCTTTCATTTCCAACAATTTGGTGTGTCTTTCAGATCAAGTCTGAACAATCTGGAGGGAGTCCAATAGAAGCGATGCATAATCTTGAACTGAATGAGGCGCACCCTCTCATTGCGTATTCTGTCCCACTCCTCATTATCCAGTGTAATACTCAGATCCCTTTTCAATGTCTTTTTGAGGGCTGACCAAGATCCATCCCCCAGGTTCTGCATAAGCATAGAATCATACCCAGAAGCCTCATGACCTTTTACATATTTCATGAACACCTTATCTAAAGATTCTGCTGCTGTACTCGATCCAACAGATGGCAAAGTTGCAAATATCTAAAATATTGAAACCTAGGGATTCCAAATTGCTGTACCACATCCTCAAAGGATGTCACGTTAAGAGCTTCTTAATATCGGCTGTGTATGGTGCTGAAGATGATGCGGAATGGTGTTGAAAACAATACAATGAAATGTTTTTTACCTGGAATTGTTCGGTATGAAAACAAAACTTATTGTGCAGTAAACAGTTTACAGCTTGCTGGCCTTTATAATTCATGTTTCGAGGTCAAAGTCAGTTAAAGAAGGCAACTTTGATTGATTACGCTGCTGCTGGAGACAGATGTTACCACTAAGCTCATTCTAAACCTAAAATAAAGCAGTAATGGTTCCTATCGATTTCAATAAAAATTTAAGAGTAAAACAGAAGTCTTTGGTTCCTCCTGCAGGTTCCAGAGCTTCTTAAGATGCTTTTTCATTAATCATTTTTAAGATCTGCAGTTGCAATGCTTTGGGAAACACCTTTTAAATAATAATAATAATAATAATAATAATAATAATAATAATACGTTTTATTTATATAGCGCTTTTCATGGTACTCAAAGACACTTTACAGTAAAAACCAGCACATATATCACATTAAATACAGATAAGCAATAAAACCAACACATGAAACAAGCATGTATGGGTAGGGAGTTCCAGAGGGAGGGGCTGCAATGGTGAAAGCTCTGTCACCCCAGGTACGGTGCATGGTCCTGAGTGGTGGGTAGAGGAGGTTTGCGTCAGAGGAGCGGAGGTTACGGGGGGGGTTCGTGGCGGTGGAGCAGGTCTGTGAGGTAGGAAGGAGCCTGGTTATGGAGGGCTTTGTGGGTGAGGAGGACTTAAACTGGATGCGTTGGGAAACAGGGAGCCAGTGGAGGCTCAGAAGGACAGGAGTGATGTGATCACGGGAATGGGTGTGGGTGAGGAGACGGACAACAGAGTTTTGGATGTATTGGAGTTTATTTAAGGCTTTTGCAGGTGACCCATAGAGGATGCTGTTGCGGAAGTCAATTCTGGAATTGATGAAGGCGTGAATCAAAGTTTTGGCAGCAGAGAAGGTGAGTGATGGGCGGAGACGGGCAATTTTTGAGATGAAAGGAGGCACTTCTGGGTATTTGGTTGATGTGATTTTCAAAAGTGAGGTTGCTGTCGAAGATGACTCCCAGGTTGCGGATGTGTGGGGATGGAGACAGTGTGGGGTTGTTGACAGTGAGACCGAAGTTATGGGTGTTCTTTGTGAGGGATTTTGGGCCAATGAGCTGATGCTCATCGGCCCGAAATTTACAATAAATCCGACTTAATTGTCGGATTTATTGTAGTTGAGTTGAAGGAAGTTGGTTTGCATCCAGGTTTGAATATCGGTGAGGCAGTTGGTCAGGGTGGAGGATTTAGCTGTGGTGATGGATATGGTAGAGCTGTAGATCTGGACATCATCGGCATAGCAGTGGAAGTGAAGACCATGTTTGCGTATGATATTTCCAAGTGGCAGGATGTAAAGGATGAAAAGGAGAGGACCAAGCACCGAACCTTGGGGGACACCTTGTGACAGAGGAGCAATGGAGGAGGTGCAGTTGTTGATGTGTATGAACTGTTGTCGGTTGGTGAGATAGGAACGGAGCCAGGAGAGTGCGGTGCCACTGATGTTGCAGTAGGTTTCCAGTCGAGACAAGAGGATTGAGTGGTTAATGGTGTCGAAATAAGGCCCTGCCCAACAGCTGAATATCCACCAGCTATTGGTCAGTAACACTCAACAATATTGGTCTGTAAAATACCCATGTCACAGTTGGTCTTTTTGAACAGCTTAAAGACATAATTTATTTTTTCAAACATACAAATGCTAGTGTTTCTTAGTTTAGGAAATCATGTTTGTCCAAGTGTAAATAGTGGGCCACATATGCCAACAGCAAAGTTTGCAGTCGGGCCAACTCTGAATTGAATTAACACACTTGATTAATGTAAATGAGCTTCAGCTGACTTCATTTGATAGTGACAGTTGTAACTGTAGCCACCAAAACTAAAACTTTCCTTCTTGCAGCAGATGGTTAATAATGTTAATTAAATTAAAATTATGACTCCTGTTATCTGAAAAATTAAACTCTTAAAAAATATAGCCATTTTGATTTAAAAGTGATCCATTGTTCAGCCCTAATTACTTACTTACTTTCGTATTAACCTCGGTTTTCTAAATGCTGTCTCAGTTTCTTTTCCATTATGAAGAATAATATTCTGTGGGAAGCACTGACTACTTGTAAGTTGTGTAATGTTTTTTGGCATGAAAACTGGAGCTAAATGACTATATCAGCACTATTTTGCATGTGTAAGACCATTTTGTACAAATAGCATTTATTATGCATTACATCACTGCTGTGCTGACCAATATACATATCATAAGTTTGTTATTTTTGTGTTTTTTCAAGCTTCCTCATTTCAGTACTTTTAACAGTCTTTACCCATCTCAGTGCACATCATGTCTCCTATATTTTTTTCTAAATTATGTGTTGCAATGCAGTGCAAGCATTTCAAATAAGACCATGCTTTTTAATAACATCATGATAACATACCAATAATATTACATAATGATATGCCATATACAAGCTCATTCTGATGTGTCTTTCTCATAACAGGCCCCCGCCCTTCTTTGGTCGCCCTAGTGGGACCTGCAGGTCCATGTCCTACCACCACATGGTGTACAATCCCCCAGCTCGCTATTCTGACAAGATCCACTCTGACCCCCTGTACAGGAAGACCATACGCTCCATACATCCGGTCGAGGCTGCTGGGATCATCACTGCGCAGAGTTATGGAGGACGGCGCGGCCCCACCACCCGCTATGTGATCGTCAACGAGCACGACTCCCGGAAGAAGCTGCTGCGCTCGGCCACACGGGTCCCGCGCCATTACCTCATGGAGGAGCCCGCAGAGATCCTGGAGCTGTACCCACGCAACTTCAAGCGCTACCCGCCGCGCACTGCTCACCGCCAACCACATCCTCACCGGCCCCAGCCATCGCAGCCACATCTGAGCGAAGAGGAAGAGGAGGAGGATAAGGGAAAAGGTAGGAGAAGGATGTCGCTGGGGAAGACTCATCGGCCCCGTTCCCTCTCTGACCTCCACCAGCCAGCGCACTTCTACATCGGGGACCGCGGGGAGAGCCACGCGTCAATGGCTAAAGACAGCCACACTGCTCGAGGAAGATGTGGAGCGCAGGAAAGGGATGAAGAGGAGGAGGATGTTGAAATGGACTGGGGCGGTTTAGAGTCACACTCCCAGTCCCAGACCAGTTTGAGAGGAGCAGACTCTCTGCTTGTGCGAAGCAGGCGTCACATCCATTCCCCAGGAAGACACTGTCAGTCCCCAGCCCGGACCAGGCACATGGAGGCTTATGTGAAGCCCAAGACGAGACCGAAGCTGGAGACCCCTCTGACCGAGTCCGACTCGGCATCCCTGGCCTCCAGCAGTGACCAGCAGAACAGCAGCACTGACCAGTACATTCAGGTCATCCACAACAAGGAGCACTATCTCAAGTCCGATGCTAGGCAAGGAAAGCTTGCCAATAAGAAGTCCAAAACCAGCTGTGATCTAAATGTCAATGAGTCCAATGACCTGGTCTGCTCCAATGTATGACATCTCCTTTGCTAAAATGATGTATTCTGTTCAAATGTTTTTCGAAATATGATAGAAATATACACTTAGTGTTATTAAAACTTTGCATTGAAAGCACAGAAAATATATTATTACAGTATAAATGTTATTTCTTTCCCCTATGTGTGTTGTCTTGTATCATTTTGAAACAGCTGTCAGCACGTGTTAGTATTGCAATGTGTATATTCAAACCATACTACACTGACGCTATTAGTGTAACATCAGCTATGAACACAAATACAGTTTACATAATTACACTTGCTTCCCATACAATCAGCATATAATAGTAATCTCCCATTGATCAGACACTGAGGGCCCTATTGTAACAATCTAAGCGAACGGTGTGAAGCACATGGTGCAGGTGCATTTAGGCCGTGTCCAAATCCACTTTTGCTAGTTTGATGGTGGAAAAAAATGGTTCAAAAGGGTTGTACTTAGTGTCTTCATTAATTCATAGGTGTGTTGTTGGTGTAACATGCAATAAACCAATCAGAATGTCATCTCCCATTCCCTTTAAAAGCCAGGGGCGTTTGTACCTTGGCACATTGATAGTATGATGGCGGATTTGCACCAATCTTTTGCATGTTTGTGTGCTGCTGCGCTTCCCTGTGTGTATGTAACAAGCATAGTGTGCACACGCTGTGCATTAGCCTAGTCACATTTTACTAATGTGCTGTTAAAATAACAATGAAATGCTGCGCTATTGACTTTGGACCAGGTTTTTGTTGGTCAATGGCACGATCACTTTCCGCTGCCTCAAGATAGTAATATGCCAAGAATTCACCTGAATACACCCTCCTGTAAGACCAGCACGCCCATGGGCGCAAAGATTCATCAAAGAGGCGACATGGCTGTCGGTGTCTGTGCTGCTGCTTTCAAGTGCTGCTCCTGTCACAGTGCAGAGCATGCACACTTTGCTCCTCTTCCCCACTCTTCTGATTTGATGTTGTACCGTCACATGACTCAGCAGCGCCAGGCAAACAAGCAAGCAACCAGCCAGGCCCGGCAGCGGCCAGCACCACACACACACACACACACACACACACACACAAGCAGGACAGAGACGGAGCAGAAGAATGGCAGAGAGCAAAATGTGTGGCTATATTTTCAGGCCAAAAAATGAAACAACGGCAAGCTGTAAAATTTGTAAAAAGGCTGTAAAAATACAGTGTTAACCCTAACGAATGTATACAAGTGTAACCACGCTCAGTCACACTTCTCTGGCTGGCTGGTTTGAGCAACCCCTCGACTCTGCGTTGTGTGTAGAATGACGAATGACGAGCGGGAGACTCGATCTTTGTCGTTTATTATCTGAATAGGAACAGAGTATGTACTGGTCAGTCACTCAGTTGGCTCACAGTAGCTTACACGCAGCACACTTTGGCATGTCTCTCATAACTGGCAATGAATACGCAACAGCCATACAAAAATCACAACAAATACAATAATGTGAAAATATGTACCTATATAGGAACAGAGTACGTACTTGCCAGTCATACAGTTGGCTCACAATAGCTTACACGCAGCACACTACAAAAGAATAGCATGTTATTTTAGCAAAGAGGCTAGCTAGAAAGTAGCCTGGTCCTACCAGACTCTCGTACATTTCATTTGTACAGAGAGTCTAGCCACTCTCCATTGATAAGTGTTAACTTTGGTTACTCTGTTACTATTTGCTCTGCCCAGAGCCACTATGGATCTGCCATAACAAATCGCTAATATTTGGTCGTGACGTCCGCTTAGCAGCGCTAGTGTTCGCTTTAGCCAACTCCTTCACCACTAACAGAGCGAGCTGGAAAATCAAACTTTTCCCAAACCCATGGGGAGGAGGGCCACAACATCATGGCCACCAACAAAACTCAGCAAAGATTGTTCTTGCTCGGGCTTTAACTTCTGGATATTCGGCAGCGTTGCCACAACACACCGAATGGCTTCGCTTGCATCTTTCTCCGCCGCCATTATGGAACTACAACTCAAACTAGCGCACGACCTCGACGTCATCGTTCTCAGCCACTCCCTCTGTTCGCTGATTGGACCGGTAAATATTTGACCGGAGAAAACCCAAGAATATACTACAAACCCCGACAGAGTACTGAAGGAAAATGAAAATTGAGCGGAAGTACGTAAGAGGGCGGAGCCAGGCTAGCTAGAAAGAGCATTATGCTGCTATTTTAACATTCTGGCACTTGAAAAGGTACAACAATCCACTTGTAACTCTTATTATTAATATGTTCATAAATCACAGTGCACATATGTTCATATGAATATACAGACATAAATACATACACAATATTTGTACTCCGTGCTGTACTCGGCAACTCACCTTGGGCACGTCTCTCATAACTGGCAATGAATACGCAACTGCCAGTGGCATTTAACTACTGCAGAGAGAGGGCGCCCTTGAGCCAATAATTCTACAATGATATTAAATAACAATAATGGCAAGTTGAATGGCATAATATATAAACCCTGTTACATGAAAATTATGTCCTGGGTTTTAACTTATTAATAATCCAAAGGCAAAATCACAAAAACACTTAAAGGTCATGAAAATTAATTCAGATTTTGCAATTTGATGATGAATTAAGTATCGGTATCGGTGATACTGGCCCTGTATTTACTTGGTATCGGATCGATACCACATCTTGCAGTATCGCACAACACTATTAAGCAGCATTTCAGATGGAAAGAAGTGACCACTACAATTCCCAGCTTGCAATGCTGCAAATAGCGTGGACTCCAGTCGCAGGTGCGTGACACCAACATAATAGAGGGCGCCGGTGTGGCGCGTTTGCCTTCAAAATAAGATACATGGAACCTTTTCGCTTGATTACATGTTTTGCTCTGCACATACCAATAGCAAATACGTGATTATATCACTGAATATTGTTTAAAGTATACTGAAAACTATTATAGCAAATGGTACATTTTCATAAACGCTTACGTACGATTTTCTTTTGAAAGCTGTAAACGGAAGTGCATTTTTCCTAGATGATTTGATACCACCTCTGCTACCGATTCTCCTTGTATTTCAGGAAATTCATTCAAATATTTTGGGATTTTAACATTCTGCGTGAGACGGGTGTGGGCTGTCGCGCGGCCAGAAAGGCTTTACCATGAACAGTAATTGACAGAGTTGTTACATACCTCAGACCCGCGAGCTAGCTGCTTGTTCGTAAACGATGTGGGCATTGCATAGGTTTCATTCATTTTGGCTAAGGCTAGCTCTGTAGCGGCGGTTGTACTCGCTAACGTTAAGTAACTTGTCGCTGCTGTATTTGCGTTACAAAACCCAGCTACATTGTGACTTTGATTAATTGAATTAGACGATAACAATATCGTGTGTCAACCATTCAGCCACTGTAACGTCAGCTAGTCTGCAAAGTGAATTAACGCCAGGGTTAACGTAACGTTATTCTTTTACTATTTATTATGGATTATGAACATAAAGCGAAGGCAGTGGGTGACTGCTTGCTAAGCTACAAGAGGGATGAGGCCGGGTGGAAAGTCTGCAAGAAATCGGTAAATATTTGCCGTCATTATCGTGTGATATGAAATTGTACGATATTTCTCCACATTGGCCCTGTGACATGCTGTACTGTAACGTCAATATTATAACGTTAGAAAACAAACGTCTAACGTTACCTTCATTGATAAATGTTAGGCTTCTTGATGTGGCCTTGCTCACCGACACGTCAACGTTAGCTTACTTGACGGGACAAAACCGTGTTAAATAACTTCAATGCAACTTGAGGCTCAACTATTAATTTTGCACTCAATGCACCAAGCAAGTGTTACTCTTTGTTTGTTGTTCGTCCTAACTGACATTCATAATTTTAGTTTACAAAAAGGTACAATATGTAATGTTTGATTTGTTTAGATCATAAGTATTCAGCAAGTTAGTCATATGAAACTCTTAAAATATATCTGATCTCACCATCACAATTTTATGTTGGGGAGCTGACATAATCTGACAATATTGCTTGGCACAGACATTGGAGCATTATACATTGGCAAAAACAGAACGTGCATGTCTTATAGGCTGCATTTCACTTGTATTGACCCTTATTGTTGTAAAAGATGATCTTTGAGCATGAAGTTTATTAACCAGAATATTCAAATTCAATCTGCCTTCGTACATGTCTTTGTTAGAACACTTTCAGCGACATGTAGCACTTAATCAAAACTCAATATTCTTATTTGGCTGAACAGTTAATATTCTAATAAGTGCAGTGCCAAAGATGCTGAATACACTGCAAAAGCTATGTTAGCCACTGGTGCTCAATGATGGCTGACTGTCAGCTTGGTCTATCAACTGATCTGTCACACATGCTCCTCAAGTAAGAGTGCAGAAAAACACAAGTTATGATTGTTGGTTGGAAATAAGTAAAAGGGTTTCCCCTACCATTGTAAAGCTTAGGTGTAGCACCCAAGCGGAATTAATGTAAAATCAATGTGAGCATCAAAACTAACTAAAAGCCCAGTGAACTTCTTTAGCAAGTTTTGTCTTTTAAGCTTTTTGAGTGTTATTTATTTATCATCTGATCTAGCTTTTCCAACTTTGTAGACACAGATATGGTAATAATTATGGTCCAAAAATGATGTCAAATTACAATTTCTTTTTTGACAAACTTCACATTTTCTTTAAGAAAGGACCCCTTAACCCCTCGCCACATACGTGCACCTAGTCTTCCGCAGACCTAGGGAAAACACTGAGTAGTGTGTCTGGAGTGAACAGCATTTACCAGGGCCACTCATTACACTCAGGCAAATGTCGCTGACTGTAAATGTGTTTTCTTTGGCAGAATGACGTGGTTGTGTCTTGGCGTCCCTCGTCTGAGTTCCCTGGGAATGTGTGAGAAAGCTCAACTTTTCTTTTCTTTTTTTTCTCAATGGATGTAATCTGTAGGTCAAATTTCAGACAAGCACTTTGCAGTTGTGTATGGATAACACAAGGATAAGGATAATGATAACAGTAAGAGCTCTACTTGCAACTATTATTTTTATTTATTTTTACATGGTTTTTAAAAAATATATTATTAGCTGTTATTAGCTGCTACCTGCAGGTACACGTATACCACTTTTCAAGATACTTAGATTAGATATGACTGAAGTGCACTTCCTTGCATTAGCCTTTCATAAAATGGCCACGCTAACAAAATAAAGTCTGAAGTTACACCAGAGTTCCGTTTCAGAAAGCAGGTTTAGTGAAGTTTGTTAACCCTGAGATGAGGGAAACTCTGGGTTTTCTGTTTCAGAAAGGGAGGTCAATCAAACCTGAGAGAGAGGGGTAACTCCAGCCCATTTCAGAAAGAGAGGTAACAACCTCAGAGTCAGTTACTATGGTAACTGAGTCTGTGAACCTAACCTGGTCGGGAGCAGGTTTTCTTCAAGAAACCTCGACTTTCTCTCTGTCTCCTCCCTCTGACACAGCGCGCTTTCATTTCCTCATTCATTCATTCAGTCTGTATCAGGCGCATTTTAGTTTTATGTTATTTATGTTAGGTAGATTATAAAATGTTTTTTTTTCTCAAACATTGCATGTCCTTTTGTCGACGATCCCGTGATGAAAAAGCTGTATTACTTCAGAGAGTTTACGTCGGGAGATGATATTGAGTCCCGACTAGATGTATTTTCATTTCCAGATAACCGATTTGAGAGGTATTTTTCTTCACAGTCGATCAGATATGTAGATACCTTATCCGTCCTCGTATCACTAACATCCACCATTCGCATTGTTTTTTGCAACCGGCAGTTTTCTTTACAACATTGGTGATGCAGATCATATTAGTAAAGCCACTGTATGCAGAGCCGTCAGAAAAGTGTGCCTTGCTCTGAAACGTCCTCAGGAGGACATAGCCACACCACCGCCGCTCCATGGATTGTTATTGGGATGATTATTACAGAAGCCTGTCTGAATACACTCACTGGACGGCAGCTAGCAGCTAACGGCTATCAGCTAGCAGGGCAAGCTAGCTACCGGCAGGATCGATACAAGGACCAGGGTAGGTGAATTTAAACAATGTCTGAGTTGAAAACGTATCTTGTTGACACGTAAGGGCCCTGTTCATGTGGCACAGACATATTAATTGCATTTTGTGTCTGTTAAGAGGCACAAAGGCACTCTAAAACTTGCCCCGACCACTGCCGTTTTAGCTCAGGGGACGCTTGTAGTACGTAGCTGCAGCTTCTCCGTGTTACCTGCACTGATTCGGGTCGGGTTTTTTTCTATCAAAAGTACTCGCGTAGCTATAGCGATCAAGATTAACGTAAAAATTGGCCGGAATTCTCCTTTAACTCTGAGTAAACCTACTCCGAGTTGATTGAACCAACTCAAATCAGCTGTTCTGGAACTGAAAACTCGTTTCCCATTTCAGGGTAAATCAACTCAGACATCAGGGTTAGACTCAGAGTTTGTTTAACCTCCTTCCTGAAACGGAAACCCCAGACCATAGAAATTCTCTGCTTTGTTGGTGTGAATAGCGATGACCTCAGGATATAGGTTGAACACAGGATGTGTATGAAAGTCACTTTGCTTAGCAATTATAAAAAATAAACAAAAACAAAAAAATAATAGGGGACAGACTGTACTTAGGTCTACTATTCAAGTTTTGAATTTTGTGCAGCTTTTCAGTCATGGAAAAGTGCTAGAATTAGGTTTTGTATACAGATTGCAGACAGGTAGTCAAATGAAAGTTACAGCACCCATGCTCGTGTATTCATGGCATCAGACTAAATCAGGATTTATAATGTCATTTTTTTTTTTTTTTTTTAAATGTGTGATGCCTTGCACAGTCAAATTTAATTTATAGTGTCAAATCTTAACAGAAGTGATCTCAGGACACTTTACAGAGAGTTAGCTCTAGACCAGTGTTTCTCAAACGGAGGTACTAGTACCGCTAGGGGTACTTTGGAGTACTGCAGGGGGCATGTGAGATTACATTTTTTTTAATGCATACTTCCTACGTCAAACGTACAGGCATACATCAAATGTCTTTTTTTTACTGTGTTTTGTTGTTTCATCTTATTTGTAACTATTTTTTTGTGATCATTTTTGTATTTGATATTCTGTCAAACACAGTTGTTTAAATATGCTATATAAATACATTCGACATTGACATAAAATAATTATACTATAATAATGCTATAATGATGAATGAATTAAGTAATGGATTATAAGTATTTGAAGTAGCATTTAGGTAGGGCTGAACGATTCGGGGAAAAAAATCTGCGATATTTCTACCAGATATTTCGATTCTCGATTTACAAAAAAAAAAAAAAGTATAACTAAAGTTCAGTGTAACAGATAAAACATGTCATGGAGCATTATAACATGAGACACTATCAAAACGGCTTACAAAATATTCACATTTGATTCTTTCGAATCGCAATTTTGATTTGAAAACGATTCATTGTTCAGCCCTACATTTAATTGTGTTTCAGTCACAAGTTGATGTGTCAGACACTGATGGCGCAGGGCTGTGTTGTGCCTCTCTTATGTTGGCTTTTATTTTTTTTACGTAAAATGTTTTGCGCTGTACTTGGCTCAAAAAAATATTTCAAAGGGGGGGACATTATTGAAAAAAGTTTGAGAACCACTGGTCCTGACCACACTATAAGTTACAGAGACCCAACAATTCCCCCAAGGGCATGTGCACTTAGTGCCATGGCAGCGAGGAAAAACTTCCTTTAACCGGCTGTGACAGTTAGTTTTATGATAATAAAGAGGCATGGTTTACTTCATAGGCTGTGTATTTATGTTATTACATTATCTGGGTCACTTGACAGTGATATATAACCAAAAGATGTATCCTGGGATTCATTCAGAACTTTAATTTATTTAAAAAAGTAATGAACAAATATTTTTTTAAATGTGACTGAAAGAGACAATTATGTCATTAATCACAATTATTTCTGAGACAATTAATTGCCCAGCAAAATTTTTAATTGTTACAGGTCTACGTATGAATGTAATTTACAGCAGTCGGGCCTTATTGATCTGCTCCCCTGACCGTGTTCTGTCGTCTGACTTCCTCTTCAGTTATAAGGGCGAGGGGATTGTCAGCGGCAGCCCGGAGAAAGTGTGGGAGTGTCTGAAACCAGTACCCAGTGGGCTCAGAGTCAAGTGGGACAACAATGTCAAAAGGTTCGAGCTTTTGGAACAAATCACGGAGGTGTGTTAATTTATTTCTCTCTTTTGATTAGAGGATGTTTTGTCCTGATCATTCTGTACACGTTAACCCAGTTTTCACTCCATATAGTAGTCAACATTGCTTTTGATTTCCATCAAAGATTGTCTGAATTATTTTAAAGCTGCACCTGGTGTAAGGTTAGGTCAGTTAGGACAGAGTACTGGGCAAATATGTCACACAAAATAGTAATAATGCCATACAGCTTTGCTCTGCGTTTGTGAGATGGATCCGCTTGTTTTTCTGGGTGACTGACACAGAACTGGATTACTAAACTAACTGAGAGTAGAACTGAGTATCTACAGTACGTATGCCTGCGCCTGGTGAAAACAAAAGTCCTTCAGTTTTGATTGTGTTGACGGAGAATACAGGCAATGTCACGGCGACTTTAGACACCACATGTCATGGCGATGTGTCCGAGGTGTGCTCAAGTATGCGCTGGCGACGCCGCGGCGACGACAGAGCCGAGAACTTGATCTTTTTTACTTTGTGCCCTGAAAACGGATATGCGGATAAGCACGTGGATCACGTATAGTAAACACATGGATAGGTGCACGTGGATAAAATACATGTTTTTTTCCCCTGTATCATCATGCTAAAATCAACAGAAGTCCCCATTTTAAAACTGATTTATAAAGGGGAAAAAAAAAATCTTCGCCAGGGAGCCCAGACCGCATCTTTGTCACTCCAGTTATCAGTTTTCATCCCTGTTGTTTAAACCTCTGAGGACAAAAGACGCATCGGCAAATCCGAGCGATGTTTGACAACACTCAAAAAGCTATAGTACAAAATATCGTTTTAAACATTTATTTATTATTTTATTCATATATTACGCTACTTTTGTGAACCCAAGTCTTTTGTAAACTCATTTCAAGCACCAAAACAATTGAGTGTAGGTATGTTTTCACAAGAGATTTGAGAAATTTCAGAAAGCGAACATCAACAATTTTTGGCTTCAGAGTGAAATTATCTCTGTATACATTGTTCTGGAACAAATTTGGCCATCACTTAAAAAAAGCTGAGTTTGTTTTGAACATTTTGATATGAAACACATTGGTATCAGGTTAAATGCAAATACCCTTAAAAGGAGAATTCAAGAAGATATCTAAAAATGCCTGTTAGTAACCCAACTGGTCATTGAGGCTTCATTTAAACAACACTAAAGAAAGACGGGAGGCAAAATATTTGTACAGTGTATATTTTGCATACATAACATCTAACTTATCTCTTCTGGTGGTGTGAAAAAATCCACATACATTTGTTTTTAAAAGAAAATATGGCCCGGTGCAGCTTTAAATGTATACATGTAATACCAGAGGTGATATTCATTTTTGCTTTTGCTTTGTTTGGCTCTTCGAGTCTTTTTAAGTAAATTCCCTTGTCTCCCACTCTTGCACAGGACATCTCTATCTGCCGAACAGTCACGCCCTCAGCAGCTATGGGCATCATAGCTCCACGAGACTTTGTAGATGTTATTTTAGTCAAGCAATACGAGGATGGCACCATTTCATCAAATGGTGCGTAACGTCTTTCTTTTCTCCTCTGCTAGTGGGGCGGCTAGGTTAAAATTTTCATTACAATTGTGCATTTTGTGATGAAACCAACGCATTTGGTACAGCTTTAGATGTATATGTTATAAAAAAAAAAAGATATTGGGGCGCTAAGGGCCATCTTATCAAAATGGCCAGCAAATAGACGCTCACTATGGCTGAATGTTGCAGAAAACAGATTTTATGATTGTTGATGATGTCACCAAGACACACAAGCTAATCCACCATGGCAAGGTGCAAACTCCAATAGGATAAGGGTTTTTATATGCAATGGCATTTTTTTATATATATATATATAATAAAAACACGTGTATATATAGTTGTATAATACAGAAAATGGTGGCCAGGATACGTGCTGTGGGCAAAGTTTGACCCAAAGTAATCCAATTAAAAGAACTATAACTAGTAACAAAAGGCATACTCCAGCATTGTTTACACTTTTTCACACTTCCCTTCACACAGTCACAGAGCTGTGCAAGCAAGTGTTGCCACTTTGCACTCACAGCGCCTAAGCAACCTTTGCATGCTACAAGCTGATAGCAGGCTTTTGATGGTCTATTGAGTCCACCCCCATCTAGTTGGTGAAGGTAATGTAGTAGTGCTTATCCCCACACATAGGTGCCTGCAAAGTTAACCTCCTTATGTTGTTCCAGATGGGCACTGGTGGAATCTGTTCTGTCCTAGAGCAAGATCACAGACCTCTCAATGCTGTGTATTACATTCGGAGGTATCTTGTTTGGTGCCATGGGCGTCAATGTCAACCAGGCCTTCTGTGAGCTGTGGCAGAATCCTCCAGGTCTTTTGTGTGTCATGACCAACAAAACTGGACACTGCACACCTAGTGTGAGCACGGAACATTGGGAGTGCACATGCCTTCAGATCTTTGAAATATGTGCTGCAATGTATCTGAAATGTTTGCATGTTCCAAATGCTAGCCAAAGTTCGGTACCTTCTTTGAGAAACAGCGAGCACAACATCTAAATCGACAGTACAAATCAATATCGTGTGATGGCCGTGAGTGGTGTAACAGATCCTATCAGCCTCCTCATGGCTGCATGGAGACAGAGGACACATCCTGGAGCGGTGGCTTGCATATAACGGCATAAACCTCTTTGGTAGGAAAATAGGTCCTTTACCAATAATTGTAAATAAGCGATCAAACATATGCAACAGAAGTCGTTATTGTACATGTTGGTAGAATCGGCTTCGTTAATGTTCGTACATGCGCAAAAAGTGCGATTCAGAGACCTATTTCGCTAGCAATGTGAGTGAATAGAGAGAGAAAAAAGCATAACTAACAGATCAATGGAAAGAAAATTGTTGTTTTTTACCCAGACATTTAAAAAATGATACATTTATAACTGTCATTGCAATACCGTGAAACCGTGATATTTTTGCGTTTTTCTCAAGTTAAAAGCTTTTAAAGAGCACCCTTAAAATGAATGAATGAATGAATCTGATCTGATCAGCTTGAACACACCTTGGCAATCAAGAGTCAAAACATTGTTTTCGGCAACATTCAGGTATATTTAGTGCATATTTGGTGGCCATTTTGAAAAATGGCTGTCAAAATTTGCCCTGATATCTATATCTTTTCATAACATATAAATCTACATCTGTGCCAAATGTGTTGCTTCTATCGCAAAATTCAAAGTTGTTATGCTTAACTGCCCCACCATACTTCCTGTGCTTGTTTCTTTTGTACTTTCTAAGATTCACTGTGCCATGCAGTAGGGGCTGGACTGTTCTTACTTGTGGGAGTGATTTGGATGAAAGGCTGTCTGAGATTTAACTGTGCTGCGGATACACTACAGGTCTGAACAAACTAAATAGCTCAAATGTCACACATTAATTTTCCATCTTTCAGTGGTTTACTACCCCACAACAAAAGACTAGTGCAGATTTGACTTCAATCAAATATGTCTGAAAAATTAGCTATCAAAGAGACTAATGTGAACTTAGAATTGAACCTGCATTTCCACTGCAGAAATCCAGTTAAAGTTGTAGTTTCCAGTATTGATGGGCCAGTAACTATAGGTCTGATGTTTGCAGTACTAAATGCCCCAGATCTGTTTAAGAGATGGTGTTTGTTTACAGCTGCCATTTTAAACACAGATAACAGCTGTTAGGAAAAAAAAGCAGTAGCATGTTCCGACAACAAGTCACAGCAAATGGCAAAGAACCGGCAGGAGCTACGAGGACATGATCCCTCACCAGCTTCCCATCCACAGACACTGACAGCTGTGTTTGATGGAGCACTTGGCCAACGGGTAGAATTTGGTGGTGGGGAGGGCTTTTTCATCTACGCCACCTGGGATTCCTAAAACATCCACCTAAGAAGTGGACCATAAGCTGGGAGCGTCACACATTACAAGATCATCTGTTCTGTAGAACAGCTGCAACTTAAGTGTGATTTATGGTTCTGCAGAGGCTCCACAAAGAGCTTTCGCCGTAGCCTACATAAGTGGCCTGAAGTTTATACTTGTGCGTTGGTGTGTGCATCGATCTCTGCAAGAGAATAGCGTGTGTGGGGATTGTGAGGTAAGAGCGAGTGAGAGGTACGGGGATTAGCTTCGGAGCGAGTATCGGCTCTAGAGTCATAGTGAGAGAAACCAAGTGTCTCCCCTGTGCTTTCTGACCACAGTGGGAAATCTGCAGCAGGAAAAGTTAACCCTACTTGAGTTCATGTTTATGGAAAAGGAGAATCAGGAAATGCAACGCTATCGAGCCATGGCCGAGCGACGTGCGTCGCCGCGATGTGTAGTTACATTTTTCGAGAGATGCACGTCAGGCTACGGCATAGGGTCCGTGTCTCCACGTACCTACGTACGTAGCCACACTGTAGATTTAACGCAGAAGCATAAATCATGCTTTAGGCCTAACTTTTGAAAAATGATGACAATATACAATTTCCCATAAAGGTTGATAATTATTAACCACTGGATCACATTTTATGATGCAACGACTAAAACCCTGATGAGCTGTATATGTTAAAACCCTGCAGTCACAGTTGGCTGTGTAGCCAATGAATTCATTGGGAACGCTGGTTTAGAGTTAAAATGCAAGATCTTTGGAAAAATTTATAAATAATAAGCTGATGAGAAAGGGTGGGTGAACCAAACTTATTTTAAAGAGAAGACAGAAAATTAATGTATAAAATAGTTACCTGTTATATCCATCACAGTTCAAAATACGATTCCTACCAGGAAGTATGTCTTTACTAACTGCTGGCCTGTTTACAGCCTGATTTATGGTCTGACTACTCGTGTTTCTTGCCCTATTGGACTTTGTTGCAGTGAACTGACTCTGCTTAAGATCTACTCAGGCGAGCCAGTCCCACAATGAGCTTTCCTTAGGACGTGCCATTTCTGTGTCTGTAGCTTTAAATGCTATTGAGGAGGAGAGAGGTGGGGGTGTGGCCTTGACCAACTGCCATGCTTTGCTTGTTGGAAAGCCATGATGTCTCTCTCTTTCTCATGGGTGGGCCAAATTCTCTGGGTGGGCAAAGCAGAGAAAGGGGAGGTAACCTTTCCCCATATGATGTCATAAAGGGAAGATTCCAGATTGGCCCATCAAAGCTTTCATTTTCTCAAAGGCAGAGCAGGATATCCAGGATGGTAGCGGAAGACTCATGAATATTCATTAGGGAACTCATCCCTGATCGGCTAACCCTGACATTCTTACCCTAACCATAACCAATCCCACCAGAGCAGGCAACGAGTACTAGCCATTCAGAGGGAGAGTAGGGCGGGTTCTTCCCCTATCATCCTGCAACAACAAAAAAATCGCACCCAGGGCTTGGTTTACACCTATCGGCATTTTTAGCCACTGGGGGACCCTAGGCAGGCTAGGGGAACTTATATTAATGTTAAAAAAAACTCAATGTGAAATTTTCATGCCATGGGACCTTTCTAAAGAGTAAGATCCTTTTTTGTTTAACATGAAACAACCCCATAATCGCCATTGCCAAACTCACCAGACTCCATTTAAATAAACCATACTTTAAGCGTGTATAAAGCCAGCATATTTTCTCATGTAAATGGGTGACGTAAGGGTTTATTTCAACCAAACCAGAGTGGTGATTGTTGGAACAGTGGGAAGACGAACCAAGATGGCTTTTGATCAGTTTTATTTTCTTGTTTCTGTCGACTTTGAATGAAGTGTGTTTTACGATGATAAAATGACTGTTTGTTTACATCGTGGGCTTGGTGATGGTGATTTCGAGGCTGTTTCATGTTAAACAAAAAGGATCTTACTCTTTACCAAAAAGGTCTATCTCTGTATGTATCCTTTCCATAATGTTGTCAGACACTAAATTAATAATGACTTGAGTGGTAAAAACACTTTTAGTGGACATAAATTGAAGCTTTATAATGTAGACAAACGTGCATGTGTGTTTGTGTCGTGTCAAACAGCCACCAATGTGAGTCACTCGGGCTGTCCTCCCCAGTCTGGCTATGTGAGAGGATTCAATCATCCATGTGGTTGCGTCTGTGTTCCTATCGCAGGGTGAGTATGCTAACACACACTAAACACTTACAGTGTGTGTTTGGAGAGGATATTCTGGCAAGAGTTCAAGTTCATCTACATCACTGTAGTACTTTTTTTTTTTTTTTTTTTCTCTCTTTTTCTCAATTCTTCCAGAGAGCCCAACAAAACCCAGGTGTTCAGCTTCTTCCAGACGGACCTGGGTGGCTTTCTCCCTCGCTCCGTGGTCGACTCATTCTTCCCATCCAGCATGGCGGAGTTCTACAGCAACCTGAGCAAGGCTGTCAAGTCCCTCAAGGGCCTTTGACACCAAGAGTTCAGAGATCTGCCTTCAAATCTGAGGCCTACTGACTGGTCAGGCCTGTTGGTTTATTCCATTTTAAACCATTCAAACTCAGCAGCTATCGGTACACTTTCACTATTAACCGCTTATTTCAAATCTCTCCAATCCACAATTTGTGTTTAATTAGCATTCCTATATTCCTCTGTTACTGCAGGAGGGATCCAAGTCCCAAAATAAGAATGAGGTCTTGCATTTGTCAGAACCTGCATCTCAAACTCCAGTCTCTTTACTAAGGGATGAATTTATTTCCTCCAATCTGAAGAATGAAAATAGATGTAACATCTATATTTGTATATGTGCTAAAAGTACAGAACATCTTTACATTTTACCACTTTGATGAGTCACTAGACATTCCCTCTTCTTATGATTGCATACTTCAGTGTGTACAGTGAACATGCATGTTGCATGGACCATATATTTACCCTATGCTGGTGTCAGGTTGTTGGTTTAGAATACTGACTCATACCTCATATTTAGTCGTCTGTGTTGTATTTGAACTGCCATTTGCTCATCTCCAGCTCACCTGTAAGCCATGAATTTCTGCCTCTTTAATCAGCTACACTGAAGCACAGGTGGGATGACATTGGTGGCCTTTTTAAACGAAGGCAGTTTTTTTTCTTCTTTTTTTTTTTTAACTCCTTTAAAATAGGATATGTTATGTGCTGCTTTATTGAGCAGAAATGTGTCTTCCCACACACACACACACACACACATACATACATACATACATACATACATACATACATACACATATACATATAGTACCAATCAAAAGTTTGGACACACTTTCTCATTCTGGGAAAGTGTGTCCAAACCTTTTGATATAGATATTTACAGTAGCTTATATTGTAAAAGTGAATACTAGAAAGATGGTTTTCCTATCACTAAGATGAAACCGTTCCAATGCATAATAATAAGCAATGCAAGGAGTCAAGACTCAACATTTATAAGTTAAAAGTAACCTGGCAAAGCTAGAGAGCTTTACTGGAGACACTGTTAAAGTGTAAAAAATACTAAAATGCACCGCAAGGTGCCTTTATGTAATGTGTCTAAACACCTTAAGAGTGCAATAATGCTCCGATAGCTCGGGCACTTAGCAAAAAAAAAAAAGGGAAAGAAAACGGGCAAATTCACAAAGAATGGATTGTGGCTGCTGATAGCACCATGAATTGTGCATCACTTAGGACCACTATCGCACTAATGATATTACAGCGCAAACTCTGTAAAGTTTTGCAGCTTATTGCAATTTTCCCTTTTTTGCCTCCGATTACAAGTATTAATGTGGCAAAGTATACATTTTGCCTTTGCGCAAAGAACACAGTAGGCAGTACAATGACAAGAGTACAGGTCTGCCAAGTTGCAGAGGCATTCCTCAAAACTTCAGACAAGGAATTTAAAGGTGACAGAGTTGGCAGCACAGTTAAGGGTGTGTTTCACCCTTTGTGGGGGCTTTTTCAGAATGATGTGATGTTTTTTTTGTCCAATCCTTTTGTGAATTTGCCCCAGATTGTTTATTTAAATTGTTAAAAATAAAAAAAGACTCCCCAATTTCAGATCACATTACTGCTGTAACATTTTCAATTGTGAAGTTTTTGGTTTAGAAGCCTTTTTTATTGGCAATAGTTCATGGTAGAAAGGGCAAAGGCCAGTTCCAGTATATACACAAGTCCAGTTTCTCAGAAGGCCACCCTACTGTCTACACATTGTAGTCAATGATGGTTCTGTACAGGCGATAAATTAATGGGAAATGTATTCGTGGAACTTAATGACACTATTTCCACTTGTTAATTCTTATTATAATTCTTGTGTAGTCCATCCACACTGACCAACTGCTTTATTTACAGTATATCATGTTGTCTTGTTATTTAACGTAAAAAAAAAACCCCATCACAAATAGACTCTAATTTCTGTGGTACTGTATTTAATAACGTAACAATATAAAAGTTGCTACTGCATTATATTTACGTAGATAATATATACAAAATATACAAGTGTAAGTTATTCCACAACTGCCAGAATCATCTTTTAGGTATTCGGAAAGAAAATAGACATCACTACAAATGTACTGGACTCATTTTATTCCTCATAGGCTGAGACTGACTTTGGTTGGGGAAATAAGAAAATGCTACATCTGGGTGGTTTGAAAAGAGACCACAGGTCAGGGTTAACCCTTCCCTTGATTCTCTCTGTATTAAGGTTGGCGTGGACAGTTCCTTAATGATAACTTATGGATCCCTCAGTATGAACTGAATGAATAGTAGCGAACTGTTGGTGATCCCCCTTTCTCCAGAGCCTCCATGTGTATAATCTGCTATACTGTATTGGGTGACAAGACACAGTCTTTGTTTAGGAATATCAAGATTCCTTTTTTTAAAGTTTGTCTCTTTACCTGTAACATGTTTTTACCTTGGTGTAGCAAGTAATCTTAATTGCATTCCACCATTTTCATGTCATGTGTGCTTGAGATGTTATTGTTTGCATGTGGATCTAAAGGCATTTTAATGTGTGTGTTGTGTGGAGCCAGCCGTGTTTTTTTTTTTTTTGTGAAATTATCTCAATGTACATACAGGTAGATGCTAAAAATAGAAGAAAAACACGACTACATAGTTGAATACAAAGTGAATGGAAACCAAACCATCAATCTCTATCAGGTGTTACCATGTGATCTGTATCTGATTACAGGCCTCTGCATTTACACCTACTATTAATGAGTGTTCTCAATATCTGTTCTGCCAGCATCATGATCGGCTGTCATTCCAAAAGGTGGAATTGGCGGACTTAATAAAAAACATGTTACAATATGTCTCAGATTAAAGCTGCTATAGTCGTTAATGTCTGCAATAACAATGCATCAAATGACCATGTAAAAGGGGTTTGCTCGTTGTGATAAAACTACTGAGAATTATAATCAAATCTGCAGCTTCCTTCGGCTTTACTTGCACTACTTGCTCAGCCCTATATGGCAGACGGACACAGTTACTACCTGGTGATCAAAGTGAAGTATTCAGCATCTTAAGAGCCAGATATTTCCCCCAGGAGTTGGTTGAGACCAAAAACAGAGCTATAAATAGAGTAAATATTCGACGTAAATTTGCCAGTAGGGTTAAAGGGTAACTGCCATTTTTTTTTTCAACCTGGACCCTATTTTCCTATGTTTTTATGTCTAAGTAGTCTATTTCCTTGACGTACCACTTCCGGGATTGCTCTCTTGCCGCCGGAAAATTCGACGAATTTCACTCATTTATGTTGGCATTAAACTCCAGTCGATTTAAGAGGACTATGGTTAACCTTTTCTCAGATCTCTGCAGGGTAAATCCAGACAGCTAGCTAGACTATTTGTCCAATATGAGTTTTCTGTTGCATGAGTAAAACAACTTTTAAACGTACACGTTCCACCAAAACAAGTTCCTTCCGAGCCTATTTTGCAGCGGCACCGCAGCTTTTCTCCGTTGCTTAGCACCGGGCGAGACGATTGTGGTTGGTTTAAAGAAATGCCAATAAACTGAAACACGTTTTCCTCCCATCCCCAAATGCTATGTGGAGTAGCCAGACTCTCCTCCAGCGGTGAAAAGACCTCCTCAGAAATCCTTTCCATAATGTTGTCAGACACTTAGAATATTAATCTGAGCCTGTCCGTGGCAAAACAAGCACTTTTGTGAAGGTAAATACAAACTGGACGATTGCCCTATTAACTTACATTGTAGCTTGTTTCGCCGTTGCCGACTGCAGTGATCTTGCTTAATGCTGGACCAATGTCAAAGATTGTTGTTCCCATCAGTCACGTAGACACAAAACATAGGAAAATAGGGTCCAGAAAAAAACAGTAGTTACCCTTTAAGCGATATGTTGAAAATACTCCAACTGGCCACCATCAGCCTAGTCTGGCTCAACAGATAGACATTGCTGGTATAAAGCCCAACATCCGTGGGAAGTCAGGCTTTCTCCCTTCTCACTTTCTCCGCTATCAGGGCTTTGCGCCGCCCAGGATGGTTGTGATTGGTTTAAAGAAGTTAGCAATATTCCACAAGCTCTCTTAGCTTCTTTAGTAAATAAACAAAAATTTAAACTCCCAAAATGTCGAGAAAGAAAATATTCTCACCCCTATTTTCCTGATTAACACCCTGTAGCCGACAGTGTTGTATACATTTTATACAAATTGGCTTCAAAGCCCAATGCACTTCTCCCCCCCACCCCCATCCAGATACAGATAACATGTTAATACTAGATGGAAATGGGTTCTGCTGGGATGTCCCTGTTTGGACAAAAAGTTGTGACGTATCTGCCGAATCACCAGCAGCTTTTCCAATCAAACGTCTATTCGTTTCTAAACCTATTTTGATCCATCCTCATTCAAGCATGTGGTTCCGCATTGATTTATCTGACCTCAGTGAACTTTGACCACCAAGCATCTGGCTGTATCCAGAATGACAAGGGGGTCAAAGAGCATGTAAACTATGTCAGAACCAGTCTCACTTAAACCCTTTAAGTATTAGATTGTGACTGTGATGGACTTTTGGACCACTAAATGAGACCAAATACCAAGCGTTAAATCTGTGTTTTGTGACTGAGGGTCACATACCAATCCAAAGTTTCTTTCTGTGCATTGTTCTGACTCTTGTGCTCCAACAATCAGTTCAGACATTTCGTGTCTCCTGTGGTACACTAGTTGCAGGTTGTCCTGAGTACACACTGTCTTGGGTAATGTAATGACTGGCCTAACAGAATATATGTAAAATGATAAATGTCAGATGTTTATTTATTCCTGTGTTTACATTTTTCCATGAGTTTTAAATGTCCAGTCAGAACACATGAAACTGTTTATCTTGTACTGTTTTGCACCCAGATGTTTTTCTATTTCACCAGCATTAAAATGATTAATAAAAACGTATTGTCCACCACTGCTCTTTTTCTTTAGCAGTATATAGACCCAATCACATTATTTATTCACAATAACTTCCAGGTAGAAACCTCCTGCTTCCCGTACATACAATTTAACGGCGCTGAGCAAACGGGGACGAGGAACAACTGGCGATAATCTCATCTCCATCTAACATTCATGTTTGATGCTTTCACATGTCAACACTTTGACTAACGTTAGCTTGGAGAGCTAATTCACCTGTTGGGCCACAGACTAAAGAAAATGACAAAAAAAAACGTAACAGTCCGACATGTTGCTGTTCGTAACGCTATATTTGGTTTATCAAAGACGCTAGCAAAGCAACACAGGACAGAAAATAAACACAGCAGAGACCACAGATCGGTCGGACCCCTGTGTTTAACTAGATATTAGTGATGTAACGTTCTGTGTCGAGGAATCCCGAAACTTTTCCGTAAACCGCGTATCGAGGCTTGTATCGTTTTAGACAAATGACATCCGAAGCCTCGCTGCCCGTCCATACCACGTGACCGGTTTAGGAAGTGGTTCGATTCTACACCAGTTTTATTACACATCCATGATCTACACAAGCACATTCACTGCCCTCTGCCAAGTTAAACTATTGCCACTTTCCAGTTTTAAAATACTAATATTGCCCCTCCTTCCATTAATATATAATGACCAAAAGGATTGATTTACACACATTTGATAGCCACATTCCTCTAAAGACAATCTGTTTATTATAAATTTATGTTATTCAATTATTATACCATCATAACATACACAGTACATGCATATAAATGGATTACGTGGAAATAAAATGTTTTCTTCACTGTAATTTCTAAGTCTTTATGACGCAAAATACAGTGTATCACAGATCACATGGATCATCTGTAATATATCTGCCTGTTGACCACAGGTGAGCAAATGAACCCTTTTGCGAACCAATTTGCTGGAAAGCTTCAATGCTTCATGAGGCTTCATCTCGCCATCACTACTATGTATCTTTAAACGTTACAGTTATGGCTGAAAATGACAACAGAAATAAACTTGCTTTCCAATTTCACGTCTCCGCAATTCAGATCAACGGGTAGTTGTCTACCTGAAAGTGATTTTTTTGTTAGCGCAATGTCACGGATGGTAATTTGGTCCATGGTCACGTTCAGTCCTGAAAAATACGTAGCAACACATTTTTTAAAATGAAACGGGGATGCATTGAACACCCTGTTGTGTGCACAAGCGCTCTGCCTTTTTATTACTACGAGTTTACAAACACGTCTCTGCTGATTGGGTATCACCTGTGACACAGCCAATAAATGAGAGACACAGCCACCAAACGATAGAAAACATAACTCAAAGCCGCTGCACACCAATTCACACCGTTCCGAGGAAACATGTCGTTCATGTCAGAGAGAGGTGAAACCCCTCCCCTACCGGTGATCCACTATGGCATCTTATTTTGGATGGACCCAGGGCATGCTGGGAAACGTCTGGCTCTCAGCTGATCTAGGTCTCTGGTCCACCTGATCCCCGCCTACAGGAAGAAACTTAAGCTCTGCAAACCTGTAGTAAGGACATCAAGGAAGTGGACCAGTGTAGCTGTGGAGCATCTACAGACGTATTTGGACTCTACTGACTGGGATGTGTTCAGGACTGCTACCAACAGTCTGGATGAGTACACAGAGGCTGTGACGTCATACATCAGCTTCTGTGAGGACTGCTGTGTTCCATCATGCACCAGGGTGAGTTTCAACAATGACAAACCCTGGTTCACAGCCAAACTCAGAAGGTTAAGGTTGGATAAGGCAGAGGCATTCAGGAGTGGGGACAAAGACAGACTTAAAGAAGCAAAGTACAAGTTTAGCAAGGCGGTGAAAGAGGCTAAACAACGGTACTCTGAGAAACTCCAAAACCAGTTCTCAGCGAACGACTCTGCTTCTGTCTGGAGAGGGCTCAAGCCGATCACCAGCTTCAAGCCCAAAGTCTCCCACTCCACCAACGACCGACGCCTAGCCAATGACCTTAACGAGTTCTACTGTCGCTTTGATGGACAATGGGTCAGTCCTGTGACCATCCCCCTCAACACCTCCCAACAAAGGGTCTTCCCTGATACCATCCCCCGCGACACCTCCCAACAGCTCCAGCTACAGTGCATCATCTCCACCTCCCCCACCTTAAAGGTCCCCCCCCTCCACCTCCCCACCCACCTCAGTGACGACTCTCTCCATCAATGAGGAAGACTTCAACAGACTGTTCAGGAGACAGAACCCCAGGAAAGCTGCTGGACCGGATGCTGTCTCCCCATCCTGCTTGAAGCACTGCGCTGACCAGCTGTCTCCAGTGTTCACAGACATTTTCAACACCTCACTGGAGACATGTCACGTGCCAGCCTGTTCCCAAGAAGCCAAGGACCACAGGACTTAATGACTTCAGACCCGTCGCCCTGACCTCTGTGGTTATGAAGTCTTTTGAGCGCCTTGTGCTTTCTCACCACAAAGCCATCACTGACCCCCTCCTGGACCCCCTGCAGGCGGCTGTGTTCTTTCTTCTCTGCTCTTCTCCCTGTACACCAACAGCTGCACTTCCAGTCACCAGTTTGTCAAGCTTCTGAAGTTCGCGGACGACACCTCCCTCATCAGACTCATCTCTGATGGTGACAAGTCCGCCTACAGGTGGGAGGCTGACCACCTGGTGAAGTGGTGCAAGCAAAACAATCTAGAGCTCAATGCTCTAAAGACAGTGGAGATGGTTGTGGACTGAAGAATTCAGCCCCACCTGCCCCCATCACCCTCTGTGACTCCACAATTAACATTGTGGAGTCTTTTCGCTTCCTGGGAACTATCATCTCCTAGGACCTCAAGTGGGAGCTGAACATTAGGACCAAAACCTCATGTCACAAGGACAGTTTTTTCCCCTCTGCCACTAGCCTTATTAACAAGGCCTGGAAACCACCCTGACTCTCCACACCCCACCTCTGGCTCTACATGCCACTGTACTTAATCTGCTCTTTTTATCTTAATTCTTATTCTCTTATTTTTAATACATTCTGTGTGTGTGTGTGTGTATATATATATATACACATATATTTATACTTATATTGTTTGTTCTGTTTAACCTGTTTGTTTAACTTATTTTAGAGAATGTGTGATATGCACCTACAACACCAAAACAAATTCCTTGTATGTGTAAAAAACGTACTTGGCAATAAAGCTTTTCTGATTCTGATTCTGATTCTGATCTAACTGATCTGATTGATTCAGCATCGACTCATCATGATGACGTTTTATATAAACTTTTTATTGTTTTTGAATTGGATGGATTTTAATTGCTATTTGTCTGATTTAAAGGCTTATTCTGTACAGAACACATGTGATGGTGACGTTTAGTAGGGGAGCACAGGGCACAAAGTAACACTTTTTGGTTTCGGCTAAATATTTCTAAAACCATTCGAGTTTTACTGCTCATATTTTTATACAAGCAACATACATATCTCTGCTACAAGCGTGCACTGGAAGTTTGTTTGTAGGACCTACCGTTCTTGAACAATTCCACCGAGAGTGGCAATGTTACAACCTGCCCCATATACGGGTTATATCACAACGGTTAGTTGTAACACTTGTTAAAAAGTTGGATTTAACACAAATAATTCAATATACATTATATATATACACCTAATAAAACTCTATAAAACACTTCCTTACTAAACTCTGCATAATATAATAGTTTAATTTATGGATCTATTAAAACACATTACCCTTGTGTGTGAAAATATTTGTTAATTTGCACTCTGATTTGTAAAAAACTAACTTTAACAAACATTGTTAAAATGTGTAAATATATTTTTCTTTATTTTTTTATTCAGCAAGACATTTAAACCTTTATGTAGCCTATAGGCTCCATGTGTAAACTTTTAATTAAAATGGTTACTGTGTGCATACACTCATTTTGAAGATACCAAAGTTAAACATTAAACTCACTTTCATTAATAAGGTTTCGGTTAGGCCAATATGTACCAATTTCTTTAAAACATTTAAAACCTTATACATTCTTTCATTAAAAAGGTTTCCATTAGACCAGTGTGTACTCATTTCTTTAAAACATTTAACCATTTAAAAAAAAACTGTGTGTAGGCTACTCATCTTTTTAAAACATTTAAGAACTCAGAGTCACGTGTGTGATTATTGTGATGGCAAATTTACATTTAAGCATGATTCTCTATATTATTTGTATAATTTATTTTACTGTTTCTCTCACAATACTGGAAGGGAGTTTTTCTTATTCTCACATGTTGAAAGTAAGAGCCACAAAGTCTGGGAACATAATGTGTACGCTGAACAGATAGGGGCTACAAGGTCACCCTGAACTATCTGTTATTTCTCCCTGGATAGTTGAGACTTCTCACATAGTTAAGATAAACGGGATGTCTAAACCTTGGGGTAGAAAGTGCTACAGAGGGGAAGAAGTGAAGTGGCTCCTGAATGTCTGACTATGTTTGATTGTAAGAAATGTTGAGTCATGTTTAGAAAGGGGGGGCATGTCTTTCTATCTCACTGGAGATGCATATATACTTTGTGCTTTTTCTTATTCGTGGAACAGACCTTTCACTTAAGCGCTGCGTGCCTTTTGTGAACTGTGTGCTTCCTTGTAAACTTGCAAGTTTATAATAAAATAAAAAAACCTAACTTGGTTTAGTCTTCGACTGTCCTTATTTTGTTTCACCTTCCTTTTTTAAAACATCTACACCTGCTGTACCGAAAACGTCCACCACATTATTCCTCATCACACATGTGACACACATAGTACTCATTCCCTTCCGTACATAGCTCATGGGACCACCCATCACAGAACACACACTTTACCCATTTCTCCCCTGGGGCAGAGGTGGTGAAATGTTCTCCACAGACAACACAATCATCATTAGAGATACTTGCGGTAATTTTTTTTCCCACTGCAGCTTTTTTTGGTATTGTTGAATGCTGTGTTTTGGGATTTTATCTCCTAATCTATCTACTTACTACCCGCTTTCTGGGCTTGGCCACAGCTTTTCTGAGCTTTAATTTTCTCAAAGGCAGAGCAGGATACCCAGAGCTTGGTTTACATCTATTGCCATTTCTAGCCACTGGGGGACCATAGGCAGGCTAGGGGAACTCACATTAATGTTAACCCTCCTGTTATCCTCAAATTTACTAACATCTGTTATCCTTGGGGTCAATTTGACTCCAGGATTTGAAACCTCCAGAAAATGTTGGTAATTAAAAAACGTTTACCAATTTTTTATGTTGATAGCCAAAACTGTCAACTGGAAAATATTGACAGCCTAAACTGGAAAAAAAATGTGGGGAGAGGGACCATAATCATTTTCCATTTTTGGAAGGTAATGTGTCTACTGGTGGTTGAGAGACAACAGAAGGGTCAACCCCAAGAGTCTCATTTTCTTCAGAGGAGGATGCATCCTAATCAGGGTCCTCCTCAACAATATCCTCAGTCTCTGACACATTCTCCTCTATGTCACTTTCACTGTCAAAGAGCTGTGACAAAACTTCGCTGATAGAAAACCTTTTCTTGCAGGCCATTTTCAAATGAGAGTGAGTGAGAGAGAGCAAATCGAGCACCAAAAAAAAAATGGTTTAGAAGGCTGCGGTGCCTGCGTGTGAGCTTTTATGATTGCCCATCCCCTGTGTATCGTGATGCAAACCACCCCTGTGAGAACCATATTTTCCCTCTCTCAGAGTGCGGGAACCATATTTTCCCTCTCTGAGTGCGGGGACAATATTTTCCCTCTTTCAGAGTGAGGGAACCATATTTTCCCTCCCTCAGAGTGCGGGGAACAATATTTTCCCTCCCTCACAGAAGGTGGGTGCGTGTGTGTGTGTGTGTGTGTGTGTGTGTGTGTGGGGTGGGGGGAGGGGAATTGAAGATTGTGAAATTGCAACAACCTGCATGTGAAAGTGACCTCAATTTCAGCCAAAACAATCTCAGCAAATTTTAGGAGGGTTAAAAAATCTCATAAAGTGAAATTTTCATGCCATGGGACCTTTAAGGTCAGAGCATTAGGCCTACCTCTCTTGGGCTCAGCCCGTAGCACATTCCTGACGCTTTAATTAAGTAGTCTCTCAACTTCTCCTCATCCTCTGTTGAAAAACCTTCCTGTGGCTTGAATAACCCATGGTTGGCTCCTGCATCCTTTTTTTTTTTTGCTAACAAATCGTTGTATGGTGACATGGCAGACGCCATAGGAACCCGCTGCAACCCCTAGAAACCCCCCTAGCTTTGCTTCTCCTGCGATTTCTCATTCTGTGGACAAAAGAAATGCAACATGTAGTTGCTCACGCTGTACTTTAATACTTTCAAAATATTGGTTTTGAAACATTAATGCAAATAAAAGACTGTGAGTTAAAAATTGCTCCTTTTGTAGTCTAATTATTGGTACGGCTTAGTTGTAACACCGCGTCACAACTAGCCCCGCTGTGTTGCGTTTACCTCAGGACTGGCTAGCACTTGCTAAGCGATGGTCACATCTTTTAAAATGGTACGATATTTTAGCCAAGAGGACGGTGATCAAGGCAATATAAGATTAGATACACTGACTTTCACACACTCTTTAGAAATCGAAAAATACTTCTGACCAAAAAAATTAATTAATAAATTGTCAAAATCAAAAGTAGCCCTCAGTATCTGGTGTGGCCACCAGCTGCACTAAGTACTGCAGTGCATCTCCTCCTCATGTACTGCACCAGACTGGCCAGTTTTTGCGGTTGTTGTTGCCATCCTGTACCTGTCCCGCAGGTGTGATATTTGGATGTACTGATCCTATGCAGGTGTTGTTACACGTGGTCTGCCACTGCGAGGACGATCAGCTGTGCTTCCTGTCTCCCTGCAGTGTCTTAGGCGTCTTACAGTAGGGACATTGCAATGTATTGCCCTGGCCACATCTGCTGTCCTCATGTCTCCTTGCACCATGCCTAAGGCACGTTCATGCAGATTAGCAGGGACCCTGGGCATCTTTCTTTTGGTGTAGTCAGTAGAAAGGTCTCTTTACTTTCTTAATTTTCTTTTAACTGTGACTTTAATTGCCTACCGCCTGCAAGCTGTTATTGTCTTTTCGACCGTTCAAACAGGTGCATGTTCATTAATTGTTTATGGTTCATTGAACAAGCATGGAAAACATTGTTTAAACCTTTTACAATTAAGATCTCTAAAGTTATTTAGATTTTTACAAAAGTATCTTTAAAATACAGTGTCCTGAAAAAGGGGCGTTTCTTTTTTTGCTGAGTTATATTGTGTGAGACAAGATATGTAGTTCACAGAGCGGTTTCACACAAAACTAAGTGATACTACAACAAACTGAGATTTTCTTCACTTGCAAAATAATCTTTTGAATGGAGGAACATATGTGTAATTCATTCAAACCAGATCAAAACAAATTATCTCTCCACGTTCACTACCACATATATTTCTTTCCGAAAAAGGGTCCCATGGTGTCTCATTTATAAACGTGGCAGACGCACAAAACGGGGCTGAAAATGTGCGTACTCCACTTTCCACGCAAAGGTTGTGATTTATAAAAAACAAACTTGCGGCAGAATGTGGGTCCTCCACGCAAACTCTGACCCATGCGTACGCACATTTTGGAGACAATGGGAATTGGCGAAGCAGATGTTGAGGTGGTGAACTGAAGTCAGACTGCAAAAACGATTACTCGTAATATTTTCAAGTATTGATGCCTCACGCACATTTTTTCACTCCATATCATCCACATTATCATGAAGATTAAATCCAGCAGTGTTATTTGTGCTTGTACTGAGTTAGAATTGTTCCATAAACACCTTGTAAAATCCAACTCAAATCTTTAATAAAAATTCGTTCTTTATGTTTAATCGGCGCTGTCTCACCGTCACATTGTCCGCTACGGAGCGCAGGAGGAGGAGATGGCCCGACTCCATGGAATACAGGATAGCATCAAATACCCTAGCATTAGATAACGGCAGAACACAGTGTAAATAACTAAATATCTGTCTTTATTATGGTGCATAAGCTCTCGCGCAATCATTACACTTAATGTCCTCGTTATCAGTCCGAACTTTAATACTGTTCATGACAAAACCTGCATGAAGAAAAGTGTGTTTGCCTATTACACTTTAGTCTTTAAATTGTATCTCGGGGTTGAGGATACCACTAGTTGATGCTGTGATTTTGGCAAGGTGTTAACAATCACAAATTGTTGTAAACATATAAATACTTCGGTGACCCCTGTGTGTAATGCTGCATGATGGCACTGCTGGCACTGCAGGAGGACTACGCCAATGGAAGAAACAGGAGAGAAAGAGGCTTCAGGGACCATGACAATGACTGGCTAACATACCGATTTAAATTCCCTAAAGCTGTGCTCTTGGATCTATGTACTGAATTGGGTCCAGTAGAGAGGGCAACGCGCCGGAACCGTGCCATCCCAGTCCAATCTTATCATATAGGTCTTGTATATCGAAGCTGTCCCCGAGTGCCGAAATGCCTGCCGTTTTGGACAGTATTATTAATATAGGTAGTCTATAGATCAGGTTTCCCTACACTGCGAGAACAGGCCGAAATTATAATTCAATTTACAGCAATTCTGGAGAGTCTGAGAAGTTTTTTGCTTTTTTTCAGACGTCATGATTCAATGTAACGAAAGAACAACTGCCAGGGTCATTAACATACTGATCAGCATTCATGAGGTGCTTTGCATTGACTATTTATGGTTAAAAATGGGCATGTACAGGCTGGATAAGAGGCTGATTCACGTACGCACACTTAATAATCAGTGATTTATAAAGGGAACATTGCTTACAGATGTGCGTACGCACGGTTTTATAAATAGATTTTTTTTCGGGGGCGTATGCCATTTTTGGCTTTTGGGCGTATGTACACTTTTAGTAAGGATCCTACGCACAGTTTTATAAATGAGACTCCAGGCCTGTACTGTAACAGAAACATTTCTCATAACTATTTTCAAGCCACCTGCAAACTTGGGAGAAAGAAACATCACACAGACTGGCTCAGGTTTGAACAGTTTTTATACAAGTATTTTTTTATTTATTCTTACACCAGATGTAAGTGACTCTATCTGTTTTGTAAATTTATATATTTTAGGCTACCGTAATAGAAAACTTTTTTTGTTTGTTTGTGGTTGCATACAAAGACATTCTATGGTATTATATCTTAATCCTGAGTGCACAATGGGATAATTTGAGCACAAAAAGATTGAACACACAAGTTCAATTTTGTAGAGAAAGTATTACCACACAGTCTGCTACTATCTGTTCTGTGCTTGTTTAAAAATGTAAGTGTACAAAATGCACATTTTCCCTGCATCAAAGTCCTTGCTTACAGTTATGGTTGTGGATAATATAAATATGACATTTATTGAGCACAGGACAGAATGAGTGATCATTTCTCTACAAAAGTGAATGTATATACTTGCACTTTTTTCTATGCTCAAGATGTCCCATTGCAGGCTCAGAATTGAAACACAAATACAACTCCATAACATTCCAGTTAAGATACAGACTGAGGTTGCAGGAGGGTCAAACTGAAAGCTAGCGAGTCAACAAAAGTGCTTAACACTGATCTTTTGATTCCTATACATACAGTACCACTGCTGAGAAAAATAGATGTTTACTCTTATATATATATACTTCTGTTCTTGGACACGTGACTGCATATTTAGTTTTTCATACCATACAGACTAAACACACAGGAGCATTAAAAACCGACACCTATTGAACACCTGTACCTCAAACATTTCACAATGTGGATCAATCCAGTACAACGGCAGCACAGATGTGTTACTGGGCTGTTTTAATGGGTTGCATTGTTCTGTACAGGTGTTGCATTATTGTGACTGATCTCCTTTAGCCCTTCCCTTCTCCTTCAGATTTGTTTATTTTTTTTTATTTTTGAGGCCTTTATTTGTATAGGACAGCTGAAGACATGAAAGTGGAGAGAGAGGGGAATTGACATGCAGCAAAGGGTCAGAGTCGTACCCTGGGCCGCTGCGTCAAGGAATGAGCCTCTATATATGGGCGCGCACTCTACCAGGTGTGCTATCCTGGTGCCCCTCCTTCAGATTTGTGAAAATGTCTGAACGGTCTTTGGTGTTTTTTCCCCTTGACATCTCCTCCTAGGCAGCGCGGCAATGGTTATGTTTAGGGTTAAGGTTAGGGTTAGCTGCCTGGAAGGCGCCGTTGGAGGCAAAAAACACCATCGAGCTGTCTGAACCGAGTCAGACTAAGGGCAGGGTATCATTAAAAAAAAAATTCAATACCGATACCAATTCCCTGACTTCAATACCGGTTCCTAAACAATACTTTTTTCAATACCAATATTATAAAATCTATTTTAACAAAAAGAAATTACAACATTACGGCCCATATCTTTTTTCATTTTTTTCAGCTTCTACTACGTGAGCCCAGTCTCTGTGCGTAAAGTAGAGTTTTGTAACGTCAGCCAATCAGCAGCATTAGTAGATCCTGGTAGAAGCATGCTGCATGCTTATTGGCTCACTCTCGCTGATAAGATTTACTCCTTAGATTTTAAAATTGGGTATTGAATGACGAGGCATTTTTATTGATACTCGACACTAAGGAGGCACTCGGGTGGTGCCTAAAAAAGTATTGAATTCGGTACCCAGCCCTAGTCAGACTGAGCCATTATACAGACTTGGAGACTGATTAGTAAGGCAGCTGTTGTAGCGAGGGGAGAGAAAACAGACCACCTGACTCACATTAGCTAAAATCAGTTTTTCATGATATGTCATGGGACTCACGTGGCCTGATTAGTTGCTTTCTGTTTTCATACTGTGACGGATAGAGCGGATAAAACTGCTTGGTACACATTTTTCTGGCCTACATTTTAAATGAAAAGCCTCTTATTTAGCCAAAGTTTTGGCAAATATAAACTTTTAAGGAAATATTTTAAGAAACATGTATTCAACACGTCATTCTAGACATAGTGAACAAAGAACAGCTTTCCAATGAGACCAAAAGAGGTGGCGGTTGTCATGCAGGAAAAGAAAACTAAATAGTTTGCACAATTGGGCTATTTAAGTTACAAATACACAACACACAAATGAATATTTCATCCTCTCAAATTACTTAATTCATGTGCACAAATTAGATGAGTGATTATTTTATATTAATGAGCATTCATTACATTCAAGCCATTGCCAAATTAGTTGATACAAAGCTAAGACAGAAACTACGCACTATAGCTTTAACAGAACATCGCATTAAACATAATAGCAAATTAACAAAACTGCATTAAATCTAAGCAGATAAATTGCCCATGACCTGACAATCTAATCTGCCAATAATAAGACATGTAGCAGTGGGAAGTGAAGTTACAGTGTGTTGTGTATACTCCAATCAGTTACTGACGGGCATCCAGAGTGCTAACAGCTGGCTAGCAGCTGTGAATATATTCCTTTATATTAATGTCTTTTTGGTCACCACATTTGTTACATTAGCCCCTGTCCCCTCAACACGTTTTGTACTATTGTGATGCTAGTACATTGGATATTGTTTCAGTAATACTGGTCACACCACTGTGTAGCCTAATGCTGGCAGAATTAACAGGGGCAGTTGTCAGACCATGAACAATCTGATCTAAATGAGCCGCTTGGATTTCATGCAGTTTTGTGTTAATTTTGATGCAGATATATGCACTCAATTTAAATCTGTCTTATTTCCAGGATAAAGCCTGGCTCATTCGCCGGATATCAAGCCCCTTCCGCTCTCTGTGTGTTGCCATTCTCAAACTCCGTTCTCTTTGGGAAACAACAAACTTTGAGCTAGCAAGCTACACGCTGAAAATGGCTTTTGAAAGTTTTGAAGACAATTTGGATGGTGCAACCACGCAGGCCTGCTCAGTTCTTTCAGGGAATGATTGTAAAGATTTACAAAGAATATGTTTACGGCATTTCCTCTGGGACCGATTGATGGGATTGCTGTGGACGAAGTATCACACAGCGATACACTGGTAAGAGCTAATGATGATTTAACCATGTATCCAGCTAATTCAAATAGCTCACGTTACTGTAATGTGTGAACAGTTAACTTCATTTAATATTGTATGTGGCGTTTTCTTTTGTGGGGTGCAAATGTTCCACCAAAAAAACTTCCTTCACTAGACTATTTTGCAGAGCAACTGTCTCTGCTTACTCCACAGCGCTGTGGAGACTATTTTGCCTGTTGTGTGATCCCTTAATACAAGAGTACAAATTCAGTAATTTGAGGACAACATGCATTCATTTGGACGCGCAATTTATTAATTTGAGAGCATGACTCATGTATTTGTGTGCATACATTTGTTTTGACAGTGGCCGGGCTCTGTATTCAACAACTCACAACTAATTTCAATGTAAACAAAACAGCAGTATGCAGGATAACCCACAGACCTGAGACTTATTCACAGGAACTGGGACAAATGGCGAGTTACCAGTATAAGTGGATTATAGGTGAACTGACCATTTAATAAACTTCAATATCTAATCAGAAATATGATATAAAAATACTAGAAATGTATTCAGAAGTTGGCTGATACCTGATTTCTATGAGACTGGTCATTTTTTGAAGAAACAACTCGCACATCTAAAAATTCTTCTGTGCAGGTGCGTTGGAAAATAACATCAACTTGGAAATAAAGGAACAAATCCCGCATTCTGCTTGTGCTTTAGCATCACAGTTTATTTACAAAATACTAATGTTTCGGTCCCTCCGGACTATTTTCTGTAAAGGAGCCCTGGGACCAAAACATTTTTTGAAAATTGAGTGCAGGATTTGTTTCCAAGTTTATGAGACTGGTAGTAAAAGGCCAACATCTGTGTGCTGTTGTTTTTTTCTCTTTTCTTTTTCTTTTTCTTTTCGGATTCATTCATCTGTAAGAGGCTCCAAACAGCTGTGTGTGTGTCATTCGGCCCCCCCCTGCTTCCTCCGGATCACCGCGGTGATGGCTCCTTCAGGTAAAGCCTTGATCATGTTCCAGGCCTCGAAGCGAGTCATGTCCTGCAGGCTGACTCCCTGGACCTGCAGCAGCTCGTCTCCACGCTGCAGACCAATCTGCTCTGCTGCTCCGCCTGAAACACACACACACACACACACACACACACACACACACACACACACACACACACACACACACACACACACACACACACACACACACACACACAAAATGACAAAGACTCATTTTAAAACATTTTACTGAGCTAAACATTTTTTAGACACAATCATTTTGTCACTGTTAAAGTATTTGACATAAAGGGTGACCAATAGCATTGATTTTGGAAACAAAGTCAATGAAATATGGAGATACAAGGTTTGTGGCCGACAGTGACCAAGTGAAGATTTGTTAAGTGCTTTGGGGGCCTTCTGTAAGTTATTTCGGGTTAAAAAGAGTTTGAATAGTAAAATATTTAATATTTCTCATATCTAAACATCATAATTTGGGGCCCGAGGTTGCCCACCTAGCTACCCTACTTTTCACTGATACAATATATTCAATAACTAAAATAAATGTTTCAATAGTAATTCTCATTCTACACCATTTCAGATCCAAACTGTTGTATAAATTGCAAATGTTTGTGTATTTCACCGGTGTTTCTGACCGTGAGTATGTGGGTGTGTGACGCAACCCTACGTCACTACGTGATAGCAGGTGTGTTGCTCAGGACCAAAGGAAGCGCAGTGTTGAGTGTGAAAGCTGTTTGGATGAGCGGGCCCTGCACTACTTTCACAAAGAGCCAAATAAACCAGAGAGAAAACTGCGACCAAGCATTTATTTCAGTAGTTACAGCTTTCATTCCCCAGGCTCCATTTCCAGTTTGAAAATGATTACACACCAGGAATGAATCCCATCTTCTCCTGCTTTATGAACCGAGATATCTGAATTGTCTCTCCTTTTTATGCCATTGATTCATTCACAGTACTCTGAGAAATTAACTTTCTTTCCCTGATGGTTCATTAGTGCTGGTTACTTTTAAATTATTGGAAACTGTTTCATTGTAACTGTAAATCAAATGCTATAATGTCAGCATCATGAGTGTACAGGTGAAGCCACAGATAATTTCCTGTCCCTCCGTGCTGGGGCACCGGCAGGTACGTGATGGGTCCCTGGCCTTGCCCAGGCTGGAAAAAAATCCCCTGCGATCACGTAGTGCAGGTGTGGAGCCGACTGATAATGCCTAGGGTTGGGTACCGAAACCCAGTGCTAATATGGCACCGGTGCCTAAACGACTGGTATCTACCGGACCGAACAGCAACGAGGATTTCGGTGCCTCATAAATGTCTGCGCTTCTCTCTGATGGTCCGAAACAGACATTAGAGACAACAGAAACATTGCTGCATGTCACACTACTTAACACTACACTTGACAGCAGGTAACGTTAGCCTACTGTTAGCTAGTAGCTGGATTAAACATGGTTAAAATGCAGACAGCTTAAACGGTGTGAAGTGTAACTGTATTTCACTGAGGATTCCAACACCAGGATGTTAACAGTCTGGAATGTTGCTGCTGTTATCGGAAAAACGATACAGACTTCAGTTGAAACTGGTAAGCCTCGTGGTGCATTCAAAGTTATTGTAAAATACCCTTTTCCCATCTGGTGGTTGTTTTAGTCATTTAACAGCAATTTACTAGCAATTACTAGTGAAATTAGTTATTGTTATAAGTTATTGTTTATACATTTTTAATGAATCATTTAATTTTGACCATATAGCCTTAGCAATAAACAAGCCATTATTGTTATAAGTTATTGTTTATACATTTTTAATGAATCATTTAATTTTGACCATATAGCCTTAGCAATAAACAAGCCATTATTTAATGTCATTTTGTGCTCTTCTAATTTAAAAAAAAATCTTATTTAAAAAGTATTGGTTCAGGTGCTGTTTTGGCACCGGCAACCTTTTAAAAGTATCACTTTAGCACCGGTATCGGAAAAAATCCAAACGATACCCAACCCTAGTAACGCCCCTAAGCGCTGTGTGTGGAAAACCAGTTGCAATGGTTTATCTATCCACCAGGGGGAGCAGTGATTATCGACGCTGAAGCCGTTTACAGGTCTAGAATCAGATGTTCTTATTCAATATGACGTGTAGCCTACTGTTTGGGGGAGTGTGCCCTTCTACACAGGACATTCGTATGGATTCCATTTCATAGTACGCACAAGAACCCCCCATACCTGTAAAGATCCTGTTGATGACTAAAGGTCTGTCTCCATGGATGGAGCCTTTTCCTCCCTCCAGAGTGAAGCCAACTCCTCCAGCTGTTTTTTCCAGCTCCACACTCACCGGAGCTCCCTGCTGCTCCTCTGCAACACAACAACACAATAACCAAACAGGGCCAATGTAGCCTGCCGTACCTTCATTGTACAGCTGAAACTTTCAATCAATAGGTGTACAGTAATTTATCTCATACTGTAGTAAAGCTGCAACTAACGGTTATTTTCCCAGTCGATTAATCTGTCCATTATTTTCTGGATGAATGGATTAGTTGTTTGGTCTCCAAAATGTCAGATAATTGTGAAAAACGTGTTTCCTAAAGCCCAAGATGACGTCCTCAAATGTCTTATTCTGTCCACAACTCAAAGATATTGAGTTTACTGTCACAGAGGAGAGAAGAAACTAGAAAGTATTCACATTTAACAAGCTGGAGCCGCTTTTATGGAATTTTACCGTACAAAAAACACCTTTCACTCCAAATGGAGCTTCTGTCCTGTTTGAAATGCCTCGCCCCCACATTCCTGTTTGAAATTCTCCTTTGTGGTTAAGATTACCTCTATTGCTATCAGAAATTTGTAACTGTTTTAGTTTTCCCTGCAGGTTCGCTAATCTTTGACCTCTAAGTTTCTTCTGATATGTGGTAATAAAAATAACTTTCCTTCTCATTACGGCTTTCAATGTGTCCCACACAATTGTTGGTGTTACTTCTCCTGAATCATTAAATTCTAAATACTCTTTAATGTCTTCTTTAAGTTTCTCCAGTATTTTTAGGTCATTAAGAATGTTTGAGTTTAATTTCCACTGCGTATTTCTTATTTGCTTTTCCAGAATTAATGACATAGAAATCGGGCTATGGTCTGAAAGGTCAATCGTTGCAATATTACAGTCCTTTATCTTAAATCTATCTTTACTAAACATGAAGAAGTAGTCTATCCTCAAGTAGACTGAATGTGGAAAAGAGTAATGTGTATAGTCTCTACTGGAGGGGTATAGTTCCCTCCACACATCTATAATGCCCAGCTCGTCCATAAGTGATTTCACTTTCTTAATCAGGGGCCTATTCTGAATAGCTGCTCCTGACGAATATAATGCTGGGTTTAGCCTGATATTAAAATCCCCTCCACAGATTACCACCCCCTGAGAGTTGACCATTAAGTCGAAGATACGTCTATAGAATAACCATTCACTTCCTGGTGGGGCATACACATTCAATAATGTTATTTCAGTCCCCTCTATTCTCCCTGTGATGCTAACAAATCTCCCCTCTTTGTCCTTAGTCTCTGAAAGATGCTCGTAGTTAAGTGTACTTGATATAAGGATGGCCACTCCATTAACGTTAAATGAAATTATTTTCACAGGTCCATTGTGCATTTTGTTTTAACTGAAATAAATGATCACTCTTCCCTTCATAATAAGCAGTTAGTAATCCCTTCTCCATCAAAAAAACAAAACCAGTAACCAGAACTACAACAAGGAAAATCTTGAACATTAAACAAGACGACTTTCCACCATACTTCCAACGGTGAGGTCTCTTCATAGACCTGTCTGAGTCTGAGGGATAACCTCTGTATCCTAAGTGGACTAGAGGGCCCTCAGCCTTGATGGGAACCCTTTTTACCTATATATATATATATATATATATAGGTAAAAAGGGTTCCCATCACTATTCAAGTTTTTCAGACATGAACAAATATATATATATATATATATACATATATATATGTATATATTTGTTCACGTCTGAAAACTTTTCCCTGTAACTTGCTTCGCTGCTCCGAGGTGTGCGCCGAGTTCTGCCATGACCACCGCTGGATCTTCTCCAGAAGCGATTTAGGTTCCATAATTACTTTCACCAGCAATCCCCGCGCTGCTAGGTCTGACGTTGCCTCCGCCACCGTCTCGTAGGTTTTAGTGCCGTCCTCGAAGAAAAGATTGAGCCGGGCTGGGAACAGGGTTTGAAATCTTACGTTGTTTTCCTTCAGGACCCTCCGTGCCTCTGCGTATTCCCTCCATCTGGCCAGAATGACTGGTTCATAGTCGTGGTTGAGGCTAATTTTGCCATTATTCCATGTGAAGCCTTTCTTTTGCCATGCAAGTTTGAGCACTTCTTCTTTCGTTCTAAAACTGAGGAATTTGACGAGACGCGATCTGGGCTGCGCGCCAGCTGGGGGCTGAGGCGCTAGTATTTGTATATGGCGTTACTGTATATGTGTAACGATAACAGAGATTTTCAAATTGGTTGGTGTTTCCGGCAGAGAAGCTGCAGCAATGGGCAGTATGAGAAACATAATATCTGTTTTGAACATCAAAGCATGTTAACCCATTCTAGTAGACCCGAGTAGAGTACAAATATGACGCTGAGAAGGAATATAATAGGGGCTCTTTAATAGTTAACTAATCGATTAATCTTTGCAGCTCTGTACTGTAGTACAGAATGTGAAAACTTTTCGGGCTCATGTTCTGCATACATTGATACCCCTGTTGTTAGAAAAGCATTGGGAATCTGGAGAGGCTCAAACACTCGATGTGTTCCGACTACACCCATGTGTGTGTTGCATGAATCACCTTCAGGGTGGGGCTCTTCACTCCTGCAGCCTTCCTCTCTTCCTTCCTCGGCCCTCTTGCAGACGACCACCACGGCCAGCTTGAGACTGCGGGCCTGGCGCAGGGCGGCAGTGGCGTCGGAGTGTGTCACACCGCGCAGTGTTTGTCCATTTATAGACAACACCTCATCTCCTTTCTGGATGGTGCCCTCCTGAGCCGCCAGGCCGCTGGGAAACACTCTGTGCACCTGGGCGGAAGACAGACACACACGCACGCACGCACAAACACACACACACACACACACACACACACACACGCACGCACACACATTCAGAGAGTGTGTATGTGCCATTGGCTGACAGTAGGGCTAAGTTAAAATAATTGATTATCCAATTACAATCAATCTTTGTTTGAGTTATCTGATATCGATTAATACAATCCCGAAATCTTAATATTAGTGCTGTCAGTTAAACGCGTTATTAACGGCGTTAACCCAAACCCATTTTGACGGCGTCAATTTTTTTATCGCGAGATTAACGTTCTTTTTGGCCTAGCAAACTTTGTAGTTTTTTTCACATGCTGTTGCAACAACTAGTAACGTTAGAAAAACTACAACACCACACCGGATCTAGCTAGACCAGAAACAAAACAACTTAGTAATAGGCAAACGTTACGTTTTGAGTGGATGGCGAGTGCGAGACGCCGAAATGGATGCCAATAAGATTCTGAATGGAAAGTTTACTTTTAAAAAGTTGCCAAATGGTTCTATTGACAAGACCAAAGTGATCTGTGTGTTTTGTCGTTCTGAACTGAGCTATCATCGCAGCACGTCCAGTCTGAAATACCACTTGATGGCCAAGCACACAGCTGATGCGAATTCTCCGCCCCCTTGTCAAAGCCAGGCGACAATGGATGACTTCAGACCATAGACTGTATATTAATATTAACAGTCTATGCTTCAGACAGAAGCACATGGATACCACAACTAAGAACAAACTTACTGCAACCATAGCTAAATGGGTGGCTACTGCATGTAGGCCTTTTCCATGTTGATAAGACCATTAGAATGAGAAAAAAAATAATGGGACAAAAAGAAATCAAGGGACATTTAGAATAGATAAAAATGCGCAATTATCGCGATTAAATATTTTAATCGTTTGACAGCACTACTTAATATATGCCTTTTCACCATGAATGGATCTGTAAAAAGGACAGGTAAAAGGGGGCATTTGATCAGAATACAGCATAGAAAATCTGCCTAGGAAATAGTAAATATTGGTTAGGATTTTCCCTTGTTTTCATTTTAAACAAATTGTATATCCGAATCCAATACACATTTTCTCCAGGCTCAGTCTGCCACTTTAACAGAACAGGCAGAAAAGTACTCTAAAAAAAGGCTCTTCTTTATTGCATGGTTTGTGCTCCCTCCCAGCATTAATCAGAAATGCTGTAATATGGTTCAGTAGGCCTTTTTCATCTGCCATTTTTAGAGAGGGTAACTCTAAGTGTACACAATTAAAAGTAATTCCGGTAATACCATACACAACTACATCCTCACTATACATGTATAGGACAGCTACAGATATAGAAATACAACCGTGCTAGTCAACCCTGTCTTTTGCATTTGGCTACAAGTTTTCCTCTACCTTATGTTCTCTCTTGCAACACACTGTGACAGAATTGTTTTTTCCTTTGCAATCTTCTGCAGATATGTCCAGCACTGTTTCCAAGAGATACAGTGGGGCAAAAAAGTATTTAGTCAGCCACCAATTGTGCAAGTTCTCCCACTTAAAAAGATGCGAGAGGCCTGTAATTTTCATCATAGGTACACTTCAACTATGAGAGACAAAATGAGAAAACAAAATCCAGAAAATCACATTGTAGCATTTTTAATGAATTTATTTGCAAATTCCTCGGGAAAAAAAGTATTTGGTCACCTACAAACAAGCAAGATTTCTTGCTCTCACAGCCCTGTAACTTCTTCTTTAAGAGGCTCCTCTGTCCTCCACTCGTTACCTGTATTAATGGCACCTGTTTGAACTTGTTATCAGTATAAAACACACCTGTCCACAACCTCAAACAGTCACACTCCAAACTCCACTATGGCCAAGACCAAAGAGCTGTCGAAGGACACCAGAAACAAAATTGTAGACCTGCACCAGGCTGGGAAGACTGAATCTGCAATAGGTAAGCAGCTTGGTGTGAAGAAATCAACTGTGGGAGAAATTATAAGAAAATGGAAGACATACAAGACCACTAATAATCTCCCTTAATCCGGGGCTAAACGCAAGATCTCCCCCCGTGAGGTCAAAATGATCACAAGAACGCTGATCACACACAGGGGGACCTAGTGAATGACCTGCAGAGAGCTGGGACCAAAGTAACAAAGGCTACCATCAGTAACACACTACGCCGCCAGGGACTCAAATCCTGCAGTGCCAGACGTGTCCCCCTGCTTAAGCCAGTACATGTCCAGGCCCATCTGGAGTTTGCTAGAGAGCATTTGGATGATCCAGAAGAGGATTGGGAGACTGTCATATGGTCAGATGAAACCAAAATAGAACTTTTTGGTAAAAACTCAACTCGTCGTGTTTGGAGGGGAAAGAATGCTGAGTTGCAGCCAAAGAACACCATACCTACTGTGAAGCATGGGGGTGGAAACATCATGCTTTGGGACCAGGACGACTGATCTGTGTAAAGGAAAGAATGAATGGGGCCATGTATCGTGAGATTTTGAGTGAAACCTCCTTCCATCAGCAAGGGCATTGAAGATGAAACATGGCTGGGTCTTTCAGCATGACAATGATCCCAAACACACCGCCCGGGCAACGAAGGAATGGTTTCGTAAGAAGCATTTCAAGGTCCTGGAGTGGCCTAGCCAGTCTCCAGATCTCAACTCCATAGAAAATCTTTGGAGGGAGTTGAAAGTCCGTGTTACCCAGCGACAGCCCCAAAACATCACTGCTCTAGAGGAGATCTGCATGGAGGAATGGGCCAAAATACCAGCAACAGTGTGTGAAAACCTTGTGAAGACTTACAGAAAACGTTTGACCTCTGTCATAGCCAACAAAGGGTCTATAACAAAGTATTGAGATGAACTTTTGTTATTGACCAAATACTTATTTTCCACCATAATTTGCAAATAAATTCATAAAAAATCCTACAATGTGATTTTCTGGATTTGTTTTTCTCATTTTGTCTCTCATAGCTGAAGTGTACGTATGATGAAAATTACAGGCCTCTCTCATCTTTTTAAGTGGGAGAACTTGCACAATTGGTGGCTGACTAAATACTTTTTTGCCCCACTGTACATCTGATCATGTAGCTGATTATCATACATTTTCACTTCCATGAGGAAAATAATTCCTCCTGGGTTAAGGAATAAACCCAAGGTAAAGGCTGATTTATGCTTCTGCGTTAAATCCATGCCGTAGATATGTACGTGGAGACACCGACCCTACGCCGTACCCTACGCCGTACCCTACGCCGTACCCTACACCGTAGCCTGACGTGCACCTCTCGAAAAATGTAACTACACGTCGCTCGGCTGTGGCTTGGTAGCGTTGCATTTCCCCCGACTCATTTCCTGGTTCTCCTTCTCCATAAACAACATGAAATCAAGGAGAGGATTACACACACACACACACACACACAAACACACACACCACACACATGCAGACCCTGCTATTCTCTTACAGAGATCGACGCACACATCAACGCACATATACGTACAGTATAAATGTCAGGCCATTTATGTAGGCTAAGGTGAAAGCTCTGCGTGGAGCCTCTGCAGAACTATAAATCACGCTTTACCCTTGTTCTCCTGTGCTCACTGTGAGTGTGTAGAGCGCTGCTTACTGTCGGAGCTTTGCTCTCCAGGTCCGAGCCTCCCGCGATGCTGAAGCCCAGCCCAGCTCCCTCCTCTTTATGCAGACTCACAACATGGATGTCCACCAGTTGCTGTGGACAAAAAGGCAGAGTAACTACTTCAGTTTGTTTCTTCTTTATGTGATTAGCTCAGATTAACTGGCTTGTTACCAGCAGGCATTGTTCACATCACCAAGGCGATACTGTGTGTGAACATTTCACTACATCTAAATCTAAAAGGTAAAGATGATGGTCATGAGTTTATTATGTGAAATCCTGTTAGGGTTGTTATACATGGAACACAGTGCAGATCCATGATGCCTCCCAGATGGCCGAGTATGTCGATGAATTACGTTTGCCAGGTAATATTTAATTAGCATAGGGAAACCCATATAAGGGCAGCAGACCTATGCACCGTGTGCAAACCACAACCCAACTGACACTTGACAGGTCATTGTGGTTATTGTGAGCAGTGCAAAAAGCAATTCAAATTGAATTCAGTTCAAAAAACACAAAAGAAAAACGTTATTTATTTATTATTTATCACAATTATTTATTAATTTAATAATTTTAAATGTTTACACTTATTAAAGATGAATAGGTCTTGCCTAAATGACAACACAATTTGACCAATATGCCAAAACACACACATGCACACACATACACACACGCATGCACGTCATCTATCATAAAGTCGCATTGGCCTCTTTGGTTTTCAGTAATCAGAGACAGTAGCAGTATGGCCTGTACAGTATACATGTTTACAGTAACTACATTAGCATTTCATTATGTAAAGATATGGTTCAGCAGGGTTCAGTGTGCTGCATCAAACCAATGTGCTGACTGTAATCCATCCATCATCTGACCATGAACTGATGAAAACATTTCAACATTTCAACCCATATTATGTTCCTCTTAAATATAGGAACTGAAATTAGGAAACTTTGCTGTAATAGTTAAAGGAATAGTTCAATATTTTAATAAATATATATATATATATATCAAATTTACCATTTTAATTTCAGAAAATATCCCAAAAAATTAACGTAAATTTACGACTTTAATCTTATAAATTTGAATTTCTTTCTCGGAATATAACCCCTCTCCCGGGTCTGTAACATAATTTTTTCTCCTGCAACGGCCTTAGAACGCTGTCGTGGCAGAAGCAACTTGCGTTTGCCAACATCAAGCTGTGACGATAAACGTTTCTGATCTTTCTGTAGTGGTTTGCTGGTCTGTCCCACTTGATTAATCAAATTAGGGGTATGTGACCCATGAACTAAAATGAGTCTGACACCCCTGGTTAGACTCATGGCCTGAGTATTAAGGAAATTTCTGAAATATACAATAATATGAATCCAACATATAAATAATAGCAAAGAAACATTTAATTAAAAAAAAAAACCATTTAATTTACACACTGAAGACGGCAGAGTTGCGACGGTTCCGTGTGAATTCCCTGCTACTTGAAAACAAAGAAGATGGCTGCTGCTGGCGAACAGCGGTCTTTCGAATCAGCTTTGGCCGTGACTCTGGAAGACTTGGAGATAAGCACTGAAGTCATTCTTAAAAAAGGAAGATGTGTGCGGAGTTTTGCTGACCGGATACGGCAAAAGTTTAATCTATCAACTAGCGTTACTCTGGTTGGCTATGAGTGCAGAGGGAATTTGAAAGACAACCATTTATCCCGCCCCTCGGATTGAGCCCTGCCAATGGTAAGTTCTCAGACTCAACATCTTGATGTGGGTCTGGCTTGTCAGGCTAAGCCATTATGGTAGCTATAGAGTTAAACTTAAGGAGTCACTGTGCCCTCCACATCTATGTTAAACATTAAAACATGATGTATAAATAATATATTAATATCCATTTACTTTCTTCAATAGCCTAGTTTAATATGCAACTTCATTTTATACAATATATGTATGTCCCTGCTCCATCTCTCTTTCAGCTAAAGGGGTACTTGGCCTAAAAACGTTGAACACCCCTGATGTAAGAGATTGTACATGTAGTCTGTTTGCAGTACATCACAATGTAAATAAATAGTAATGTATAAACAGTAGCTTCATTCAGCTTCTGTGTGTTATGTAGATAAATGTAAGTGATGTGATGCCAGTAGCTCTTGGCCACTTTTGTTTTTTTTTTGTTTGTTTTTTAAGTAGCCCTCAGATAAAGAAAGGTTGAAGACCCCTGGTCTAGACAATCATTGAAACTGTGTTATACCAAGTGAAAGTCTACCTTCAGCGTCTCTTCATCCAGATCTTGGACTTCCTGGATCATCCTCTGTATTTCCTGTGAGGGGATGGCTGAGATGAGCGAGTGAGCACAAGCAGAAGTGAGTGCTGCCTGGTCGTGAGACCCCCCCTCCCCTCGCTCAATGGTACACTCCCTCAGCGTGGCCAGGCTGTGTGTAAAAAGACAAAAACACATTAGAGATGAGGATGTAATCTCACTTACACACCTCTGAGCATTGTGTATGTCAGTAGCGTAGAACTCGGCTGTATTTAACATCTGTTCTCACTCATTAAAAACTTGCCACTGCTTCTCTGCTAAAACAGGAAGTGAATTTCTTTTCCGACCTAAACCACTTCCTCATGAATATAAAACAGACACAGCATACTTTCTAAAGGGTGAGCCCCTGTTAATATAATAAAGTCATGTTTAGTTACGTTTGGTTTATTATATGGTCCCCATTAGCTGTGCCCTGTAACACACAGCTACTCTACCCCGGGGTCTGCATTTAAAAACATACATGAAACATGACTCAGCACATTTAAAACATACATGACACATTACAGTCGACATAAAAAGAAAAACTAAAAATTCCCAATTAAAGGGGCAAGGACCGAGGCATGTCTTGGAGGGTGATAGAAAAGGTGCAATTTTGTATTTTTGTGTATTTACTGTATGTGTTTCATAGCTTTGCTGGAGGAGCCATTGTTCTGTACATGTGATACTGTCATATCATTTGCTTTCTGTTTTTCTTTTTTTAAGCTCTTATAGTGTAACAGATGTTGAGAGATAAACTTTGTTGTGGGTTGGGTCAGGGGGAGGGGGGCTTGTTAAACCAAAGTTGTAATGTAGTGAGTGCAAAAAATCAATAAAGAAATTGTAAAAAAACAACAAAAAAATGACAAAACCAGTGAAGGGAGTGTCAAAAACGTCAACAAATCGACAAAACTGTTGAAAAAAGTTACCAAAACAAATGACAAAAATGTCAAAAACAACAAAAGCCTCCAAAAACAACATCCCTAAAACTGAAAAAAAAAAGCTTAAAAAATGTCAACATAGCGACAAAACTGTTGAAAAAGTGAGAAAAACGTTGCTTTTTTAACATTGATCTCTGTGTTAATTTATTAACAATAAGACCCAAACCTCTTACCTGACAGAGAAGCCTCTGTCGCTGCTGTCCGGGCCGGGGTCGTTGAAATCCTCCGCGGAGGGGTACTGCAGGTCTGGGGTGTGAGGGTTATCATGGCACTGGTACATGGGTAGGGAGCGCATCAATGCTTGGGAAACCTGGAACAAAAAACAACATAAAAATAGAATAGACCTGCAACTAACCATTATTCTCATTATTGATTACTGTGTTTTATTTTCTGGATGAATGGATTGATTGTCTGGTCTGTAAAAAGTCAGAAAATGTGGATCAGTGTTTCCCAAAGTCCAAGATGACGTCCTCAAAATGTCTTGTTTTGTCCACAACTCAAAGATTTTCAGTTGACTGTCACAGAGGAGAGACAAAACTAGAACATATTCACATTTAACAAACTGACATCACAGAATTCTGACCTTTTTGTCTATTAAAATGACTCAACCCGATTAAATCGATTACCAAAATAGTTGGCGATAAATTTCATAGTTGACAACTAATCGATTTGTCTTTTCTGCTCCAAAATAGATTAAGATACAATTAAAATCAGGTTATTCTTGTGACAGATTAGAAATACAAATATAACAAAGTAAGAACACATTAGCACATTAGTGTTTTGAAAATAACGAGAGAAAAAAATAATCATATAGATGTACAAATACCAGCAAAACATACTGAGAGAAAGAAGAAAAATTGAAATATAAATGTATCAAGGGAAATGTGTTGAATGAATTGCAAAGAATTTGGTAAAATAGAAAAAAATTGAAGTCATTCATGCAATGTGACAAATGTGTGTTGACAATTCAAGCTATATGGGAGAAAGCATTAAGGCACATGGAGCGTGAGTTGTGAAAACTATTCACCTTATTAAAGAATGAATCTGGATTCTGGTTTATTATAGCTTTAAGTCTTATTTTTGTAGTTTGAGTTATCATTTCCATCAGCAATGTTAACATTGTACTTATCACGTTAATTCAAATAAAGGTAAACTGTCCGCTGCAAACATCTATCACAGTTAACAGAGCGACTTCCTGCTTCCATTTTGAACTGTACCTAAATGCTCGAAACCCTGCTACGCCCTACTACGCTCTGCTTGGCCGTGCTAGGCCCTGTTACGCCTTGCTAGGCCCTGCTATACCCTGCTAGGCTGTGCTAGGCCCTGTTACGTCTTGCTAGGCCCTGCTACGCCCTGCACTGTTACAACTACTATTTCATCATAGTCATAGTCATTCATCATCATATCATAGTTCTATTATCTTTATTGTTCATGCTACTATGCATCATGCTAACTGCTATAATTATTATGAAATTATATTTCTGTATCTGTGTCTCTATGTCCAAACGGGCAGAGGCAGATGGCCGCCCACCAAGAGCCAGGGTCTGTCTGAGGTTTCTGTCTGTTTAAAGTTTTTCCTCGCCACTGTCGCAGCAAATGCTTGCCCTTAGGGGAAATTGTTGGATCTCTGTTAATTATAGAGTATGCTCTAGACCTACTCTATCTGTAAAGTGTCCTGATATAACTTCTGTAATGATATGACACTATAATAATATAAATAAAGTTGAATTGAATTTAATTAAATGCCCAATACACTGTGTGATAACAGGAATTTTGCAGATTCATTTGTGAAATGGGTCTATTCAAATTCAGATCAAAATCTGTAGGGCTGGATCCGAATATTCAAATATTCACGCTATGTCGTCCATCTCAGCCAAGAATGGAGAAATGCTATTACAGCAAGCAGTCTGATGTTTGTAAAGGTCTGTATGATTATACTGTAACAGCCTGGTGTCATCTTCAGGCTTTAATAAAGGTAAAGATAGTACAGCTGTTCATAACGCTAATGCTCTAGTGAGGAGATGGCTGGCTGAACATTCATTCACACACTGTGTCGGTCATCACTCATCAGACAGCTGGTCTTTCTGTTTGTTTTTCATGATTGCGGCAAAAAAGTTGAGCTCAAAATCACAAAGTGTATGAGGAATTTCCCTTTAAATAATGCTCACATGACAAATAAAGTACACTAAAAAGTTTAAACTTTGAAGACTGTGATGTGAATAATAATATGCAATAAGCAATTAGGACAGCGTTCCAGTTAATACCTGAGATTGCCTAAAAACACACTGAGACTGTCTGAGAAACGCTGAAGAAGGGTTTGAAACGTCCATGTGGCAATACAAATTATTAATTGGAGTGCTGTCTTTATTGCATTACAAATAAAGTACACTGCCATAGTTCCTCATGGGACAGATTACCTGGTTACTGAAGGCAAGGATTCTCTCTAAACTCTCTCCCTCCAGGCCTCTCGGGGCGTTACTGTCTGTAGCTGGAGTCTGCAGCTTTCCCTGGCTCTGCGCTCCATCTTCCTCCGTCCCCTCTGGAGGACTTTCCCCTTCAGCTTCACTGGATCTCACAAATGTCACAGGGGGGAGGACTTCACACTCCGTGGACCCGGTAAGATGCTCTCTCTCTAGCTCACACTCCTGTTTAGATGGAAAGACATTCCTGTCATCATGGACTGGAGCTGAATGAGAATCATGTATCCCTGAGTCCAGTTCCTCGCTGATGGTTTCAGAAAGTGGGAGATCTGTGGGGGATTGGATAGACGGAGGTTCATCTTCAGTTTTCTTGGCTGTTGTTTGACTAAATACTTCAGAAGTGGAGGAGGTGATAGCAGAGACATGTGTGCTGTCTGTCTCCCTAACAGATGCCTGGATCTCTTCTGGGATTTTATGTTTGCCCTTCCCACAATCTCCAAGTGAGAAAGGGGGACTCCCGGACTCCTTCTCCAGAGGGAGAGAGGCGGAAGGGGCCACAGGCCTCCTGTTTCCCCCCTTCTCTGGACCCTCTGGACTGGAAAAAGTCTCAAACGAGTGGATCTTCTGCTTGATGGACAGGTTTGCTGCAGATGAGGCCGATCTGACTGCGGAGCTTCTGTTGAAGACCACAGCAGGCCTCTGCTCTGCGGCTTTAGCTTGCTTCTTCTGGCCCTGCTCGTCACGAAGTTTCCTCAGACTCTGGCGGAACCAGATAGGCTTGGGTGCCACCGGTGGCGCCATCTTTGCCCCCGGAGGAGTTTCAAATGTGTTTTCGGGAGTGGTGTCAGAAGGAGGATCTAAAGTCCCGTTTGTGCCGTTGAGCTCGGGCATGTTGTCTTGGTCAGTCATGGCAGTGGGCTTGCTGTGGATGTTAGTCGGCTGTGTTCTGTCTTCCGCGTCGGGGCGGGAGTGGCGGTGGATCTCGGGCAGCTCTTCAGGCGAGCTGTCTGACAGGCGAACCCAGGGATCCTCCTGAAGCTGTTCTCGGGTTTGTTGGTCAACACGAGCCTGTCTCCTCAGGGCTCCTCTCTTCGGCTGGGAGCAGAGCACAGCGGATTGATCACCTGTCAACACAACACACAGGGAAGCAGAACAGTTTGAGAGGGGGCCCTGTGTTTCAAACCATGGATGTATAATAAGACCTGGATACAGTGTTCGAGGCGGAGCCCCATTCATTTCTACGAGAGTTGCTTATTGGCGCATGAAGCCATCATGGGGGTTGTCGCTGGGTTGCTTCCGTACTTTGTGGCCAATGGAGCAGGTGCACTCCGACTGAGCCGACTACTTCCTGTTTATTGCTCCGCTAACTTGAATGGGGATTATATTATTTAATCGTGCGGCTCTTCTAGACTTCTAGACCAAATGTTATCGGACTGAATGGATCAAATTATGATAGTGAAACGAAGCGTTATTATGGATCTAACTGCAGTTTTGGAGGTAACGGAACCCAATTTGTTCAAGTCCTATCCCCTGACTAATCGGCTATCCTTACCTTAACTACTCGAGGTCAGTGCTTAACCCCAACCAATCGGGCTGCTTCGTAGGACGGGGTCTTGCCTAGAACTGCAGTTGGATCCATAATAACGCTGAAACAAGCCATTTCACATTCACAAATGTATCCACTGATTTACAGACGTGTCTTTCGGCATGTAAGTCTGAGGGAAAAAGTATTTTTGGGCTAGAGGGGGATGTAATTCTACTGTTTGGCCGCAACGTTCAATTTGACTTAAAGCCTGACACACTTCCTGGGGGCCTATTTCAAACATGTTCATGTCAGATATCGCAGATAAAGACTTCTGAACCAAACACTACCGAATCAGACATGTTTCAGCAGTAATGCGACCCGGAATATGAGAGAAATTAACAACATTGGCAGCCAAGATTACATCTTTTACTGCCGTTAGCATGCAGCTACATGCGACAATGTAAACAGACATGTTAATAGGTTTAAAAATAAAAAAACACTCCAGTAGTTCCTGCCTGGAGCAGATGACCAATCATAGAAGGGCAGCTTGGAGTTGTGTAACACTTAGCCAAGAGTAGAAAAAACTGTTGAAACCGTAGTGTTCAGAACAGATGGAAATCTGAACGTTTTAGCTCATTTCTCTGAAATACGTTTACCTCATTGTTTTGGCCACGTTTAACATGAAAATCCAACATTATGACATTATAGATATGACAGGAAATACGGAAAAGCATAATAAGCCAAGATTATGACAATCTTGGTATAACTAAAGCAGGTGGCCATCCACGTTGCTGCAGCCCCAGTTGGACTCCATCATCTGACTGAACTCTATTCACTGACATAAAAACCCTGCCTCAAACAGGAAATATAACTTCTGTTACTTTCCACTGAATTACTGATAACCACAGCACCGGGATCAGCCTGCTGTCACATTGCTGAATCAACTGCCTGATTAACCAGCTGGTTCTGAAGTTGCATTCAGGTGCTTGACTGTAAGATAATAGTACTTGTGTCTTACCTGTGTGTAGTCTGTCGCTCGTGCAGGCTGCAGTGTCTGGATGTGTCAAATCTTCTCCGGTCCCCTCTGACTGTTCTCTTATTCGTTCTCCTTCCTGCGACACAAACAGGAAGTATTGTGTCGACAGCTTCTATCGTACCGACCACAGAGAGGTGCAATCATGCACCCTGCTTCCGCTCAGACATTCAGTCAGTCAGTAACAGGCCCAGAAGCTAACCAGCAGCAAGCCAGATGCATACAGTACAGGCAGCGTGCAAACTGGATTAGTCAGAAGAGGGAGTCCATGTTTTTTTAAGGAATAGTTCTTTTCTTTTTTTCTTTTTTTTAAAGATAATATTTTGGGTATTTTTAGGCCTTTATTCGACATGACAGCTGAAGACAAGAGAGACATGCAGCAAAAGGCCACAGGTCAGAGTCGAACCCAGGCCCGCTGCATCAAGGAGTAAACATCTATATATGGGCACCTGCTCTACCAACTAAGCTATCCAGGCACCCAGAATTGTTCACTTCTTTTTCTTTTTTTATTGACATTTTGACTGGACAACAGATGTTACGGAACTTTATGACATTCCAGTCAAAATTATGTTTCTTGTCCCCAATTTACTTTTTGAACAACACAACAGACAACGACAGAGGGATTAATAATAGAAATCAAGTAATTGTTCATTTCTTACACTACACTGTAACGTTTATTCTTTTATTTCATACCGGTCTTATTGTATTTTAGCCGTTTTTGATATTCTCTTTAACAAATATTTTTAATTGTTTTTAACTGCTCTTTAATGTTTTATGTAAAGCATTTTGAATGTATCGTGTTGCTGAAATGTGCTATACAAATAAAGCTGCCTTGTCTTGTTTAATGAGATTGGGGGTCGGGTACAGGTTTTGATAGGGTTTTTCTTCAGTAGAAAGTTAAAAACTGCTAAAATAAAGAAAAAAGTCCTAAAAAATATCTTTAAAAAAAATTGTGTTCTGTAGATTGTCCACTTGTCCATTGAACAATGGCACTATTTCTGGAAAAGAGATGCTGCTGTAGAATAAAATAAAAAAAAAGCTGTACCACAAACTAAATTCCATTCACCTCCATTGTCTCAGTAAAATTTAGGCGACATATATCTCAAATCAAATCTAACTATCTAAATGCAGGATACCACTAGGGTGAAGCCCTGTAATTTTGATTACATACGGGCACATGCTTTCATGCTGACATGCACACAAACACAGATATGTGTCAAAGCATGCAGAATAAGCACTATTGGAACATGGCATGGGTATTGTAAGCACCATATTAGGCATATGCACTATTCATTCATTTTGAGGCCATCCACACACACACACACACACACACACACACACACACACACACACACACACACACACACACACACACAGTCACGGTTCAATTCTATTCTCCATTTTTACATTTTTTTTTTTAAAGCACAGGTTGCTATGCCATTATTCAAATAATATTTGAAGATTGAATTCTCAAATGCAGCCTGTTATTAATATGTACTACACTACTCAGGCTTATGCTTTGTCAATGCCACTACAAGTATGTGGTTGTTGTTACACATTCTGTCCACTAGAGGGACTTCCAACATCAGCCTGGCCTTGAAGGGGATCTACGTCACAGCACTTTGCATTTCCGACACGGCACTCTCTGTTTACTTTCCTTTTCCACCATGAGCACATGGCAACAAACACAAATCAACAGAGAACTCTGTAATGAAACATTATCTAACAAGTGTATTGAAGCAGCTCTGTTGTAAAGGCTAACGGTGCTTGGTTAGCACAATGACATCATGTTAGAAAGCACAGCCGAAAAGATGTGTCAAAAAATAAAGTAACAAAAGTGTTAGCCACGATGCTAACGGCATGGATAACTAAGCCAAACGGTGCTGTCACTGCTATTTTAGTGATTTATAACCAAACCTGTTTCTTGCAGATTGTCACGTTACAGAGAATACAGCTGCCACGTTAGTCGTGCTGCCAGTGGAAGAATATGGTACACGCTCATAGCAGAGCTTGCAAACTGTGGCTTTTTTGTCAACATTGTGAATGTTATCAACATAACTCACTGGAAATCCAAAATACTTCCACACCGGCGAAAGAGTGAAAGAGGAGAGGGTTCAAGTTCTGTCAATGGGTCTCCTGCATTTGCAGTTAGCTATCTTTTGACTGGCTGTAGCTAAGGAGGAGGTTGACTCACAGCACTTCAACACGTGTGTTTTTTTCCGCTTGGCAAGCCAACTGGACGTGACATGGGGGCATGGCAGCACCGACGATTCCATTTTTTTATTCGAAGTTTGAGATTGTGACTTAATTTCGGTTGATTTCAAATTAAAATCGAAATCCTGACACCCTTACAGTCAAGTAAATGTATATGTAAATGGACTGTATTTATATAGCGCTTTTCTAGTCTTAACAAGTACTCAAAGCACTTTAACATAGTACAGGAACCATTCACACACATTCATACACTGTGGCTGAGGCTACCAAACAAGGTGCCACCTGCTCTTCAGATAAACACTCACACACATTCAGATTCTGATGGCACATCATTGGGAGCAATTTGGGGGACAGTGTCTTGCCCAAGGACACTTCGGCATCTGACTGCAGGGCCAGGGATCAAACCACCAACGTTCCGATTAAGTGGCGACTGCCGCCAAAGTAGTTTGCCTCTTATGTAACTACAGTCCTTCCTAAACAGTAACAATACCGTTGTTCTTAAGCACAGATTGTAGAAATAAGGAATTGTAAGAACCCTTGGGTAACACTTTATAATAACCATCATTTATAGATGGTTAATTGACAGTTATTAAACTTTAGTTAATTTTAATGTTAACAAACATTGAAATGATAAGCAATAATGTTTACTAATGTTTAGTAATGCTATAATTTGGGGTATTTTAACAGTTGATAACACTTTACATATTATATAAAGTAGTTGTTAATGATTACCAAATGATTTGTAAACCTTTAAGAAATCGTTTGTAAACCGTTAATAAACATTATTTGGATGGCTATAAAGTTTCAACTAATGATTATATAACCTTGTAAATGGTTATTAAATTCTTTGGAAAGCATCTTTAAACAGTACTACTTAGACATCACCATATTACACTATTTAGATATCACCAGTAATCAAATAAATAATCATTTATAGATCTTTTATAGATCACAAAAGTGTTTAATGGGGCCACATTAATGTTACTTGATGCTTTATAAACCATTTATTAAAGTTATAAACTAATTATTTTATTTTACACTTAACTAATGATGAAATAACATCAATTATAACATTGCTAATAATTAGTAAATATTATAAATCATCATGTCATTGTTTGTTAAGAGTTAACTATTAGTTAAAGAACTATTAATTGGAAGTTTAATTAACTAACAATTTACTATTTATTAGTGAGTTATTATTAGGTATACAAATGTCTAGTGATAGGATTGTACCATCAAGTGTAATTGTTGAACATTTAATTTGAAAACCATGGGCAATAATCTGCTGCTATACCAGCCTCCACTTGGATGGCTTTCCACAAGATAATAAATTGTCCAAATGGCTTATTACTGATTTATAAAGCATGAACTCTTAATAAAGCTATTTGTTACAACATATTAACCCCTAAAAGGGGTTTTAGACTAGTACCAGTAAAGCAGTTAAATACTGTATTTTAATTACAACAATCACCCTGTTCTCTGTAATGAAGCTAAGCGTAAATTCTTTCAGGAAGACTTCATTAACTTCAATCACCTCTCTCTCTTCCTAAAACTTTTCAGCTGGTTAGAGGTGTTCACTTTTCAGTAAACCAATCAGAACTGGCCACGAAAGTCATGATCCAATCACAGCATGTAATCCTGCTTTAAATGTTTTCTCTCCATTGCTGTCAGCTGTCTTTTCAGGCAAACGCACAACCCTCCTCCTCCCCTTCCACCTCCGGTCTCGTCAACTAAGGCACCCGGAGTCCCCTTCCGGCAGACAGCTCCTTCGGTCGGTCTTTGGGTTCCTTCTCCACCATCACCAGTGTCTAGACTACATCGGGGGATATGTCCTGTTTCTTCTACCCCTTTTAAATTGTATTTATACGATGGAGTCTAATCGCCAAAGACTCTGCATATTTCACTATGCTTATGTACAATAAACTTTTGCATATCTGCAAAGAACTCTCTCCTGATTGAAATGTCTATGACTAGGCTGACAGCTTCATGTTTTAATAAATCATAAAAAGCCAAAGGAGTTGAGCATGCTTTCACCAGCAAAACACTGCAAACCACAACACTTCACATACATTCCTGAAGAGTAACCTCAGGATCTTTCGCAAGGCCTTGTACATACTGCTGAAGAACTGCAGCGGTGGAAGGAGAGGAGGGTGTTACTCTTTTCAGAAGAAGCATGACTCGTACATTGAGGGAAACATGATTAATGTAATCAGTACATTGAGAAAGTAGCAGTCTCTCAGAGTGGAAGTGAAAAACAGACTGTGATGCTGAAGTTGACAACTTCTATGGTCTCAGACATACTTTCAACATCCTTATATGGCCACTGAATTTAGATACTGTTTGATAAAGCATCTCTCAGTATGTGCAAGGTTGTTTTGGCTGCAGCTGGCGCCCTCATGTGTCTTTTTTTATGTATGACACGTAGGACCACTTCTTAGTCGGCATCCTAAGGAGCTCTCCAATCCAATAGATGCATTGCACAATTTGATTGTGATGTGTATTTTCTTTAGTTTTTTCTGACACATCTTTGCACAGAAATGGCAAACTTCTAGAACACTTCTGCTATCTGACAAAAACCTGACAGATCCTGACAAAGTATATAGTTCTGGGTTGGGTTTGGGCCATTTTGTTGTGTAAAACCTCAGGCTTGGTTTGCTTAATTTCAAATGTAATATTTAGTTCCTTTTTTTCTGTCCCTATCTTTGCCTGATGTCTGCATCCATGCACGTGTTGCAATCCCCACTGATCAACAGTCTGTGGCAAGAAATGTAGCAATGCACCAGCAAAAAAGCCTAGTTGCTAGTTAGCAAACATGGATGAAAACTAATTTTATCAAATTACCAAAGGGTACCCTCAAAGTCATTGCCTGTGTGGCCAAAGGACAATTAAAAAAGGCCTCCTCTCTTGTGTGGCATAGAAGATATTGTGTATAATCATAGAACAGTAAAAGCTTTATAAAAATATATTCATCAAGAGCAAATACTAGCAAATGTGCAAAGGTGCACTAAGTCAACAGAAGTGAACCCCTTTTGCAGCTACTATAACTATAAGCATTCCCTGTGTTGTTCAGTGTGGTGGAGCTACCTGGCAGCTGGTGTGTGATGACGACTCCAGTCCTCCATCTCTGACTGGGGATCCTCTGCTTGAGCCACTGGAGTCTCCATTATAACCCTCCTCACTGGTCACATCCTGAGGCCAGCAGTGTTGCCGTGGAGCAGCACGCACTCTGCAGGTAGACTACACACACACACACACACACACACACACACACACACACACACACACACACACACACACACAGCAACACACAGGGTTATAATTAAGACAGGATTATTGATTGTCTTAATGGAAGCCAGATGTCCGTTAGCTTGGTTGTTGTATCCATTAAACCTTGTGTGAAATTGGGTCGTAAATTATGTGACACGTGTGTCATATGAATATAGTGGAACATTGTACTTTATTTAACTGCTGTATGGACACATAATTAATTATTCATGAGAACAGATATGGTTTTGAGCAGAGAATCAGCTATCATTAAAATAAGAATACGTCCCTATATTAAAAATGCTTCTCTTCGGCCAACTGCAGTCTGCAGTGAAGTCAAAGGATGTGTAGACAGAGACAGGACCAGTGGATATGAAACTTTCTTCTTCAATAACACTATCATAAATTACACTTATTTTTCTGTTTCTATATATAATTTAAAATACAGTTTTCCTGTCATCCTTATCCTCCCAAGATATGTATATTGTTTCTGGAGCAGACCTGTGATAGACTGGTCCCTGCTGTACCCTGTCTCTTGCCCAATGGACAATGGGATGGGGTACATCCCCCACTGACTCTGAACATGATACATGGCTGTAGAGAATAGATGGATGGACTAAGTTTACTTCATCTCATGGACTTAATAGATGTAAGAATAAATAAATAAATCATTCATCATTAATGCCACACCACACTAACATCCAGGAGGGAGGATGGATGGATGTATGGATAAATAAATGTATCGGATGGATGGTCGGATGAATGGAGGAATGGATGGATAAATGGATGAATTAATAGATAGATGTATCCATGGATGGATGGATAGTTATGGTACCTTTTCGCCCCTGAGGGCCAGATCCAAGGCCTGCTGACCGGACAGGTTGGCAGCAGCAGAGTTGTACGGGACGTTATAGTCTTCATCAGGATACACTGGCACCGACAATCTGTTGTCAGACCATGTCTCTCTCATTGACTACACAACAGGAATGGGACGAGATAAGATAAGACACACTAATACACATCAAAAGAGGACATTACTTGGACTTGGATATATTTTCAATAATGAAATCCCAGAAACAAAAGTCTCCCATCTGATCCCAGAAACTGTATTTTGAACCTTGCATGAACATTTTAGCCCATCTCATACAACCTGACGCATGTTTGCTTACATTGGGAGTGTCCAAGCTGTGGACGCGGGCGGATGGGTTGTGGTGTGCATTGTGGAGGTTGTGTATGGTGAGGCAGTGGTTGTGCTGCTGGCTGGTGGTGTTATCGCTGCAGGAGCGTGTCATTGCCTTCTGTGCTCGTCGAACCGTCAGCTGACTAAAACTCCTCTCCAGACAGCGTTCACATCTCTGCCGGCTGTGAGAGCTGTGGTCCAGTCTGCGTAGCCCTGGGGCCGAAAAAAACTTATTATACCGAAAATTACTGTATAATAATGAAATAATGATAAAAAAGACGCATTTCCTGAGGAAAATGTATGTAATTGCTTTGCGCTTGATATTGATAAATGTGATTAGTGTTAGTGTGATTTGTGGATGACTTTATAATCACATGAAAACTCACTGACCTTAATGCAGTGGCTGAAATAGAGAGTAATGGGAGTGAATGGAGGCTTTAACACACCTCTGCATTAGGTATGCATCCCATACACTGTACATGTCATCCTAGTAAGATAATTCACACTTGATCAATGTGCAACAGTGAGCATTTGGAATTTAAATGGTGTTTATACTGTATACTGCTGCCTAGTTTTAAATACATGCGCCTCGATAGACTTTTAAGTTTTGTGCAACTCTAAATAACTAAATAACTTGTACAGTGGGGCTCGAAAGTTTGGGCACCCCAGGTAAAAAATTGTATTAATGTGCATAAAGAAGCCAAGAAAAGATGGAAAAATCTCCATAAGGCATCAAATGACAGATTAGACATTCTTATAATATGTCAAAAAAAGTTAGATTTTATTTCCATCATTTACACTTTCAAAATAACAGAAAACTAAAAATGGCATCTGCAAAAGTTTGGGCACCCTGCAGAGTTAATACCTTGTACTGCCCCCTTTGGCAAGTATCACAGCTTGTAAATGCTTTTTGTAGCCAGCCAAGAGTCTTTCAATTCTTGTTGGAGGTATCTTCGCCCATTCTTCCTTACAAAAGTCTTCCAGTTCTTTGAGATTTCTGGGCTGTCTGTCACGCACTGCTCTTTTAAGGTCTATCCATAGATTTTCAATTATGTTGAGGTCAGGAGACTGTGAAGGCCATGGCAAAACCTTCAGTTTACGCCTCTTGATGTAATCCACCGTGGATTTTGAGGTGTGTTTAGGATCATTATCCATTTGTAGCAGCCATCCTCTCTTTAACTTCAGCTTTTTCACAGATGGCATCAAGTTAGCATCCAAAATTTGCTGAAATTTTATTGAATCCATTTTTCCTTCTACTCGTGAAATGTTCCCTGTGCCACTGGCTGCAATACAACCCCAAAGCATGACTGATCCACCCCCATGCTTAATAGTTGGACAGAGGTTCTTTTCATTACATTCTGACCCTTTCTTCTCCAAACGTGCCTTTGCACATTCTGGCCAAAAAGTTCTATTTTAACCTCATCGGTCCACAGAACTTGTTTCCACAATGCATCAGGATTGTCTATATGTTCATTTGCAAACTTCAAACGCTGATTTTTGTGGTGAGGACGTAGAAGAGGTTTTCTTCTGATGACTCTTCCATGAAGACCATATTTGTTCAAGTATCTCTTTATAGTGGAATGGTGTACCACAACTCCAGTGTCTGCCAGATCTTTCTGGATGGATTGTGTAGTCAAATGTGGGTTTTGACTTGCTTTTCTCACAATCCTGTGAGCTGTTATGTCTGATATTTTTCTTGGTCTTCCAGATCTTGCTTTAACTTCCACTGTTCCTGATGACTGCCATTTCTTAATTACATTCCAAACAGAGGATATTGGCATCTGAAAACACTTTGCTATCTTCTTATAGCCTTCTCCTGCTTTGTGAGCGTCAACTATTTTCAGTTTCAGTTTTCTAGACAACTGCTTAGAAGAACCCATGGTGCTGATTGTTGGGGCAAGGTCAGATGAGTCTGGGCATTTAAAACCTTTGAGATTGACATCACCTGGTCTTTCCAGACGATGATTGAGAACAATCCATGACACTGTCAGGTCTCAGCTTTCCAAAGGGGGCAGTACAAGGTATTAACTCTGCAGGGTGCCCAAACTTTTGCAGACACCATTTTTTGTTTTCTGTTATTTTGAAAGTGTAAATGATGGAAATAAAATCTAACTTCTTTTTGACATATTATAAGAATGTCTAATCTATCATTTAATGCCTTATGGAGAATTTTCCATCTTTTCTTGGCTTCTTTATGCACATTAATACAAATTTTTACCTGGGGTGCCCAAACTTTCGAGCCCCACTGTATATACCATTTGAAATATGAATGGAATGTGTACTGCACATTCACTGAGAAATATGTACAATGGATCCCTATGGGAATATTTTGAAAACTTAAGGAGCACTGCACTGATTTTACACATGAGGATCACACGAGCAGTAGTACTTTGTATTTTGTTGCACTTTTGGAGGGAGTCTAAGAAACTAACTTTGATGATGCCATCAAGGTAACATTGGATTGGTCCTGGAGAGAGATTTATAAATTAAAGTATTAAAGGATGTCTTAGTTACAAACTGAGGTGTTTTAAAAGACATGGGCATTAACAAGGCATGGTCTTTTCTTTAAAAAGACATTATGGGAAGTGAAGGACCTATTTTGGAGCGTAGACCCTACTTGGAACTAAAAGTCACCATATCTTGGCCTCTGCTGGATCTATTTTGACCATATATAATCTGTCTATTGTGAGTCCCCCAACATTATGGAAGTGCAACCCAAAATCCAGTACAAATAAACACACCCATCTACAAAGAAGCACTGTATGTATATATGAATCATCTTGGTAGCATTTAAGCTGTAGGAGATACATTATTAAAAATGTTTTTTAGTGAATCTTTTAAAAATGTTGTACAAATGCAAAAAATTACATAAAATTCAGCATGTATTGGTTTGTGAACTTTACATAGCATAAACAATTTTTAATCACAGTTAAGCAAAAAAGGACATGGAAGAAAGCTGCATATGACAGCTTGAGTTTAGACAAACAACCATGACCCTGAACAGTAATATGTGACTGTAGAAAATGAATAATGAACAAAAACATATTTCACCATCGATACTCCACTGGCTCTTATCCTTTCTCAGTTTGCTGTTTTCCACTGCCTGAGCGATAGCATCATTCAGCTGCTGCTCTGATACCTGAGACACACAGAGTGCAAAAGATGGGACTGTCAATAGGAATGCATAGGTCAGGATGATTAAAAGTATTGGTGAGCAGGGCAATTAACAAATATTGTTTAATGTCAAAAAATAATTCTATACGTTTATTATTACCAACAATTGCCACCAAAATACCAACCCAACATTCTTTGAACTAGGATAGTTTGTGTATCCAAAGTCAAAATAAAAATGAAAATCATATCAGTGACCAGATTGTTGCAGTGGATGGCATGTTCCTTGATGGACAAACACATTGTAGTTCATTTGGATTCGCTCATGCTGCCCAGAACACACACTACAGAGCCAAATGTGAATTTACCTGCTGCTAAAAAAACTTTCCCCAGCAAATCCACTATGTCATTTTGTTTGAGTAAAGTTTGTTAAAACTGAAGTTCTTTTTAAGGTGAAACTACATATTTGTGACTCATTTTTAAAGATTTTGCATCTTCTGTAGGAGCCAATGGACTTGGAGCCTCAGAGCCACAGACAGGGGGTAGGGGCAACACATTCTCACTCCTAACTCGCCAAACACTGACGCTTGGTCAAGACCCCATTTTTCAACGCTCTTTTGGATCGCATTAGAGAGTAGGAATAATCAACCTATGTGGTCGTATGCAGGGTGCGCTTTGTGAAAAAAGCAGACGGGGGGATGTTTTTTGATCATGCACAACAAAACAAGAGATGCAAGAATGAAATCCCTCTTCCAATACCATGGATATAGTGCCACTCAGCCAGCCATGCCAAAACACTTATTTATTAACTTCAATATTCACCGGAAAATAATGAAATATATGAAAATAGCACAACGTGGTGTCAACATAAAACACAATGTTTTCAAGCCGGAGAGCGGAGTTCACTTCGCTAAATTTAACTAGCCGTTAGGTGCCTAGACTTAACTGTCATCGCCGCATGACACTCACTTTTTCTGGCTAAACTCCACTTACCATGGCCCCTGAAAGGACCGTCATCTGGCAGTGCCTGTAGCTTGCTCACAGTCACCTTCTTTTTTTTTTACCTTTATTTAACCCTAAACCTCCAGGTATGGCCACTGAACAGCTCCAGGGGGAATGGGTGTTACATAACTTGCTCACGGGCATCATCATCATGCCTGTTATTGAGGCCCTACAGATTCAGTCATCATCATGTTCTGCTTAATCCCCCTCAGCTTTACAAGGAGCATGTACTGGGAGGAAGTCCCAGAAACATTTTAAGGAAAACAGGTCACCAGTATCAAATAGCTAACACACACACACACACACACACACACACACACACACACACACACACACACACACACACACACAGAATCTCCATCCAACTTGTTGGAGCCAGAACACCAAGTTGAAAGCCAAATGGGGGTCCATGGCCCGCAGCACACACACACACACACACACACACACACACACACACACACACACACACACACACACACACACACACACACACACACACACAGAATCTCCATCCAACTTGTTGGAGCCAGAACACCAAGTTGAAAGCCAAAGGGAGTCCATGGCCCGCAGCACACACACACACACACACACACACACACACACACACACACACACACACACACACACACACACACACACACAGAATCTCCATCCAACTTGTTGGAGCCAGAACACCAAGTTGAAAGCCAAAGGGAGTCCGTGGCCCGCAGCATTAACACTGAGCCAGCCTAGGCGTTGGACTGGTTAAGGTAAGTGAGGAGGGAGGCGTTGCATACTTTGGGGTTGTGGTGTCGACTGATGATGATGTGGACTGGACCTGGTGCACACTGGCTCAGCACTGTGTAGACATCATTCAGCGCCATGTTGTAAACCACAGTGTCGTTGATCTCCATGATCTCATCCCCACACCTAAAGGTAGGGAGGGCATGTTCAGGAAACGGTGATGGAAAGATAGAACGAAAGAAAGAACACCGAGGAGAGAAACATAAGGTTGTGCCAGAGTATGAATAGTAATAACCTGAGGAACAAGGGTCTGTTAGGCCAGTGGTTCCCAACCTGGGGTCCGGGGACCCCTCAGGGGGGAGGCAGAGATCAGAGGGGGTGCGCAAGTCTTTATCTGGTTTGAGGTTGAGGTAAAAAAAAAAAATTTGCACATGTTAAACAAATTATGATAATACACTAGAATATATAATGTATACAAAAGTCTGTATAAAAACTATGTACTTTTGTTCTCGCTTAAAATTGTAGGCAGGCTACTTAGTAGGCCAAACCTCCGGGACCTCTTAACGTGTGGCCCTTGCTGTCATCAGGTCAGCTGCTAGCTGCTATCATCCTCGTTTTTCCTGCCGCCACAGCATCACTATTTTATGAATGAAACATAATTTACGGCGGAGAAACGTAAAAGTGCTGATAACTCCTCTGTATCAAAAAAGAAAGTAAGGCTCTATCTCAAGAGTTACCTCAACTTTGGTTTCAGGGGGGCTCAGCTTTTCTTGGACATAAGTAGGGGGGGGCTCCAAGGAAAAAAGGTTGGGAACCACTGTGTTAGGCAAATGATATATATATATATATACGTATATAGGCATATATATGTAAGAGTTAATGCCCGACGAGGTGCTAAAGGGCATTAAACCGCTTATACTACGGTCACTTACCAAATAACTTTTTTTACAACCATTAATTTATATTTTTTATGCGTTTTGCAATCAAAATCTAAACCTTTTCCAAACAATAACTCTCTTTCCCTGGTTACACCTGAGGGTTTGACTAATACCTGGAACAATCATTTCCATCCTATAGGGTTCTTAGGCAATGCAAACATTGTTCACTGTTCCAGTAAATAGGACGGACCTTAGATTTGACTTGCCACGCTTAGCAACGGGAGCTATTTATAGTTTATAGTTTATAGCTCAGCTCAGACAGCTATGAGCCAGAAAGCTAACGCTACGCTAGCAAGATTCAAAGCCAATAACATTTTGCAAAGCTGACAGACAGTAAATGTAATTTGATATGTCTATTAAAAAAGTCTAACTTTTTTGATTTTATATAAATTTTTTATTTTTTATTTATATATATAGACTTTTTTTTTCTAAATCCCTCTTATAGATAATGATGTGGATGCCTGCTATACCTTACTGTACTGTTGCATTTTAGTACAGTAGGCATCTTTCCAACCATGTATACAGCCCTGTAGTTAGTGATCCTCACCGCAGTCTGCCGTCCATGTGTGCGACTGACCCAGGAGAGAGGGTGTGGATGTAGATCCCAGGGCAGCCGTCACCAGATGGAACACAGCACAGTCCAATACCCAGACCAACACTGACCTCTGGGAAATGACACAAGCATATAAAGGTTTATTAGGATAGGATTTGTTATGATACTGTCTAGCATTAAATTTGCTAAATTGGCTTGTTTGATTTCTAAAGATTCTACACACAGACTACCTGTCAGTTTACTAGTGGTGGGGAGTGTGAGGCAAGGCCCCATAACCACCTTTGTGAAGACTGATTCATGGCTCGTAAACAAATTTACAGCAGAAAGCCTGCATTATCGAGTGAAGAGTTTGAAGATAAAGAATGTGGGTAACAGGTGAATAACCAATCAGATGTCCCAGTGACATAATGTTGTTATCTATCTATCTAATAGAGCACAACAGTGACTGCCCTGTTTTATTTTATTGTTTTTTTTTTGGGCATTTCCGCCTTTAATCACCAGGACAGCCATGAAAGGGGAGAGAGAGGGGTAAGACATGCAGGAAACAGCCGCAAATCCGATTCGAACCTTGGGCCTCTGGGTCGAGGAATAAACCTCTTTATATGGATGCACGCTTTACCAACTGAGCTACCCGGGCACCCTGACTCCCCCCCCTTTTGAACGGCTCTGGTGTTTTCCCAGGTTCCCAGGTTTCCCTGGTGTTAAATATCTCTGTTGACATTTCATTATATAAAGATAAAGAGTTTTAAACCTGGAACCAAGCATTTGATGTGGCGCAAAAGAACATTTTGAAAACAGCAAAAAAGGCAAAGGTACAATACTGTGTACAGAAACCATCATAGACTCCAATGGTAGAAGCTCGCTCTAGCCGTTCGAGTGGGTACTGTAAACACTTTCACTGTAACAGCGAGTTAGACCAATCAGGGACGTCGCTGTTACACTTAGAATGGTGGGTAGTATTTCTCCATAAGATAGCAAATAAAACATGTTTTTCTTAAAACCAGGTTGATTTTATACGGACATCTAGCTTCTACAGGAGCAGAAACCTTTGTTTCATAACCTCAGAGCTCGTGGTCAGTCTACCTCGGATGAAATCAAAGATTTTTTTACTTCCCGAACGACGCTGTTGAGCTCTATAGCCAAAAGAGTCTATCGGCTGCATTATGAGAAAATTAGGATCCATCTTTTGACCAAAATCTCTCTTGTGAAAATTGCTTATTTTGTCAACAGTAACCAAAACAAAAAACTGTAATAAACCTATCTAATATTCTATTTATAATCAGATGCAACTCAGAAAAGCAAGCATGTCCGTTGGAGAAACTTTTTGGTATTTTAAATGATAAATTACCACAAAAGAAGTCACCTGGAGAGACTGTGTTGAGGGTGAGACAGTCTTGAAAGAGTTCTGAACCATACATATATATATATATTAGAGCTGTCAATCGATTGAAAAATGTAATCTAATAATTACATACTCTGTGATTAATTAATCTAAATTAATTGCATACGTAATTTTTGCTGTGAAAGTATTTTAAATATTTCAATTCAAATGAATCAATGAATAATCAGCATTAGTGACAAAGTAAAAAAAAAAAAAAAAAACTCTTTTTATTATTATTTTCGGCTTGTTTATTGCTAAGGCCATATGGTCAAAATTAAATGATTTAATAATAATGTAATAACTATAACAACTACTTATTTCATTAGTAAATTGCTGTTGAACGACAAAAACAACTACCAGATGGGAAAAGGGCATTTAACAATAACTTTGAATGCACCACGAGGCTGTAGGTTACCAGTTTCATTGAACGCACCGTCTGTGTTTTTCAGACAACGGCAGCTGCAGACTGTTACATCCCGGTGTTGGAATCCTCTACAGTGAAATACAGTCAAACTTTACACCGTTTAGCGTTAGCTGTCAGCATTTTAACCGTGTTTAATCCAGCTACTAGCTAGCGGTAGGCTAACATTAGCTGCTGTCGAGTATAGTGTTAACTAGCGTCACGTGCAGCGATGTTTCTGTTGCCTGTAATGTATGTTTCAGAGAATCCGAGAGAAGCTCAGACATATCAGTGGCACCGAAATGAGGCACCGAAATCCACGTTGCTATTCGGTCCGGTAGATACAGGTCGTTAAGGCACCGGTACCTAACCCTATTCTATTGGAACATTTACTTGTAAAAATCTTCTTCCTGCCAACCTTGGCTACCGAAATCTGGTGCCACTGATATGTCTGCGCTTCTCTCTGATGCTCTGAAACACAAACACCGCTGCACATGATGCTAGTTAACACTATACTCGACAGCAGCTAACGTTAGCCTACCGATTAAACACGGTTAAAATGCTGACAGCTAACACTAAACGGTGTAAAGTGTGACTGTGTTTTACTGTAGAGGATTCAACACCAGTATGTAACAATCTGCAGCTGCCGTCAGAAAAACAACACAGACGCGTGCGTTCAATGAAACTGGTAAACTACAGCCTCGTGGTGCATTTGATGGTTCAACAGCAATTTACTACTGAAATTAGTTATTGTTATTGTTCATTTAATTTTGACCATATGGCCTTAGCAATAAACAAGCCGTTCTTTAATGACACTAACTGTGTTTAGTACATTTTTTTTTCTTTTCTTTTTTTACTTTCTTAAAAAGTATCGGTTCAGGCAGTTAATTATGTATGCGATTAATTTCGATTGACAGCCCTAATATATATATATATATATATATATATTATTAAACTTAAAGGTGCAGGGTGAAGTGACCAAAATTGTAGTCAGATCGAATCTGGCCATTGGGGCCAGACCAGAACAGAGCAGAATCGGTCACATTGTGAAAACACTCTGAACCCCTCCCCTTTGGCAAGAGGGTGCGGTCAACGAGGTGCAAAACCTCATACCATAAAAACTTCCCCTCTGCAGTCAGCCTCATTAACAAGGCCCCGGACCCCCCCTGACACTGATTAAACCAGATCCCCCACTAGACACTATACTACCTACATCCTGGACTACACACCTGCCCTTTGCACATATTATATCAGGGTTTCCCGCAGCACTTTGCTTTAGTAGTACAGAGTCTGTAGTCTATCATTGGCATTGGCAGAGAAGATTTGGCAAATTTTTCATGGGCGCAACCCAACTCAGCACTTGCTGCTCATCCCCCAAATGCATGTTCCTTACAAATGGGGAACCATTTGAAGGGAACTAAACAGGCTTTCCAACGGTATAAGATTTATTGCCAAAAAGCATTGTTACCACAGAGAAATAATCTACCAAACACAAATGTCCTTAGTTTTTGTGTTAAGTTTATATATGTTTAATATGTTTGTTTATGTATGAACCAACCACCAAAGCAAATTCCTTGTTAAGTGTTACTTGCTTGGCAATAAACCTGATTCAGATTCAGATTCTGAACTCTACTGTCCACCGTGGCTGACCTTTCTGCAGGATGATCTCCATCATGATGCGGTCTCTGGGCTTAGCAGGCCCAGGATGGCCCGGGACACTTGGCGTGTTGTTAAGGTAGTTGTAGTCTCCCATGTCGGCGCTGGCCCGGGCCATGCCCGTAGTGGAGCTGAGGGAGCGGGACCTGCACAGCTGTGCGGCCTGCGCCGGGCCCCTCAGGGCACCCACACGCAGGCTGGTCCTCACCACCACCGTCAGCAGGCCCTTTCTGATCTGCTGCACAGAGACATTTAATATTTCAAATTAATGCTAAATACCTGCCATACTGTCCTTGCAATGAGTTGTTTCTTCAAAGCTTGACAGTTAGCTGAAAGTGTAAAGTTCTCCCAAAAACACAAGGCATAACTTTTCTTGGGGTTCGACAAAGAAACTTTACTTTCCTTATTGTTTTATACTGTAAAACTGTAACAAAGAGCAAAAGACAGACAGAAATGAGATGAAACCAATACAGATACCCAAAGTATAGTGCAAATCCACAACTTATAGCAACAGAAAATGCTGAGTCATAACTAAAAGCCATACTAACTATCAATTTAGTGATTTGACATTAGAAAACTCCAATGAACAACAGATATGCTATATAATTTATATGTTAAATAAGTACAATTCCTTTTAACATTTTTTAGTAATATATACAGTACAAGTACAGTGTCCAAGGCAACAATGTAGGATGAGAAAATGCAGCAGGAGAAAACAGCACTGGCACTCTGCTCTGCAGCACAATCAATTGACTTCTGATGGAAATTTACAACTGAAAGTGAAACTTAAACTAAAGCTACTGCTGCTGGTTAGCCTAAAGTGGACACTGCTGCACACACAATTATGTTAAAAAACCAAACTCTTTCTTAATTTACTTCAGCGAGGTCAGAACACCTGCAGAAAAAGGTTGGCTGGCTGCTTGTTTTTGTTTTAAATGGGGTTGATCCTTTGTTGAAGATGTGATGCACAAATGAGCTTTGGGCCCCTATTAACACCCCCACCCAAAACTAAATATGATGTTGATGATGTAAGGGACTGTTCATTATTTATTTCAGGGCCCACCGGAGGAGTTTTGGTATCTTCATTCAAAACAGCCATGACACTCCCTTCACCAGCAATACATTTTGGATGACCCTCCAAAATGATATGGAAAAAACAGTTGACCCTGCCCAACAATTTATTGATGCCTTCTGTACTGGTTTGTGCTTGGCAAAGACTTACAAATAGCCATTGTTTTTTTAACAGCCATGACATATGTGACTAAACCTCTGCATTCTCATCTTACGCATCACACTCCTCTGTTATGGTGTGGGGGGCCATTTCAGTAAATTTACTCACTAACATTGTTGTGGAAACACAATAAGCATGGAAACTATATGCACACTTCCTGCATTACTGCATTACTTCAAATACTAAGTTACTCATCTAGTAAACTAGTATTCACATGAAATAAAACAATAAAACATTGAGACCATTCAGCAAAGCACACTGGGTAATAACACATTAAACACTGGTTGCTATGGACTCGTCACTAGGCTTCCTCAGTCATTGGATATTTTAGCATATAGGTAAAGCTGCCAAAGCTGAACATTATCAAAAACTCCATTCCTCAGACAAGCGTCAATTTGGGAGCTTGCATTCTACCACTCCTTCCTTCTCAAATGCCTTGAAAAGGCTGTCGTTTATATATATATATATAATATCACTGGGACCGAAAGGATATTTGAGTCGGGTATGGCTGCAGCCTGAGACCTTCCGTCTCATGCCCTTCCGGCTTGGTGCAGTCCGCGAGCTTTGACTTTTCAAAATAAAAGCTTGCGTCTGATCCGTTATGTTTTCGTACAGTGTTTTGGATGTTTTTGAACTAAACAGTACAGCAATCATGCTAATGAATAAAATATTTTTTTCATCAGATGTCTTAGTTACAACATGACAGCTAGATGGAGCTAGCAAAGCAGTTTTGTGTTTATATGTGCGAGCGGGATTTATTCAGTTTGGGAAATCCCACAGTCTGTAAAGCTACATTTCAAATTGTCTGGCTGACTAAATAGTATAGAATAGAATAAATAGTGAGGGACCCATCTGCTAGCGATAGGGGCCGAGACTGAGAGAGCTACATGGAGCTACATGGATAAATATGCACCAAACAAGCCACTTTGAAATGTTGCTGTTCTCATGAATACAAAAGTTGGGTGACCCTCCCCCTAGACTAAATTGGATGACCCTCCCCTCAACAAAGAATAAAAAGACATGACCCTCCCCTATTTTCCTCCGGTGGTCCATTCCATAAAAACCGAACGGTCCCTAATCTGTAAGAATTGCATTTGAATTGAATACTATTATATATTTATTTATTATTAATTATATTACTTTTAGTGTGTCTACCTAAAAAAACTAAGTCATTTTAGTATTCCCGCCACTCCTGGGGAAATGTTGGGTCTCTGTAAATTATACAGTTTGGTCTAGACTTGCTCTATATGAAAAGTTTCTTGAGATAACTTCTGTTATGATTTGACACTTTATGGCGCTTTATTTTGATCATAGAAAACCCTGCGCTGAGAGGAATACTGTTAGTAGGATCATAGTCTATATCAACGACGTTTCATTTCCAGGATTGCTCCGTTGCCGCCGGGAATTCCGCCAGAATACCCTCATTTAGGCCAGATGTCCATTATCTTCCGCTTTCTTTGTGTTGGTATTCTAAACTCCGGTGGATTTACGAGGACTACAGTATAGTTAATTGCTCCTCAGATCTCTGCAAGATAAATCAAGACAGCTAGCTAGACTATCTGTCCAATCTGAGTTTTCTGTTGCACGACTAAAACAACTTTTGAATGTACACATGTTCCACCGAAACAAGTTCCTTCCCGAGGCTATTTTGCAGAGGCAAGGAAAGAAATGCCAATAAACCAGAACATGTTTTTCTCCCATCCCAGACCAAGCCAGACCTTCCTCCACAGTGCTGTGGAGGAAGGTCTGGCAATGCGAGACCAGTAGGATCATAATGTAGTTGCCATACTTTGAACTTGTGCAGGGCTTCATCATGAGTCAGACCATGTAGTGACTCTCCATTCAGCTCCAGGATCTCATCACCTATGCAGACACAGAAACAGAAGATCTGAGAGCATTAAAGGCTGTATCTATACTCTGTGACATATCAGCTGACACAATGTAGAAATCTGATATGGATAAGACTGGTAAAGAGTTTCCATCATTTCTATCACATTTACACTCTGTAAAACTTCATAACCACATCATTTAAATGTCTTCATCTCAATATGATAATATTGAGGGAAAATAGTGTCCATTAACACTGCATTCAAATATGGGACGATTTTAGCATGCTTGACTTCATCTGATGATAATAAATGACCTGTTACAGCAAGCAAGACTAACAGTGAAAAGAACGCTATTTTTACAGTAGTTTTTATTAATGTCTCTGCCCAAAATGATTTACGGCAGGTAGACAGCGCTACAGAGCACACATTCTCACGGGTCACAGATTTCGGTGTAACACCAGAAAAGCCTGCATTATTGTATCCAGCCAGGTAAAAGGTAGCAGGAGATTTCTTTATATAGGCCTTATTGTATTTTAATTTAATTTTAGATGATGTTGTAGTTATGGCTGATACTGGGGCAGGGCCATCACAGGAAAGAAGGAAATTAAAGGAAGAACAACTAAAAGCTGAAAGGGAAAGTGAAAGACTACGGGCAAATAATTATGGGATTGTAAATGATTCAAAACCCACCCGAATTGGCCCTCAGGTATGTAATAAGTCTATTTCATTCATAAAGTATCTTTAAAATGCACAATGTGGTTGCCAGTAACCTACATTAAATTACGCCCCCCTTCCATTTAGCGCAGAGGTTTTATTCCTTTTAGTCAGTGTTTGTGTTGGTCAACTATTTTCTTTCCCCTTGTCCCCCTGTAACGTTACTTGTGTAAAGCGCCCTTGTGTTTCATGAAATGCGCTATATTAATCTAAGTTATTATTACGTTGGTTGCTACAAAAATCTCTTAATGCTTTGGCTCGTGACACAGTGACAGTGATACCCGGTTTTGCTCACGATACATCCAAAGTAGGCTAAGTTACCATGTGCAACACCTATTAACGTATTCTAACGTATTCTCTTATTGTAAATGAATGATTCTGTCCGAGCAAAATATTCATCGCAACTATATGACCTCCCGGTAACGCTAACTCAGTAATATACAGTAGGCAATAAAGCACCGTAAAGAAAAGACCTTTACGACAGCAGGTGTGGTAAAAACACTTTTGTCCAAAGTGGCCGCTACAATCAACACAAACTGAAAGTTACATATAGCCACTTTATAGTGATCGGGACATCCCTGACTCAAACACACATGTCCCTCACCCTCCTGCAGCCGTCCATCAGCAGCCGCTGCCCCTCCAGGGAAGATGGTCTTCACATAGATCCCCATTGGTCCATACATGCTGTCCCTCCCGCCCACTATACTGAAGCCCAGGCCCTGGGAACAGCAGCACAATTATTATTAATAGCATTATCACTGATTAACATCAACAACAATACAATCACAACCTTTTTTGTGATTAACATTTTTTTTCTAACAACATAAAAAACATACAATTTGCAAAATGAACACCCCCCTTATTCGTCATCACCACCCACCCAGACATAAATCAAGAAAAGATGACACTAACTACAATATTCATGACCATTCAACAAAATAGTAATATAATAGACAATAAACCAAATTAACATATGTAAATGACAACGCCATAAACGATGGGTTTGATGGGTTTATGGTGTTGTCATTTACATATGTTAATCTCTCCCGAGCACAAAGCTTCTTAGGAGCCCTCCAGAAAGTTCAGATACTTTCCCCATTTTCTAGTACAGACATCCTACCTGGCAACCATTTACCTAGCCATCTCACATGCCCACTCCTGGATTGATGGCACCTCTTCATTCTTCCTTCCTCTTAAAATAATCTGTCTGGCTATCATTAAACTAATCTGGACCCAGCTTCTTATGTGCTTATCCATCCCGCTTAGAACTGACCCATCTCCCAGAATAAATAATCTTGGGCTGAATGGAACCTGGAATCTGACATAGTTTATCATGTATCCCGGCCCAACATTCCTGGAGCTTATCTATCATTATCATAATTAAAGGAACAGTTTTACATTTTGGCTAACACTGGTATGTACATAATTGGTACAGAGAGGAGAAGTAAGACTGGCACTAGTTTAGTGTCAAAGTTCATTCTTGACCTGGGAAAGAGTAGTTTATGTAAAGAGCAGAAGCTGATGGAGTTTGCTCACACCCAGTGAAAAGATATTGAAGTTGTTCCGGCTGACACTGAGCAAACTCCATTTGCTGATGAAGAACTTGAAATGCAGTTGAAAGCTCTGGAAAAAGCTAACAAGTGGCCCAATTACCAGTGTGTCAAGATCATTCTTTGAACTAGAATGTTATGCATTATGAGCAGCTACTAATAAAGTATAAAAAACGAAAAAAAACAAAAAAACTAGAGGCACTATTTACACCCCATACATCATAATATCAACAAAAGTGTATTGTTGAATAGGTGTCAGAGCTGTGGGTGAGAGGATCACTGTTATTGGCCGTTCAGCTTAAGAAAATTAGTCATGGATGTATACTAGAGAGGCGAAGTCCCTTCCATTCCGGTGGACCGCCATGGGACCTTAATTCGGAAAAAATATGAATGGTGGTAAATGGGGAAAGACATTATTTTTTGATCCCTTTTAAATTAAGCCATGGATTACACATATGATGTTCTTCAGTTTCAAAGATAATTTTGTAAGTCAAGAAGGTCTCGGTTTATCGTTAAACTGTTGAAGTATAAGACTGTACACACTTCAAAGTCGTATGGATTACGTCTCGCTGAAGCTACGATGTCTGTGTGTATCGTACCGGAATGTAACGTTACTCACACTAGCTAACTAGCCAGCCAGCTGACCACTAAATTAGTCAAATTTAACAAAAATGTATGTTTCTTTCACACACTCTTATCACGGCATAGGAAAGCACATTGCTATCGCCAGTTGAGTGACAACTTTGTTCGGCTCATTTCCTGTAACCAGCATAGCATGAAAATATTTGACGACATAAAAGGACGTGCCTCCTGTCCCTCTGTATTTTGCCTCTGATTAGCTTACCCTGACCAATCTCCACTCCTCACGCCTAAACCTAACTACGTCGACACGTGGCTGATTCAGTCAAACGCTGTCTTGTTGTATCATAGCAGATTGTATATCTGGTTTCCCTGTTCTGATTGACGAATACATTACCGCCGCCTGCTGGTATGAAGAGTTATTTCCTCTAACAAAGGCGCAGAATGTGCTAGTTGGCCGTGGCTAGTTGAAGTGCAACTTTTTGCCAAGACACAGGCAACGTGAGCAGACATGAGGCAGCGCCATAGTCTGCCTTCACCGCCACTAGTTCTTTACCCTCTGCCTAGTGTGTCAGCACCTTGAGCAGCATGAAATAAAGATATTACACTTGTTGAAGAGCAGCAGGGATAGAATACCTGTTGTCACAGTTGCTCACAATATGATACTAGAGAAAATTTAAAGGAATAAAAGCAACAGTTTTGGTGGTGGTGTGTGGTTCCTACCTTGCCGTGGCCCTTCATCAGCACAACATTACAGATGATGAAGGCTTGCACGTTGTTGCAGGAGTGTAGCAGCTGGGCAGAGCTGAGAGAGCGAGAGGGACGGGGAACAGGCTGGAGAGGAGCAACATGTGACACACATTCATTATTAATTATATCATGATTGAATTATTTACTACCAGTCAGTAATAACATTTTGACCTTTGTTTTACCTAAACTAACTGTAAGAACCACAGATTGGCCTTAATGATTTAGAGAACTGCCAGGCTGCTGACTGTTCTCTGGTATAGATCAGACTGACTCCTGTGAGTTTCTTGCTCCAATTATGGCTGGATTCATCTGCTGGGGGGCCCCAAAGCAAAACATATGCTGCTGGGCCCCTATTAACCCCCTGAGGTCTGAGGGCATTTTTAGACATATGATTTTGGCTGCACTAATGGCATTAGTGGGGCTTCATGTTGTTGTCAGTTTGAACAAATGTAAGCAGTATTTTCAAAGTGCCATGACTGTTTTTTTTTAATAATGGAGACTGTGGTTCAGTGCCATGTTTGACCACTTTATCTTTTCTAATACGTTAATTTCACTGTTTACCACAAGTTAGTTAACTGTCCCCAGTCAGTTACAGGCAGATTGGCTGCTGTCATTTGATTAAATACCAATTAATTTAAGAACATTCAACAATTAAGCAAAATAAACAGGGCCCACTTCAATGACCTGATCGTGTAATTGATTGTGCTCTAGTGGTGGCACATTAAACCTGAGGCTTTTGGGTCCCTGGGGTTTTGGAGCAGTTGCTCACTTTGACAAGTTGGTAGTCCTGTGAAGAATCAGCTTTACTGAAGTCAAGTCTGTGAACATCAAGTTTGTTGAACTTTTCAGACTACATCAAACATCCCAGTTGGGTCACCAGGGGTGTCAGAAATATCTGGTGGAGACCCGATGTTACACTTTTGACTTCCAGCAGAGAATAAATCAGCTCCAGCCTGTCAAGTGTTTTTATTTGACAACACTCAAATGGACCTACAGATAAAACTGGTGTCAGTTTATTATTAATAATAATAATAATAATAATAATAATAATAATAAATTGAAAATGTATTATTATGGTTTATTGTATTTGCCTTCATTTCAATGATTACTTCAATAATTAATGAATGACGTGTGGCACCAGCTATGATCTTTAATGTATTCTGTTTGTAATATCAGACAAATCAAGTACTTGTGTAGTGGTGTGAGGAAACTCCAGCTGCTGGGACAGAGACTTCCTGTTTCCATAGAAACCACCATTCCCTTGAGGATGACTGCTATACAGCTCTGGGGTCTTCATGATGATGCTGTCCAGATCCCCGATCCAGTAAGGATGGACACCTGCTGATACACACAGTGTCATCACAATGAGCTGTTCTTCCATTACATGGTAGAAGACAGACCCAGAGCCAGCATTCAGACCATCAGGGGGAAGCAAAACCCATGAAATATAGTTTAATAAACTCTGATTCTATATTTGATCATGCACAGAGGGACCAGCAAAATAGAAACATGTTTTGTGTGTTGGCATACATTTTTGTATTATAATGCTCAAAGGAGTTTTCCTTTAATTTGTAATATTATTATATTCAATTTCTGATAAAAAAAGAAAATGTGTCTGGTACAGCAGCTCACATACTATAGGCTCCACCATCAATTGGATCAATGGTCAGCAAATTCATGACCAAAAGGGCAAAGATTATTTGTTATTGTTATTAATATATATATATATATATATATATATATATATATATATATATATATATATATTAATAATATATATTATATTAGGGCTGTCAGCATTAACGCGTTAATCGCGATGCGATTAAGGGCAGAGCTTAATTTTTTTTAATCGTATTAATCGCATGCCGCCATTTATTAATTTTATTTTCACTTCACTCGGCTTTGCGTCGGGCCTAACAGGCTACTATTTTGCCGTACTTCCTCGTAACACATCCTGCTGCTGCAGGAATAGCAACGCGGATTTTGGTGCCTCATTCTTGTGCCACTGATATGCCTGCACTTCTCTCTGATGCTCTGAAACGTTATAGGCAACAGAAACATTGCTGCACGTGACGCTAGTGAACACTATACTCGACAGCAGCTAACGTTAGCCTACCGCTAGCTAGTAGCTGGATTAAACACGGTTACAATGCTGACAGCTAACGCTAAATGGTGTAAAGTTTGTCTGTATTTCACTGTAGAGGATTCTGACACCGGGATGCAACAATCTGCAGCTGCTGTTGTCGGAAAAAAAACACAGACGGTGCGTTCAATGAAACTGGTAATTTACACTCTCGTGGTGCATTCAAAGTTGTTGTTAAATTCCCTTTTCCCTTTCCCTTCTTGTAATTCAACAGCTATTTACTAGTGAAATAAGTTATTGTTATAGTGATTACATTATTATTAAACATTTAATTTTGACGATATGGCCTTAGCAATAAACAAGCCATTCTTTAGTCGCCAACTGTTGTTTAGTACACTTCTTTTTTTAACTTTCTTAAAAAGTATCGGTTCAGGCACCGTTAAGGCACCGGTACCATTTTAAAAGTACCGCTTTAGCACCGGTATCCAAACCAAACAATACCCAACCCATGCCCAATTGACTCTAGATTCAAATGTGTGACTAGATTAAATATATAATAAACAAATTCAAATCTTAAAATCAAGTTCATAAAGTCATTTTCTTTGCATTCATTTGATTCCCAATCAAGATACACTGGTAAGAATTGCTTTCCATTGTTAATATGTACTTAAAAAATGTTCTGAAATGCAAAATAATAGAATTTTAATCATGTGATAAAACATGCGATTAATCGCGATTAACTATAGAAATTCAACAATTAATCGCGATTAAGAAAATGTAATTGTTTGACAGCCCTAATATATATATATATATATATATATATATTATATTTGAAACAATTCCAAGTTGGAACCAGTTCTCGATGCCCAATCCTAGCGGTCACTGTGTACAGAATGCTTTTCTCCATGCTGTGATGAAAACAAATTCTACTGACTGCGGTTGTGTGGCCAATCAAAGTGAAGCGATGTATTGGCTTGGATAACAATGTACAGGAGTTACTGTTTTCCTAATCACTGTGAGTATCTCTCTCAGTCAAGCTAGCTGCCATACTTTGCATCATTATAAATATACACTGACAAACTGTTCAGTTCAATCTCACACCATTGAAACTGTAAGCGCAGCGTTTCTTACAATTAGGACCTAATTTCCCATAAGCGGTGTGGCTTCCCGCTGCTGAAAGGATATTACCCCCTGGCCTCACACCTCCCTGAAGACAATAAACATATTACAACCAATATTCCCATCCCTGCTTCTCTCATTCTATCACCTGTCATTACTATACACTCTAAAAGCTTTAGCTGTCCATCTGAGCAGAACCGACAATAGCCTGCATCTCTCTGTGCAGCTTTCTACACACATCTGACCCACTGGCATGCAAAGTGAAAAGCAGCAGAGTTAAAAGATGTAGATGATAGATGATTGGTAATTTTACTACTGAGTGAAACCTGTATGATACACACTGGTTGAATTGGAGCGTGTTCTATTGCTGCCCATCTGTCCTGGTGGGCTCTGCTCAATCTTCTCCGTGTCCCAGCAACTCTCCTCATTCACCTCTGGGATGGGTAACTACACACGCACACACACACACACACACACACACACACATTTTGACTTGATTTATGTCAAAGAGACACAGTGTGAGATTACATTTTTTAACCATGACCATGGGTGTAGTGCTGCCTGAGCCATTTTTTTTCCACGTGAGGAAATAGAATATTCTCATTTTGCATAATCCCATTGAAATTCATATTTTTTTTAAAAGTTGAAGATCCAATCATCACAAAAGCATATGTCACCCTTGATGATGACAGCATTATAAATTGAATAGTGGATCAAAATACACTTTGATGAAAGATTAGTTTACCTTGAGGTGGTTGATGTTGGCTATAAGTTTTTCATCTGTGTATCCAGGCAATGACAGAGGGTCAGCTGGGGAAATAACGGCCGGGTGCTCTGAGTTTGTAGTCAGACTGCGTGAATGGAGAGTGTCTTCACATGTGGACATGTCCTAAAAAACACAAAACACCAGTGAATAGAAACATTTCAACTGTTGCCCAACACGAGGCTAGCGAATGGCGGAATGTACCTTTAAAGTTTCCTTCAACGATTTATCAGTTCACATGGTCCTATGTGTACTAATTCTGATGTACAAAACATCACACAAAATCGTTACTGTCTGTGGTTCTAAACCCTGCATACAGGATCAGGAAAAGTGTCTTAGTAGTATAATATCATCGCTGTCAGGCAGAAACCTTGTATCTCCATATTTCGTCATTTTCACTGCTGCCTGATGGGATGCACTACCAACAATGTAAATAACTCATAACTAAGTTTATATAATCTGCCGACCCGAAAAATTGTGGTACCGATTGTTTTCACCTCCGGTGGGCGGGGCTTTCATAGCTAACCACACTGCTAGCATAACAGTGTGGTTCCGAAAGTAAAAATCCCATTCATTTTCTTCATAAGGATTTTGATTATCAGCCATAATGTCTAAACCAGAGATCTTCAACAGGGGGTCTGGGGCCCCTAGGGGGTTACTGCAGGCGGGCCGCCAAATTATTGTTAATTTTTTTGAAAGTTTTTCATTACAGACAAATACTTTGACAGCTATAATGTGAGACAGGTGCGTCAGAGGAGGATTAGTAAATCAAAAGTTGCTAAGAAACTCCCACACATTGCCTTACTTGTTTCTTTGCAACAGAGATCTTTAAAAAATTAAAATGTCTTAACATGAATCCAACAAGTTATTAGCAAAAAATAAATAAAAAATTGATGACTGACGAGGTAAGGTAGTCACTAAGATAGCCATCCACAGATACAGTTCATCCTAAGGATTCACTGTCATACATAAAAACCTGATTTATAAAATCATACCAACAATTATTTTAATAACTTATTATTCTATGCACTTGTATACACTAAATCATCCAAGGTAGACTGACCACAAGCTATGAGGTTGTGAAACAAACGTTTCTGCTCCTGTAGAAGCTAGAAGTCTGTATGAAATCAACCTGGTTTTTAAGGAAAACACGTTTTATTCGTGATCTTATGGAGAAATACTACACTACCCACAATCCTAAGCGTAACAGCGATGTCTCCAAGTCGCTGTTACCATGGAAATGTTAACCGAATTTGTTAATGGCTAGAACGAGCTTCTACCATTGAAGTGTTGCGATATTTTCCGTGGCAGTACTGTATCGATACATGTATGTATGTATCGATCGATTATTATATCGTGTTGGTCAGTCCGTCTGCTTGACAGTTTAGCAGCAATAAAATTGAAGTGAGATGAACAAATTTGTCTTTTTAGATAAAACAGTTGATGCCCCCATGCCCCATGTCCCATGGCTTTGTCAACATGTTGACAAAGTTTCCTTTGGGGGACATAATTTAAAATTGGGAAAAAACTTAAAGTTAGAAAAGAGGTAATAAATTGAAATACATGCAGAATGTTGCAATATGTTTAAAATTGCAATAATGTCAGTATTAGAAATAAGTATCGTGATGATATCGTATCGTGATGATATTGTATCGTGATGATATCGTACCGTGATGATATTGTATCGTGATGATATCGTATTGTGAGGCCTCTGGTGATTCCCACCCCTAATAGTTTCTTTACCTTCTTGCCTTTTTGCGGTTTACGAAATGTTTTTTTTTGCGCCAGATCAAATGTTTTATGGTTCTGACTCCTCTCATAGCTAGTTGGCTTGGTTCCAGACTTCAAAATCTTTATATAAGCAATTGTTGAAACGTCAATGGAACAATTACATGGGGAAAAACACTTCCAGAACCAGAGCCGTTAAAAAGGTGGGCGGTCACTGTTGAGCTCTATAGTTTGAATTTATATTATATATTATAGGTAGTAGAGTACAGTATAGTGTACAGTATGGTATACACTTACTTGGCCTGGTATAACTAGTAGCTTACTGTACGGTAGCAAACTTTGTCTAGATGTTGCTTTATAACTGACAATTTTAAGTCAATTCTAATTCTCTAATCCTCTGTAGAATTTAGAATAAATTAGTATTTGGAACCACGTGTCAGGGGGCATTTTATTGCTGAAGGGAGCCATTATGGGAGGAAAAAAATCTAACAGAGACAGTATTGAAAACAATCAGCTGAGCCCAGTCGTCACATATTAGACATTCTTTCCTCCTGCTCCTTTTCTCCATTTCTCCTTCATTCTGCTGTTCAGGTTTCCACAGCCTCTAAAAAGTGACTCAAATAGACTTGGCAGCCAGACAAGGCGTTGTGCTACCCAGCAGGAAAGCTCCCACAGCAACAAAAATACTAAAACCTGGAAGAAATAAAACTTATATACTGCCTCTATGGCTGCTCAGGAGCAATGCAACACACCATGTTGGCTTTGGTTCTAACACCTCTGCTCCAAAATGACACATCCATACATGAGTATACACTGCTCATTCTTGTGTATGCAGGTCCTTGTGTAACGGTAATACACTCACTATATATAATTTAAGTTATTACTTAACTAAATTTGTTTTCTCACATTTTTAAGATTTTACAGAGGACCCTGACTTTCTATGACTAGCTGGTGAGATTCCCAAACTGTGCTCTTCCTGCTTTGTCATTATGTCATAATGTATCAAATTCCTTGACTGTGCCAGTCTGCAATAGACCTTGTCTAGACTGTGTGTTTTCCAGAAATTCCACCATCACCGTGAAGCCTACAAATCATATAAATGTTACTGAATTATTATTCTTCTCACATTACTCTTTTTGTTCAAATTCCTTAAATTCCTTTGTGTGTGTTACCATTTCTGACTGAACTCTATAGAGCCTTGTGTCTGCAAGTGTGGGAAGATTGCAGAACGAGAAACATGCCATGCCCACACAGAAATAGTTGGTTGTCAGTCACTTTCAACCCATCCACAGTGTGCAGATGCTCTGTCTATCCATGCGGAGCATGTATCTGATCATTTACAGTGGGGCAAAAAAGTATTTAGTCAGCCACCAATTGTGCAAGTTCTCCCACTTAAAAAGATGAGAGAGGCCTGTAATTTTCATCATAGGTACACTTCAACTATGAGAGACAAAATGAGAAAAACAAATCCAGAAAATCACATTGTAGGATTTTTAATGAATTTATTTGCAAATTCCTTGGGAAAATAAGTATTTGGTCACCTACAAACAAGCAAGATTTCTTGCTCTCACAGACCTGTAACTTCTTCTTTAAGAGGCTCCTCTGTCCTCCACTCATTACCTGTATTAATGGCACCTGTTTGAACTTGTTATCAGTATAAAAGACACCTGTCCACAACCTCAAACAGTCACACTCCAAACTCCACTATAGCCAAGACCAAAGAGCTGTCAAACAAAATTGTAGACCTGCACCAGGCTGGGAAGACTGAATCTGCAATAGGTAAGCAGCTTAGTGTGAAGAAATCAACTGTGGGAGCAATTATAAGAAAATGGAAGACATACAAGACCACTAATAATCTCCTTCGATCAGAGGCTCCACGCAAGATCTCCCCCCGTGAGGTCAAAATGATCATAAGAACGGTGAGCAAAAATCCCAGAACCACACGGGGGGACCTAGTGAATGACCTGCAGAGAGCTGGGACCAAAGTAACAAAGGCTACCATCAGTAACACACTACACCGCCAGGGACTCAAATCCTGCAGTGCCAGACGTGTCCCCCTGCTTAAGCCAGTACATGTCCAGGCCCATCTGGAGTTTGCTAGAGAGCATTTGGATGATCCAGAAAAGGATTGGGAGAATGTCATATGGTCAGATGAAACCAAAATAGAACTTTTTGGTAAAAACTCAACTCGTCGTGTTTGGAGGGGAAAGAATGCTGAGTTGCATCCAAAGAACACCATACCTACTGTGAAGCATGGGGGTGGAAACATCATGCTTTGGGGCTATTTTTCTGCAAAGGGACCAGGACGACTGATCCGTGTAAAGGAAAGAATGAATGGGGCCATGTATCGTGAGATTTTGAGTGAAACCTCAAACCTCCTTCCATCAGCAAGGGCATTGAAGATGAAACGTGGCTGGGTCTTTCAGCATGACAATGATCCCAAACACACCGCCCGGGCAACGAAGGAGTGGCTTCGTAAGAAGCATTTCAAGGTCCTGGAGTGGCCTAGCCAGTCTCCAGATCTCAACTCCATAGAAAATCTTTGGAGGGAGTTGAAAGTCCGTGTTGCCCAGCGACAGCCCCAAAACATCACTGCTCTAGAGGAGATCTGCATGGAGGAATGGGCCAAAATACCAGCAACAGTGTGTGAAAACCTTGTGAAGACTTACAGAAAACGTTTGACCTTTGTCATTGCCAACAAAGGGTATATAACAAAGTATTGAGATGAACTTTTGTTATTGACCAAATACTTATTTTTCACCATAATAAATTCATTAAAAATCATACAATGTGATTTTCTGGTTTTTTTTTCTCATTTTGTCTCTCATAGTTGAAGTGTACCTATGATGAAAATTACAGGCCTCTCTCATCTTTTTAAGTGGGAGAACTTGCACAATTGGTGGCTGACTAAATACTTTTTTGCCCCACTGTAGAATTGTATTTTGATATGTGTATCTATATATTCAAATTCAACTCAGGATCAAGGTTATAATCGTTAACGAAAACGAACGAAATAACGAAAACTAGGTGGGAAAAAACATTGTAGTTAAGTGAAATAAAAATAAAAACGAGGCATTACAAAAAAAAACATAACTAACTAAAGCTTTGCAAAACTAACTAAAATAAAATAAATTGATCGAGTAAATGTCCTTAGTTTTCGTCTTTGTCAATGTCTTTCATAGAGCAAATAACATTACATCTTTCAGAGTTGACATTTCAGACCATAGACCTGTTTTATACAGTCTATGCCATAGCCATATAGGGCCCTATTTTAACGATCTGAAATGCAAGTATCAAACGCCAAACGCAAGTAGCTTTGTGGGCGGATCTCAGGTGCTGTTGCTATTATACTGGTGAGATAAATGACTCTTGCTCCTGACGCAAATCTAAAATGGGTTGATCTGAAGTAGCTACATTACTCATAGGTGTGGTTTGGGCGTAACGTGCAATAAACCAATCAGAGCGTTATCTCACATTCCCTCTAAAAGCAGGCGCGCTTGTTCCATGGCGGATTGGTATTATAATGGCGGATTTGCTAGGCGCACGCTCTTAATATATCCATGGGCGCACGCCAGGAGCGGCTTACAGCCGAGGAGACTGATGTTTGCTATTGATTTTTCTTTTTGTCAAAATGTAAATAAAGAAATGTCACAAAAACATACTTTCCGATGTTTTGGGCTCACTCTCACTGAAGCACGAGGTTATGAATGCATGGTGATATTTTTGCAATGTAGTCTAACATTAGACCGAGATTACCTCACTAAAGACGATGCAGCTCTTCTGTCTCTCCTCTCCCGTGCTGCTGCTGGGGCATTTTGGCATCAGCACATGCAGTTCAACATCACATCTCCTTAAGTCCTCTAATATTTACTCATTTATGTCATCAACACATCCATGATTCATGGAAATGTTGTGTAAAACAAGGTCATATTTTTCCTTGTATTTACCTATTGTTTGCAAAAATGGGAACTGCTGGGTCCGTGAGATGAGAGAAGCAAAGTGTATGCGCGGTGTGCACACTCTACATTATGGCCAAGCATGCGCCCTTAAAATAGAATAACGCACCACTGACTTTAGACAAGGTTTTTCCTGGTCTGTGGCGGAACTGTTTTCTGAAACTGCAAAATAGCACTAGGGAACGTTTGCGCCAAAACACGCCTCCTTTTTTTGCTGAACCGCCCCCTGGAGCGCAAGTTCATTCCCTAATTTACCAACATGAGTCTGTTGAGGGAAAAGTCCGCTGTACGTCGGGTGCAAAATAGGAATGATACATGCGTCAGTGTGCAAAGTCAATTGCGCTGGGTGCAAGATAGGGCCCATAGTTTCTGACTGGGAACCCAGAAATTCCGACATTCCATGTCAAATTGAACACAACATAGTCCATGCCCCTCGCCTGGCCTAATGGCGGGACCAAAAGACAGAAGAAAGCGGCTGAGTCCTATTTGATTATGACTGTGTCAGATAAAAGCAAGTGCCTTGCAGTGAAAGGTGGTAAAATATGTGGACAATATATTAAAGGGAAAAATCCCACGAATTTGAAAGTACATTTGAGAAGCGCGCACAAAGAGGCTAACCTAGCTTACCTTAACAAGGTAAAGGAGAATGCAAAGCCCCCTTTCCCTGAAACAAAAGCTAACACCGGTACAGAGCATGGATGTATGGATACAGGGCCAGGCAGCATGACGGAGACAACCTTAGGACAGAGAACGCTACAGGCGTGCTTTCACCGGCGACCCGATAGCTGCTGGTTAGTAAATACGCAGGAACACCAAAAGCGGGAGGAAGCGTGTGTTAATATGTGTATTGATACTGGGATGTCTACACAACTGTGTGAGTCGATTGACTTCAAAAAGTTTGCCACTTTACTCAAACCAAAGTTAAAAACACCTGTTCATGTACGTATGTCTTCTTAAGTCTATTGGCTATTTAGGTTTTTTCCTGGCACACGTCACTTACACATTTTGCACTTACTGTGGCATCTTGTGTAGACTGTTTACATATTTGTGCTCATCATATGTACATTTTATGTACTGGTGTTATTGTTGAATACATTGTGAATACATATTTCTAAAATCGTATGGTATTTTTGTTGAGTTATTATTACACAATACTTTTTCTGACCTTTTTGAATCTTGCCCCTCAAAAGTCAAGGGTGCCCAGATAGCTCAGTTGGTAGAGCAGGTGCTCATGTGTAGAGGAGGAGGAGGTTTACTCCTTGATGCAGCGGGCCTGGGTTTGACTAGGACCCGTGGCCCTTTGCTGCATGTCAGTCCCCCTCTCTTTCCCCTTTCATGTCTTCATCTGTCCTGTCAAAAATAAAGGCCGAAAATGCCCCAAAAATAATATTTTTTCGTCTTTTGCGGGGTGCAAATGTTCCACCAAAACAAGTTCCTTCTTGAGACTATTTTGCAGAGGCACCACCCAACGTTGCTGTGTCCGGAGATAAGCGCCACCCAAGACAATTGTGATTGGTTTAAAGAAATGCCAGAATCCCAGAATGTATTTGTGGTGTAGCCAGACCTTACTCCACAGCACTGTGGAGATACGTCTGGCAATGAGAGACTTTACTTTTTATAATTTGGAACATTGCTCATAAAAAAACAATATTGATAAGAATAGAGCAAATGAGAGGTGTTGAACATTATGTGCCCCAAAATGTAAGCAAAATTAGGTGGAGGATATGGGTTTGTAGAGGTTGCATTATGACAAAGTGAAATTCAAGATACATTTACCAACATGTAAGACATTAACAGTATGCACACAACATGAAACCATTTGCATCAACAGGTCAAAGACATATGTGCACAAAGCACTGTATCTGCTGATTAATTGTTATGGTAGTATTTTGTTTATTGGACTGAAGACAGCAGTGTTGGGCAGTAACACATTACTTGTAATATATTACTGTAATATTATTACTTTCCACAGTAATGAGTAGCGTAAGGGATTACAATAGAAATCTGCGTTGCCAGGTCCTTTCATAATGTAAGCCTATGTGAAACTAGACAAAAAACGTAGGCCCTGTTTACACGACAACGCTCACGGGTGAAAACAACAAAATATTTTATCAGATGTGCCTTTCGTTTAGACGGTGACGCCGTTTTTGGGGCTTAAAAATGCAAAAAAGAGTCTGCTCCGATCTGCTCACGGTGGCTCTCGTTGTGTACGCCCACCCCATATTTCGTTACATAAATCAAAATATAGAGTGATTACTTGCCCATGGCCACTCCGCGGTTGGGTATCCACAGCCTGCCTATACTTGGTCCGGATGGCTTTCAGCTTTGATGATATCTGACTTTTACAGATAGCGTATTTCTCGTGTGGATATGACGTCCCTCCAGGTAAAGGATACTGCTGAAGAAATTCGGTCCATATGTCTATATATTTTGACTGCGAGGACTCCCAGTCCATGCCCTGTTGTGCCTTTGTGGCTTTGTAATATAAGATTGTTTGGAGCAACAACTCCACCTCCTCATCGGTCCAGACAAAATGGTCACCTTTTGTTGTTCTCTTTGCCATGTTTTGGTTTCGCGCTACTAGGGAGAGAAGTAGAAGGAAGGTTCTACGCAGGCGCGCGGACTTGGTGGTGTTGTGTGGCAGTGCTTCACAGTACCACCTAGCCGCCTGGTGTGCATACTACATCGAATTTCACACACTTTTGCGTCACCATATGCACGCAGACTTCCCCCCCAAAACGCTCGTCTAAACGCGGAATAAAAAGTGAGAACGCAATGCCACTTTTGCGTTTTCTCTTCAGATCGTTTCTGTCTAAACATAGCCTTAATAGGCCTATGTAAATGTACAATAGTCTTAATAACATACAGTAACAGCCTGAATGCAGAATGTTTGCAGTTTATTGCGGTTGGGAGGGGGGCGAAAGTAATTTAATCATATAATGAGTAATGTTAATAATTACTTTTGATACTTTTGAATAAGTAAAGTAATATTATTACTTTTTTTAAAGTTATAAGTAAAGAGTAGTCTCGCATTGCCAGACCTTCCTCCACAGCGCTGCAGAAGAAGGTCTGGCTAGTCCACACAGCATTCCAGGATGGGAGAAAAATGTGATTTGGTTTATTGGCATTTCTTTAAACCAATCACAATTGACTTTGGTGGCGCTAAGTGCCGGATGGAGCCACGGTGCCGCTTCAAAATAGCCTCGGGAAGGAACTTGTTTTGGTGGAATGTGTACATTCAAAGGTTGTTTTAGTCGTGCAACAAAAAACTCAGATTTGACAGATAGTCTAGCTAGCTGTCTGGTAAATCCAGACAGCTAGCTAGACTATCTGTCAAATAACTATCTAATAATAAACTAATAAAACTGTCAAGATCTAAGGAGCAGAACCATAGTCCTCATAAATCCAGCGGAGTTTAGAATAGAAGGTGATGGACAGCTGGCCAAAATGAGGGAGTGGCAGAATTTCCGGGGGCATCTGAACAATCCTGGAAGTGGAACGCCCTGGATATACACTATGTAAAGAGTAACATATTACACTTCCTGAGTAACTTCCTGTAAACACTGGGTTACAGTAGGATTTTCATAAAAAAAAACACATGTCACACTAGAGTCCATTTAATGTGTTGGCAGCTCTTACCTCACTGTAGGCCTTAATGTGAATGCTCCTCATCCCCTCCCCTGCAATCCAAGTGCTGCCATTTACAAACTGTCCGTTAAAGGGTGCCAGCTTGTCTGGGCTCAGGAAGCTGCAGCCTCTGAAGAGAAACACAGAGACAGCTGAAAATCAAGTCTTCAAGCACAAACCTTAATGCATGACATCATATTATTAGTTAGGCTGATATGGGATTTAGAAGTCCTTTTTCATGCCATAGCTATCTAAAAGTCAAATATACAGTATTTTGTATTTCACATTTAATGTTGGAGGAACACGAAAGGTCCTTTCACTGAGATATTAAATTAAAGGTACCCTGTGAAGTTTTTCACCACTAGTAATGCTATGGAGCAAAGCTTTTACAAGTGGGTGTGTTTACAACGCTTCTTGTTTTTCTACCAATCAACAGTTGGTGGCGGTAATGTGCAAAGAAACACAGCAATGTCCTGCAAGAATGCAAGCTAGTAAAGATACATTTAAATAATGCGCAAAATGAAACTGACGAAAAAATCGGCTTTAAAAGATCTTTATGAGAAAGGAAATGCACTCAAACAATTATTAGACCTCACTGATACACACATTGTTTTTTGATGGAAAACCCTAAAACTAGGCAGTTTCTAAAATACATTCTGCATTGAGTATTTTTATTTGTAATACTTTAAGTACATTTTCCTGATGATACTTACATACTTTTACTTAAGTAGCATTTTCAATGCAGGACTTTAACTTATAAAAAGAGTTTTTTTTACAGTGTGGTATTAGTACTCTTAACCCTTAGTGAAGTTAGGGATCTGAATACTTGACCCACTATGACTCATTTCCACTTGGTTAACACTGTAATCTGCATCTGGATATGTAATCTGGATAATGAAATCTGACCACTGGCCTTTGCTTTACACCAGATAGTTAGCCCTATTTTCCACCAGGTGCGTCTGCGCTGCGTTCCGGGTGAGTCTGCGCTGTGTTCTTGATGTGGCGCGGCACCCGCGAGCAATCACAGCCATTCAAGTCAATGCTTGATAATCCACCAACCCCCCAACCCACATGTCGTATATGTCTCCTCGATGAAAAGAGATTCATCTTGGAGTTGGAAAAACATAATAAGACATCACAGATCCTTTTTATCAGGACAACGCCAGAAAAGAGAAGCATGGAGTTCAACTTGAGGAGTGCTTAGAATGGAAGGTAGATACTAGCTTAATAAACACGTGATTGTTCTGTAAAGTACAAAGTAGAGGCAATATAATATGCGAGTCAGGCAGGCAAGACGCTCCGCTTCTGAGACGCTCCCGGTGTGGTATGGTGCATGGGGGAGGACGGAACTAAACCGGAATGCAGCACAGATGTGCCCAGTGGAAAATGGGAGTAATACAGGTTCTTGTTATCTCCATTCTGCCCACATTGTGAACAGATGAACAACTCCTCCAAACCATACTCCTTTAAACCATACAACTCGTCGTTTATTCCTACCCTCTAATATGACCCATAGGAGCGTTTCATAAATTAGTGTCCCTAGAGGTCGCAGATCATACAACCCACAGTAGAGGTTTCTGTCATCATATCTAAACATAACGGTCACAGTTTGGTTAGGTCTAATCCTTTTAAACTTAAACCTTTTAGATGAGGTCTGGCCATTGGGATTGCAGACCGTACTATGTGCATTTTCAACTGCAATCCCAGGTGAAAATTGGGTAAAACATGTCAAACACCAGCATTTCTTCATCTATATAGTATGAGTCAATGCTTTCTGTCTTAGTGATGCTTTTCTTCTGCTGCCACACGTTCTCATTTAGCCTGATAAGTGCACCATTTTTATTTCAACACATTCCTGAGAAATAAAGCGCTTAGAGTTGTGATGTGTACTATGTCTTATTACCTGTTTAGGTTCCCTCCATTCCTCCCTGGCTCCACATTACTGTCTTTGTCCTCTGTCTGGACGCTGTTATCAGCCATTTGTGGTCCATACAGCTCCTCAGCGGGCCCTGTGGCTACACACATCCTCCAGATACTACTCTCCTACAGCGACACACACACACACACACACACACACACACACACACACACACACACACACACACACACACACACACACACACACACACACACACACACACACACACAGTGAACAGGTATAAGGGAACCTCTATACTTGGAGGTAGAAAGCAAGCTTTATGAGCATATCAACCATCTGGCTGAGTGAGGTGACAGTCAAACATTACTGCTGTGTTCTTTTTCTTTAATAGTGAATGAAATGGGCCATAGTCTTTGGAGTTTCAGTTTAGGAGGCAAAGCCATGTATAAAGTAGTGTTCAGAGCTTTTACTTGAGTTAAAGTAACAATATACATACTGCTATATAACAATTCTACATTTATGTGTGCCATGTAAACATCATATCTCGAATATGGTCAAAAACGGGATAAGGCTCATAACCGCAATATTCATGTCCATGTTAACACACATGATTCAAACAACATGCTAGCTTTGTCTGTTTGTTTATCTACAGATCGAGTCATAAAAATGAACATTCTGATTAATAGTGGATAGGTTGTTGATGAAATAACGTATAATTAATGAGAAAATTAGTACTGTGAACAGAGCAGAGAGCAGAACAGAGCTGTTGTATCATTAGATGCGTTGCATGTCTCACAGAAAAATAAATTACGCACAGTGTGTACAGGATTATGGCTGCCGGTGCCACTGTACTGCTGGGTAGCTTAAAGGCAGGGTTGGTAATGTTGAAAAGCAAGATTTAAAAGAAGCATCTCCTCGGGAGTCGGTCTAACCTCTCCCCCTGCCCTCAGGGCTCCGCCCACACACTCTCAGAGCAGAGCGGGGAAAGGACCGTAATTTCACTCATCAAAACGACATTACTAAGTAACCGCGGCGGTGGCTGGCAGAGTTTTCTCCTCCAATCTAAAGTAGACTTGCACTAACTCTGGCAGTGATGATGCGCTTTGAGCTCAGGCTCTCACATGGGAGGGGTAACGTATGCACAGCGGGGCAAGGAGGAATTTCATTGGCTCTTTCCAAGCGGACCGCGAGGCAGTGATTGGTGGGCGTTTTTACAGGATTACAGCACTTTCAAATTATGGATCTTTTTCACTTCTTTTTCAGAGCCCAGAAGTTATTTATTGCTGTCGGGGTTTAAAGACAATTTCAAACAAAATATAAAAAACTGTATATTGGAAATAGTTACCAACCCTGCCTTGAATACTGAAGTAAAAGTAGTTTATCCTACCACTGCATGTATATTATAAAATGACTGGGGACAGTATGTGACGGGATTATTAAATGATATAATACAGACACAATGGTTGTGTTCTTTTAATGGCTACTTAGGTATTTCCCTTATGTCAATTTCCTTAAATATGGAGCAATTACCCAGGTGAACATGTTATCATGTGAAACAAAGAAATTCAATAACTGATGAGACAAAACAAGGCTCTATTCATTGATAAACTTTTGTTGGACTGTAAAAGATTTAGTATCAACATAAAAGCCAAATGAAATGGCTACTGTTTGACATGGTTTCTGTCTGCTAGGTGATTAAGAATGAGTGATGTTCAATGTGGCATGAATTATCCCCAGAGGGAAACACGGCTCAATTAAATGACTGAGCTCAGCGCAGGCCAGGGTTGTTCAGCAGCTGTAAAGTCTTCACTATGACTGGCATGCATTCTCTGTTGATAGTTACCAGCGGTGGAAGAAGTATTCAGATCATTAACTTAGGTAAAAGTACTAATACAACACACTGTAAAAATACTCTGTTACAAATAAACGTCATGCATTGAAAATGTTACTTAAGTAAAAGTATGTAAGTATCATCAGGAAAATGTACTCAAAGTATTAAAAGTAAATGTACTCAATGCAGAAACATCCTCCCATTTTAGAAACTAGAAAGGATCTAAAAAGTTGTGTGTTTAACGCTCCGATACCTAAGGTCATTTTTACAGTTTTTTCTAAAAAAGCTTGTAAAACATCAACCCTGTTGTCTAGTCAATTTATGAACATCATTTTTTTCAGGAAAAACTGGGCTATTAGAATATTTGTGCTGCAGTGAGGTCACTTGAATGTAAAAAAAGGTTTTATGACCTTAAAGACAAATAAATAAATAAAACGGAACATGAATCTCACAGATATGTATTGATATCACACACATATCAATAAAAGCTAAGCCAATCTCCTGTCTAAATCAGTTCCCATATGTATTAGGAGTCACACTGTGAAGAAATAAACATTATATCTTATACATTTGACAAAATATATACATTTTTTCAAAAAAAGTCCAGACGCTTTTGCCCTCATGACATTCACTTATGCCAATAATCAAATAATAATGTCATATTTATTGAAATCACACACACAGCAATGTTCTAAAACAGTTCTCCTATATATTTGGAGTCATGCAGTGCAAAAATAAACATAATAAACATTATAACTCATGTAAAAGGACAAACTATTTACATTTCTTCAAAAAAGGCCCAAATGTGTGCCACATCTCAAAACATTCTTCTCTGTAGAACGGTAATAGACTGGAGTGACCTATCTTGCCACTCTATAGCCTTTGTTCTCGCTCGGATTTTCTGGAGTGATCCATCTTTCCACTCCATAAACTCTTTGTATGACGGACCTGCCTTCCCATTGGTTGAAAGACGTCAACACAATCTCACAAAGCATCATGGGATATTCAAAATGGCATTTAGCATCGAGCTAGTGGCAAAAATGACGGAAAATTGATAAATTATGGACATCAAGTGGATAAATCTTGGATATAAGCGTTAAACAACTCCGAAAAGAGGCACAACTTCCAGGCTGGATAGAAAACCTTCTGTAAAGGCTACAAAGACACCAAAGACACCCCCGTGAACTCCTTAGCTTTTAGCAGGAAAAATCGGTAAGTGGCTAAATTAAACCGTTATCAAATTATCTAAATATTAATCAGAGGTGCCGTTTCGTACGGTACCGTATCGTGGATGATCCCTTAGGGCTCTTAGTTAATTGTCTAATCATTTCAGCTGGACTTGTAGGCCGTTATATTGTTGGCCAGTTTCATTTATAATAAAACATCAGATTTTATAAACTACATGTGTTTTATGTGCAGACATCTTAGTAAGTAACTAGTAACTAAAGCTGTCAGATGAATGTAGTGGAGTAAAACGTACAATATCTCTCTCTGAAATGTAGCATAGTAGAAGTAGAAAGTGGCATGAAAAGGAAAGACTAGAGTAAAGTACAAGTACCTCAACATTTGTACTTAAGTACAGTACTGGAGATAATGTACTTAGTTACATTCCACCACTGAAGGTTAATATTCCCATAGGGCTATAGAGTAGCTTTTCTCAGTAACTTTTAACTTAGCATTTAATTCTAACAATTTAATTATTGTTATATGTTGCACCTTTATTTATGATGATAATAATAATAATTATGTTTATTATTTTTTGTTGTTGCAAGCGAACCACAACACAATGTCTGGAACCCACAGCTTTTGTAAGAAAAATAATGAAATGAAGTCAGAGGCTGCTTGATATGAACACAAAAGTCTCATGAATTGAATTAAGTTAATTACTATCTAGAGACCAAATGTATATAACACAATGTTTTACAAATATCAACATCAATAATCAGTCTGGGGGCAATTGATCAGAATACAGCATAGAAAATCTGCTTAGAAATATAGGAAATATTGGATAGGATAGAACAACACACTGTAATTCTGCTAAATAAAACATGACATTTACTATTAGCTTTATCTGTTTTCATTTTAAACAAATTGTATATCTGAATACAATACATGTTTTCTATAGGCTCAGTCTGTCACAATTCCAGTGCCCAGGGCCCAGTTGTTCAAAAAGTTTAATCTGGATAAGAATGACCCAGATCTGGAAATCCCATGTTTTGCTATCCAGGATCAGGTAATCCATGTTACTTGTGTGCCAGTTTTTCAAAGAAAATTGGATTGGATCAACTTTTCAATATTACGAAATCCAGATTACGAGGGTTCTAAAGTAGCCTACATATCACAATGTCAGCTATTAGCTATGTAAAGAACAACAGGTAGAATAGCCAGCATGGGTCCACATTAAGTTATTTTAATTTGAAGAGACATTGTTAATAATCATGACAGTTAGAATAAAACAACCCACCCTGTGCCCCCCTTCTAGCCCCTTCCCTGCCCTGCAGGCGTACCTTGATGCTGAAGGACCTCCGTATGCTTCGTTTGTTCTCCCTGAGTGTGTTGGGATGATCCGCCTCAGCGCCTCCTCTTCTCTCCAAGGCTGAGTGCTGGGTTGTCCTCCAGTGTCCATTCTCTGTATCTTTGTACCGGGTTTGATCCCCAGCGGGCCCGTCTGTCCTGCAGCCAGGGCCCCAGGTCCTGCACCCATCTGACACTTCCCCAGCATGCCTCGCTTCTGGACAGTCATCATTAGTCTTAGAGTGACACAGGATCAGGGACCTGGACAGTCAGGGAAGAAGTCAGTTTCAGACATTAAATGACATAAATAGCAAGACTGTAAAACTGGAGAATAGCAGCCATAAATTGAAGCAAGTACATGCGTTCTGATACCGATACCAATATCAGAAAAGCCTCTAATACCGCCTAGAATACTGGTATCGATATCAACGAGTATGCAAGTCTATGCAACGATCCAATACCATATAATTTAGCCATTATGACTGACTGTCAAACTAGATAATGAGAGAAAGTTCTATGGCATTCATTCTCTGTATGTATTTGTCTATGTTTCACAAAGGGTTTAGTTTCGCTTTGCCAGACCTTCCTCCACAGCGCTGCGGAGGAGGGTCTGGCTAGTCCACACAGCATTCTAGGACGGGAGAAAAACGTGCTCTGGTTTATTGGCATTTCTTTAAACCAATCACAATCGTCTTGGGCAGTGCTGAACGCCAGACGGAGCAACGGTGCCTCTGCAAAATAGCCTCAGGAAGGAACTTGTTTTGGTGGAACATGTGTACGTTCAAAAGTTGTTTTAGTCATGCAACAGAAAACTCAGATTAGACAGATAGTCTAGCTAGCTGTCTAGATTTACCCTGCAGAGATCTGAGGAGCAGTTAACCATAGTCCTCATTAATCCACCGGAGTTTAGAACGCCCAACACAAAGAAAGCGGAAGGTAACGGACATCCGGCCAAAAAGAGCAACATCCAGCGGAATTTCCGGCGACACCAGAGCAATCTCGGAAGTGCAACGTCGATATAGACTACAAAGGGTTTAACCTGAGCCAGGCCATACAACAACGGGTTAGTATACACCTGTTATAAAATAATATACAGTATATATTTTTCTTTTTCTTTTCTAAAAGCACTGGTATTGGATTTGTACTCAATATTGGCTGATACTCAAGTTCAGGTATCAGAATCAGCATCGGTAAGAAAAAAATTGGATCAGATCATCTCTAATCAGAACTGAAAACTGAAATAAAAAAAGTACTCAAACTATTATCTCTGGTCATCATAAGGCAAAACTAAATGAAATTACATTACAATAACTAGCCATCACTCGCATAGCTATCACCACAGCACATGAGCCTGGCCAAGCCCACACACACACACACACACACACACACACACACACACACACACACACACACACACACACACACACACACACACACACAAACTTCCCTTCGGGGATAATGACATGGTGAAGATTGCAAAAGGTTATATGCTATTTCTGCCAATACAAAGGTGAGTAACCTAAGTGAAGTGTCTGGAGCTTCCTGTGCAGCCCTAGTTGTAAGCCTTTGAGTGGTGCAGGTACCTGGAGAGCATGGCCAGCTTCTTGGAGCGGTGGCTGTGGCTGCTGGTTGGGTTGTTGTTGTTGTTGCTGCTTTTCCCCTGCTCCCTGCGTCTCCTTTCCATCCTCCGAGCAGCCGCTGTGCTGGCTTTCCTCCTCTGGTGGGAGTATCTCTGAGGCATGGCTGTCAGCATGTGTGTGTGTGTGTTTGTGTGCACCGGGAGCTCGGGAACCATCCCACTCCTCCCAGCCGGCCCGAAGGCTAATGGAGAGGGACGCTCTGGAAGGCAATTAGAAAACTCAGTTAGCACAGTCTGACTGCATCCGTGTGTGTAAGTGTTCTGAGAAACTGCTGCTGCAAATGTGGAGGCCAGTGGAGATAAAAGCGCTTTTCTTTTGCCTAATTTGAAAAAAAAAAGGCAAACTTTTTCTCAGTCCTCATGACTGCAGACCGCTGACACGAACACACACACACAAACACAAAAACAGCATAGTCGATTAATCTGTCAATTATTTTCTGGATGAGTGGATTAGTTGTTTGGTCTCTAAAATGTCAGAAAATTGTGAAAAATGTGGATCAGAGTTTCCCAAAGCCCAAAATGACGTCCTCAAATGTCTTGTTTTGTCCACATCTCAAATATATTCAGTTTACTATCACAGAGGAGAGAAGAAACTAGAACATATTCACATTTAACAAGCTGCGATCAGATAAGTTTTACTTTTTTCAGTAAAAATGGACTCAAACGGATTAATTGATTATCAAACTAGTTGGCAATTAATTGAATAGTTGACAACTAATCGATTATTTGATTCATCTTTGCAGCTCTAGTGAAAACAGATAATGGTGTCCTGGTCCCATTAATGAGCGGGAGTGAATGATGGTCTGCACGCTTTACGCTCCGGAGAGCACTAGGATGACCCTAAAATGCATTATACATGTTAGTGCAGATGGTCTCTTACATTTGCCATGAACACTTAGTAAACAATGTGCACAGGCTCTTTAAGGAAACCCATAATGCCTGTCTGATGACATCATACTCCTGCTACCTTCTCTCCCAGCCCCCTCACAGCCAGGGCCTGACTGGCTCAGAGGGTTGGAGCAGTTCTCCAGCTGCATACTAAATAATCTTTGAGTCAACCGTAATCACACATGCACACAGGATCCTGAAAGATCCTTCACAATTCTCTTCAAAGAATACAAACTCCTTCCATCTGGCAGACGCTATAGAGCCAGTAGGTGCAAAAGCAACCACCTCAAGCTTTTAATTGTCCCTACATCGATAGCACTACAGAACCATGGATGTATTAAGAGAACAGAACAAACAACCAGTCCTTTTCTCATAACTATAATAATTTGTTGGCCTTAACCAATGTAACCTGTGTATGTTTACTCACTATGTGCAATTCCTATATCCACACTTTGCATCCTTTGTTTGGGAATATCCTGTATACGCGTAACTAACTCTATTATGGGGCAGTGCAATATTTTAACATGTCAGGGCCTGTGCAATATGATCCTTTTTATTTTTTGCTCGTCCTAGAGCACATTGTTGTCTTGTTATATATTGTTTTGTACTTAATGTCTGGTGTATGTGTGTGTATGCAGCTGTTGCCAGCGCTTCTCTTTGCCCAAGACAAATTTCCTTTGGGACAATAAAGTTTATCTTATCTTATGCTGCGTGTGGATGCATCCATTGCCCTAGACCAGGGGTCTTCAACGTTTTTTAAGCCAAGGACCCCTAAACTGAAAGAGAGACAGAGCAGACCCTGCATATATTGTATAAAATTAAGTTTCATATTAAACTGGGCCTACGATACTGTATAGGGCGACCTAAAGCCTTTATACATACTTTTTTAGTGCATAGAATACTAAGCTATTAAAATAATTTTTGTTGTGATTTATAAATCATGTTTTAATGTTAAAAATACATGTGGCACAGTAAACCCTTAGGATTTACTATATCTGTGGATGGCTACCTTACTGACTACCTTACCTATAGGCCAGTCAGCCTATTATCAATGTTTCTTTTTCACAAATAGGCTAATTTATATTTGCTAATAATATGTTGGATTCAAGACATTTTAGTTGAAGATCTCTGATCTACAACATTCCCACTGTGTTAGTTGGGATTATTTCACATTGACTGAATACTAAGACTGGGTTAAAATAACTTTGTTTGAGTGATCTGATATAGATCAATAAAATCATTCTTTTAATATGCTTTTTCACCATGGCTGTATGGCATCCCGTGACCGGCCGTGAGTTGTATTTTTACTGTTTGACCACTATGTTCAATTTCATGGGGCTGCTTCTTGCTTGTACAATTTAAAGCGGAATTTCTCTGATAATCAATTTAGTATCCCAGCAAAATTGGTATTGTAACTGAAATTTCCCTAACCTTATTGATATTGAATCTGAAATGTAATCGAATCAGGACCTTGTGAATTTGACTCGAATAAATTCGGACTATCATTGGCAATACCCAGCCCAACTGAAAACTAATGAGCTTAACCTTTGTGCCGCCATAGCTTTAGTTTTTTGGTGATTATGTGTAATAGGCCCCTCAAAAAAAGGGTGAACTATCAAAGGTTTACAAACAGTCTCCCACTGCTTCCAGTCTTTGTGCTAAGCTAAACAAGTCTAATCGCGGATGGTCTTAATGGTCAGGCACCATCATATCTTAAAGAGCTCTTGTTTTCTCACCTCGCAGTTTTCATTGGATTAGGGTAGCACCTTAATCATGGTTGCAGCTGCCGCTGTGGTCCTGCTACGCCCTGCTACACCCCACTATGCCCTGCAGTGCCCTGCTATGTCCTGCTATGCCCGGAACTGCTACAACTACTATTTCTAGTCATAGTTCCATTATCTTTATTGTTACTTTAATTGCCACTGTTTATCACACCCCCAAATGGCAGCGGCAGATGCCCGCCCACAAAGAGCCTAGGTTTGTCCGAGGTTTCTCCCTAAAAGGAAGTTTTCCTCACCCATGTTGCACTAAATGCTTGCTTATGGGGGAATTATTGGAATTGTTGGGTCTTTGTAAATAATAGAGTGTGGTCTAGACCTACTCTATCCGTAAAGTGTCTTAAGATAACTCTTTATTCTATAAATAAAATTGAATTGAATTAAATGAAATTTTCTTTTGCTCCAGCATATTAACAGTTGTGCATAGAAAAGTGTTCTGTGCTCCTATTGTTGAATGTCAAGAAACATGTTGTAGAAATTGTCAAACTAGGCAAGAAAAGCTAAACAAATCCTGACCTGCTAGTCTTTTACTCTAGATGATGAAGATGATGAAGTTTCCATGTCTGTCAGGTCTGGCCGTTATCAGGCTTATATTGTGTTGTCTGATCTCGACATTAGACCTACAGAAGCAAACTTAAGATTTTGACTTGGACAGCAGTTAGACTTAAGTCACAAAAATGAGGACTTGAGGCTTGACTTGGACTGCTGTGAGACTTGACTTACTCGGAAATATTCAAGTAAGTCGCTGAAAACTTTACTTCTTCTAATCTTGGTCCGTCCTCAAGGCACCGCACTGCGACACCCACTATAAGAGCCACTGCTGTAGTGTTGCTTTGGTTTAATGAGTCAATACTTGATGAAATAAATAATAATAATAATAATAATAAATAAATAAAATGAAAGACAAACTATTGTCTTGGGTCCCGGGTTTGGTTCGTATGACAAATTTGGCAGTACCAATTGGCTTAAGTCAGGTTTTTTTGTTGTTGCTGATACCAATGCTAAAAAACATACTTTTAAAACAGTGCCTAAACAGGGCCTGAACCGATACTTAAAAAAAAAAAGAAGAGCACAAAACGACACTTGGTGACTCGCAGACGGCAGATGTATGAAACCCGTGAAACTGAGACCATTGTGTAAAATAAATCAAAATATTGCCTCTCAATGATGATTTGAAGAATTCACAAAGCCATTCTTACAATTAATATCCTACACAAACACCTGTTTGATCGATCTGTGGTGAAAAACAGACAAAATAAAACAAGATACTATCGTAAACTCAAATGAAGATATATTTGTGAAAATTTTATTCTCATGAATAATAGATAAACAGGACAAATAATGTTTACACTGATGCTGTTTTCGTCATTTTAATATGGTCATCATATACAGTATCATAGTGTTTTATACAGTGTTTTTTATGGCTTTAGATCGTTTTATTTTTATTTTAAATGTTTGTTTTTATTGTAGATCTAAAGCATGTTTTAACTATTGTGAAAGGTGCAATACTGTAGAACGTTTTACTAATTACATGCTGCTTGCGCAGAACTATTTGTCATTTACAATTAAATAAATTCCGACAACTTTAGCTTTTTAGAAAAAGGCAGAAAAAGGGTAGAAAAAGGCATGCCATGCGTAATGACGCACAATGGCTGGCTTTGCACTGTTGGGAGATGTGGCAAATGGAGACCGACAGCAAGAAGACTTGCTGGCAAACAAGGACGAGTGGCCTCAGAGCCAGTTCTGACTACTTCGAGCTGTCCTGTTGGATCTCTGTGCTGTTTTGGGCCCAGTGTTACAGAGGAGCGCTTGGAGAAACCACGCCGTGCCGGTGTCATGCCGACACATGGCTGTTAACACATTCACTCCTGATACTGATACTTTTAAAGTGTTTTAAATTGTTTTATCTCAATTTAAGAACTTCCATTTTTTTAAATATCCACTCTGAGACTATATTTTATAAGAAACCTAGTGAAAATTGGTGGATGATCTTCATATGTTGAGACTTTTGGTGCATACTATCTCGGCCTGCTGAAGCCTGAGGATTCCCTAGCAGAGACTCTCAGCACACTATGCCACCCAAGAAGGACCAAAGCAGCAACCAAAGTAATGGAGAGGAGTTGGTGTCACTTTCACAGGTACGAGCTCTAATGAGTCAACAAAAGGATCTGTTCATGCAACTTCTGCAGCAGCAAGAAAGCAACTTGTGAACAATGTGAACATCCGGATTGACAAATTGACCAGGGAGACACAGGAGCTGAGAAGCAACCTGCAATTCTCCCAGAAGGACATTGATGATCTAACAAAGAAAAATGAGAAAATTGAGTCAAAGAGAACAATTGATTGTGCTGAAACCAAAACAATGCAGGGGAAATTGGCAGAGATGACTGAGAAAGTGGACTACTTGGAGGGTCAAACAAGAAGGAATAACCTTGTTGTGGGTGGCATTCCTGAGGCCCAGAATGAAAGCTGGAAGGAGACTGAGGACAAAGTCAGGTGTGTGTGAAACTTCACCTGGACAGTAGCCAGATGGTGATTGAACGTGCACATAGGACTGGCAATCCATCTGGATATTCTGGAAAGAGACATAGGCCTATCATAATCAAAGTCCTCAGATACAGTGGGGAGAACAAGTATTTGATACACTGCTGATTTTGCAGGTTTTCCCACTTACAAAGCATGTAGAAGTCTGTAATTTTTATCATAGGTACTCTTCAACTGTGAAACAAAACAAAAATCCAGAAAATCACAATTTATATTAAATTAATTAATAATTTGCATTGTATTGCATGACATAAGTATTTGATACATCAGAAAAGCAGAACTTAATATTTGGTACAGAAACCTTTGTTTGCAATTACAGAGATCATATGTTTCCTGTAGTTCTTGACCAGGTTTGCACACACTGCAGCAGGGATTTTGGCCCACTCCTCCATATAGACCTTCTCCAGATCCTTCAGGTTTCGGGGCTGTCGCTGCTCGCTCCAAAGATTTTCTATTGGGTTCAGGTCTGGAGACTGGCTAGGCCACTCCAGGACCTTGAGATGCTTCTTACGGAGCCACTCCTTAGTTGCCCTGGCTGTGTGTTTCGGGTCGTTGTCATGCTGGAAGACCCAGCCACGACCCATCTTCAATGCTCTTACTGAAAGAAGGAGGTTGTTGGCCAAGATCTCGCGATACATGGCCCCATCCATCCTCCCCTCAATTCGGTGCAGTGGTCCTGTCCCCTTTGCAGAAAAGCATCCCCAAAGAATGATGTTTCCACCTCCATGCTTCACGGTTGGGATGGTGTTCTTTAGGTTGTACTCATCCTTCTTCCTCCAAACACGGCGAGTGGAGTTTAGACCAAAAAGCTCTATTTTTGTCTCATCAGACCACATGACCTTATCCCATTCCTCCTCTGGATCATCCAGATGGCCATTGGCAAACTTCAGACAGGCCTGGACATGCACTGGCTTGAGCAGGGGGACCTTGCGTGCGCTGCAGGATTTTAATCCATGACGGTGTAGTGTGTTACTAATGGTTTTCTTTGAGACTGTGATCCCAGCTATCTTCAGGTCATTGACCAGGTCCTGCTGTGTAGTTCTGGGCTGATCCATCACCTTCCTCATGATCATTGATGCCCCATGAGGTGAGATCTTGCATGGAGCCCCAGACCGAGGGAGATTGACCGTCATCTTGAACTTCTTCCATTTTGTAATAATTGCGCCAACAGTTGTTGCCTTCTCACCAAGCTGCTTACCTATTGTCCTGTAGCCCATCCCAGCCTTGTGCAGGTCTACAATTTTATCCCCAATGTCCTTACACAGCTCTCTGGTCTTGGCCATTGTGGAGAGGTTGGAGTCTGTTTGATTGAGTGTGTGGACAGGTGTCTTTTATACAGGTAACGAGTTCAAACAGGTGCAGTTAATACAGGTAATGAGTGGAAAACAGGAGGGCTTCTTAAAGAAAAACTAACAGGTCTGTGAGAGCCGGAATTCTTACTGGTTGGTAGGTGATCAAATACTTATGTCATGCAATAAAATACAAATTAATTATTTAAAAATCTTACAATGTGATTTTCTGGATTTTTGTTTTAGATTCCGTCGCTCACAGATGAAGAGTACCTATGATAAAAATTACAGACCTCTACATGCTTTGTAAGTAGAAAAATCTGCAAAATCAGCAGTGTATCAAATACTTGTTCTCTCCACTGTACAAAGATAAAATCGCTGTTCTGGGAAAGGCTCTGAAAGGCACCAACATCTATGTGAATGAGGACTACACTGAAGCTGTCAGGCAAAAGCGTAAGGAACTCATTTCAGCCATGAAAGCTGCCAGAGAACGAGGTGACATAGCCTACATCCAACATGACAAGCTTATTGTCCATCCCAAGGATTAGAAAGGCAACAATGGCCAAGAGCTGGAGCTGGAGCCAGGAGCTGGAGCTAGAGACTAGTTCTCTGGTTTCCTTAACTTGAGCTCATATAGACTGAACTGAACTACATTTTTTATGGATAGTAGGCCCATTGATGATAAGCATCTCCTTCCTGTTTCAAAGGGTCTTGTTATGGCCCATTTGAATGTCTGCAGCATCAGAAATAAGGTACATGAACTTAACTATCTGATTACAGAAAACACTATTCATATATTGGCCGTATCGGAGACTCATCTGGATGCTACTGTTCTTGACAGAGATTTCCATTGATGGCTATAATATTTATAGAAGGGGCAGGAACAAACATGGGGGTGGCATAGTATTATATATCAGAAATAACTTTCCGGCTACACTGTGCTCTGAGTTTATCTCAGATAGTTTAGAATCTCTATGGGTCAAAGTGCATCTTCCTCACCTTAAGCCAGTGCTGATCGGCTGCTGCTATAGACCTCCCGGGACTGATGTGCAATATCTGAATGATTTATGTGTGTTAATTGACAGAGTTACAGATGTGAATGGTGATATTTTTTTACTTGGGCATATGAACATAGACTGGTTTGCAAATCAATGTCCAATGAAACAAAAGATAGTTTCATTGATCGATGCTTGTAATCTGTCTCAGATGATCTCTCAACCAACCAGAGTCGTTACTAACAGTGCTGGCCATATTTCTGCCACTTGCATAGACCATATTTACACAAATATTCCTGAATGCTGCACTAAACCAGTTTCTCAATCTGTGGGTTTTAGTGACCATAATATTATAGCAATTACCAGGAAAACTAAAATTCCTCAATAATATCGGACAATTTCTTTTGTAATTTGGGCCACGGTCCGACCTCTGAGGCTGTGGCATTAACTGCGTCTGCAACATGGATAAAACAAAATAAGTTGGTACTTAACATCTCGAAAACCAAATCAATTATCTTGGGATCGAGTCATAAACTGTCATCTACACCAAAGATGAGTTTGAACTTGTCTGGGGAACTTATAGAACAGGTAGATAAAGTAAAATTGCTTGGCACAATAATAGATAGTAAGCTGTCATGGGCAGAACATATTTATACCATAGTGAAGAAGATTGGTTGTGGTATCTCTATGGTGAGGAAATGTCTTTCTTATGTCCCTACACACATCGTGGGACAGGTGGCTAAATCTTTAATTTTATGTCACCTGGATTATTGTGCACCTGTGTGGTCATCTGCATCTAAAGGTCAACTAAAAAAATTACAAACTGCCCAAAACAGAGCTGCCAGGTTAGTATTACATTGTCCCATAAGAACAAACACTATCAGTATGCACCATCGACTCTCATGGTTAACGGTAGAGAACAGGCTGGTTTTCAATACAACTACATTTTTCAGAAACACTGTCTTTTCTTCTCAACCCGTTTTCTTTTATAACCAAATTGTTAGGTGTGATCAGGTTCATTCTCATTTGACTAGGTCAGCTGATGATGGCCAGATGTTACCACGCCCAAAATCAAATGCTTTAAAGAGAGTTATTTATCGCGCCATCAATCATTTGAATAATTGCCCACTGAATATAAGTAAAATGAATAGCAAAGTCTCTTTCAAGTACCATCTGAGAATGCACTATTTAAAATTGGGAGTAGAGAATGGACATATTTACTGTATGAATGGAGTACTGAATGTAATACTGTAATAACTTATTATTATTATTATTGTTACCTATATGATAACATTTAACAGAACTATATATTATATTCAAACAAGCCTTAGTGATAAAGCTGTCTGCCATTTCCCTCTGGAAACAGCCGGTTGACCCCTGAGTGGCGAGGACCTGTATTTGTACCGGGATGGCACGGTTACGGCGCATTGCCCTCTCTGCCGGACCCAATTCAGGACATAGATCCAAGAGCACAGCTTCAGGGAATTTAAATCGGCATTTTAGCCGGTCATAGTCATGGTCCCTGAAGTCTCTTTCTCTCCTGATTCTTCTATTGGCGTAGTCCTCCTGCACTGCCAGCAGTGCCATCATGCAGCATTACGCACGGGGGTCACTGCAGTATTTATATGTTTACAACAATTTGTGATTGTTAACACCTTGACAAAATCACAGCATCAATTAGTGGTACCCCCCACCCCAAGATACAATTTGAAGATGACAATCTAATAGGCAAACACTTTTCTTCATGCCATGTTTTGTCATGGTTTTACACCAAGAGTGTAACGATTGCGCGAGAGCTTAACGGCTGTATTTCCAGACTTTGACATTTGATGAGATATGCACAGTATTAAAGACAAATATTTAGTTATTTAGGCTACACTGTGTTCTGCCGTTATCTAATGCTTGGGTATTTGATGTTATCCTGTATTCCATGCAGTCGGGCCATCTCTTCCTCCTGCGCTCCGTAACGGACAATGTGACGGTGAGACAGCGGCAATACATTTTAAGAACAAATTTTATTCAAGATTTGAGTTGGATTTTACAAGGTGTTTATGGAACAATTATCCCTCCGTACAAGCGCAAATAACACTGCTGGATTTAATCTTCTGATAATGTGGATGATATGGAGTGAAAAAATGTGCGTGTGCGCATCAATACTTGCAATTAATAATGAGTAATCGTTATTCCCACATTTAGTTTCTGCAGTCTGAGTTCAATTCACCTCTAAATCTCAGCCAGTTTACTAGTAGAAGAGACTCGTGTTTTTGGTTGGAGCTCTTGGTGAATGAATGTCTGTATGCATGTAAAGACCTGAGAACTTATATCAGTGCAGCTATTTTTTGTTGCTCTGTGACAGCCAGTATGCTGACAAATGCCTCTCTGTGCTGTGAATATTACAGCATGCAGTTGGAATATAACAGAGCTCTTCAAACAGTCAATAGGCGACTGTATAAAATGTGCTGATCACGAGGCAGCGACTTGGAGTCTCACTTTTATCTTCAACTTAAGACTGTGAAAAGACAAAAGTCTGACACCATCGCACATCTAACGTCAAAACAGGAAAAAGACTGACTCGAACTGAGTTTTATGACCACCTTGCACCAAACGATTGAGACGACGGGAGTGCCCCAACTCTAGCAGGACTCTCAGGATTTCATTCCGATATTGGAAAATTGTCCGCGACAGTGGAATCGCTTCAAAAGTCGTTTCTCAGTCTTTTTTCCTGTCTTGACGTTCTGACAAAATCAAACGTGTTTGATATTATCATAAGTTTGAAGTCTTGGTAGTGAAGTTAAATCATGTGAACATTGTCAATAACCAATGGATGAGCTCCCTCCAGCACCAAACAGGAAGCAGCAAACGGCTATAGCCAGTGTTGTTTATGGTTGCTATGGCTATGGTAAGCTAAACGCTAAAGAGGGAAAGTTGCCGATTTTCAACCCTTCTAAAGCGCGTCATCCAACGGGATTTTTACCGGCAGATAAACCCAGACCTCTGGGTTCTGCCGCTATTCGTCTACATGTACAGAACAGAAACTCTGCAAACTTTCTCTTAAGTTACCAGCTAATGCTAGCAGTAGCTAGCTAGCTTGGTTACATTTTTCATAACAAATCTAGTCCTGTAATGTGTGACCTTGCAAGATCTTCAGTCTTTACACATTATGACAGTCTTTAACGTTAGATGGGAGATGATTGTCTTTAAGTGTGAGATGGCGTCAGACTATAGTCTTTTCAAAGTCTGTTCAAAGTCTTCTAGTGTATGGTAGGCATAACACTAAAATAAATAGGCCTAAGGAAATTAAAGTAGCGGAGAGATGGAGACTACGAGGCTTAAAGGCCTCCAGCATATGTATTATAATACATAACAGATATTAAAAAGTTAATTCTGGACTTTACTAAACAAAGGAATGCATTGAAATGACTGTTTATCCATTCAAATAGTTAATCATCTGAATACTAAAATAAATAAATCAGCAATATCCCCCAGGTCCCAGTGAATGAGTATGGAAGAAAGGCTTCCTTTTCTGGTGAATCAGTAGCTCTGATCCTGGAAGTGTGTTAGCAATTAAGGAGCATTAGTGTGCTTGTTGTGTTGGCCAGATAGAGAGGAAACAGAGACATGGATCTCTATGCTGGAGGCCTTTAAGCCTCATAGTCTCCATCTCTCCCTCTTCCTTCTCTTTTTATTGGCTCATACACACACTCCTGGATGGATGCCAGCACAGTGGGAACACTTAGAGCAGTAGGACGGAAATCAATCTCAGCTACTGTCTCTAAATCAACCATTCAAACATCATATTCATTCGCAGTATGAGATGAATGTGAATGCAAATGTGAATTTGGATAAAGCCAGGTCAGACAGCAACTAATCTCACATTGCCCGACCTTCCTCCACAGATGTGAAGATGTTGACTGCCTCCTGTGATGTCAGCAGAAGTACAGAGAGAGTCAAAGTTTCCTCAGACACACTGCCTCTATTCTGCTGATGTAATGGCACACAGCAGTAACAGTGTTTAGTGTGAAAACTTGGATCAAGAGGAAAAATCGGGAAAGAGGAGAGTGAGTAGTGCGGGTCACGTTGAAAGGTTGACTAAATGTGAAAATAATGTGTTTGCATATTCATATCTGTGTGTGTGTGTGTGTGTGTGTGTGTGTGTGTGTGTGTGTGTGTGTGTGTGTAAGTGTACATGTCCTCACAGAAAGCATACTTTTTGCCTGTAGCATTAGCAGGGCAGAGGCTTCAGCCTAACAGAACCCGATTGAGGGAAAGCAGAGGGCGGGACGGCTGTGCCACTGAACAACGTGTGTGTTGTTTGGACTTTTTACTGGGGATTTTTTCCAGTCTGTGAGACGGAGCAAGGCCGATAGAGGACAGCCAAGAGATTTTCAATGCAGGACTTTTACTTGTAACAGAGTATTTTTACAGTGTGGTATTAGTACTTTTACTTAAGTAAAGGATCTGAATCTTCCACCACTGCTACAATCCCAGAGATTATTTACAGGTTTATAAGGGGACACGACTGATCTTGAATTCTTGATACGCAGATGATCTCACACTCTCCAGGGAAGCTCGGCTACACTGGCCTCTGTTGTGTCAGTGTGGAATGACAACGGCATGCTGTGTGAAGCCATGTGGTCGTATCGTAGCCTGGCCCAGTGTGCTTCTGCGTGGCTGTGGCCTCACTCAGCTATTTGTGCTTTAAAAGGTCGCCTTGGAATGGACATACGCAATGTTACGTAATTTGTGTTTTCATAAAGGACCTCTGTGTGCAAGTGAGACACACACACACACACACAAACACAGACGCACGCACACACCCACATGCACACACACACACACACACACACACACACACACACACACACACACACAAACACTCATCCAGTCCTCAGGCCAATAAATGCACCATTTAACTTCCCTTTTCTGCAACTAATTTTGATAGTTACACAATACTCAGAGACAGATCTCAGAAAATAATTTTCTCTCTTACTTTCCTGTCATATAATCTTTATAGTCATTAATATTACCTTGGATACCAGTCTGAGAGACACACACCGTTCCAATACTGATGAACTTGCACTGATTAACCTCCCTGTTAAAAAGCCTTCAGCATTTGGAGTGTAAGTCCTACTCACCGTAGCCGATCATGTTGTCCTTCAGCCAGTATCTACAGCTTCTACCGAAGATGCCAACAGGGGATTCAAAGGACGGATTCCCTCCAGGCAGACAGGCAGAAGTCCAGACTGAACATCAGGTCAAAAACCAGACGCATCACTCAGAGCACGGCTTCCTCACTGGGATTCATCTGGGCTAATGTGCCTGTACCTCTTCTCCTCCTTCGTCCTCCTCCTCCCTCCTTTTCCTCCCCCTCTGTCTGGAGAACACAACAGTGTGTCTCAGTAAGGCACGGCTCCCCAAAATCACTGCCCCTTTCCTGTGAGCCAGCTCCAGAGAGGGAAACACTCCGTACTTAGCTGGGCCTGACCTCACACCTACACGGCCTTTTACAAGGTTCTCTGTGTGTGTGTGTGTGTGTGTGTGTGTGTGTGTGTGTGTGTGTGTGTGTGTGTGTGCCCACAGTGTGTGTGTGGGTACATACTAGGATGAATACTTTCTCTGTGGCCCACTACAGTTCATACATAAACACACACTCCTCATTTGATGTGTTTATGTATAAACTGTAGTGGGCCACAAAGTTGTGTGTGTGTGTGTGTGTGTGTGTGTGTGTGTGTGTGTGTGTGTGTGTGTGTGTGTGTGTGTGTGTGTGTGTGTGTGTGTGTGTGTGTGTGTGTGTGTGTGTGTGTGTGTGTGTGTGTATTAACTTAGTTTTCAGTCTGGATCAGTGTTGTTTGAACTTCAGCACTGGCCAGTAAATATACAGATGTGGGTTGGTTTTGGTGGAGGCTGTGGATGGAGAGAATCCCTGAAGTTTGTTTTAGATGGGCTCTGGTTGGAGGTGAGGCCTTTACTGGGTTTGGTATGTAGTTTAGGACATGGAGGCGGATTAAATGTGGGCTATTTTTAAACGATTTAGGGTCACGTCAGCCACAAACAAGTGTAGGGAAGAGAATGGTGAGACTGAAACATTGTCACCACTCTGAATGTGTAAATGTGCGCACAAATGTATCCATGTCTTTCATGGAGCAGTAAAAAAGCTGTAAAAAATTTGACATAAACTGATCTTGTTACCTGGTGGTGGCTAACGTGTAAGCAAAATGCTAGTCTATATCGACGACGTGTCATTTCTGGGATTGCTCCAGTGCCGCTGGAAATCCTGCCGGATGTCCCTCATTTCTTTGTGTTGGCGTTCTAAACTCCAGTGGATTTATGAGGACTATGGTTAACTGCTCCTCAGATCCCTGCAGGGTAAATCCAGACAGCTAGCTAGACTATCTGTCCAATCTGAGTTTTCTATTGCACGACTAAAGCAACTTTTGAACGTACACAAGTTCCACCAAAACAAGTTCCTTCCCGAGGCTATTTTGCAGAGGCACCAGGGCTCCGTCCGGTGCGTAGCGGTGCCAAAGACGATTGTGATTGGTTTAAAGAAATGCCAATAAACCAGAGCACGTTTTTCTCCTATCCCTTCTGGCACTCCAGCCCCGAATGTTATCTCAAAAGCACAACATCTTTTAGGGTTTTAAAAGAACTTCAACTTTGGGTCATTTCCCCACTGACTGGACCAGGAAATCAATGGATCAAGAGTTTTACTGGGGAAATATCAACATTCATTCTGTGAACCTTACTAATAATAGGTTTCAAGATTTTTATTTTATTTAACCTTTATTTAACCAGGTAGGCCGTTGAGAACAGGTTCTCATTTGCAATGGCGACCTGGCCAAGACAAACATAGGCGTGCAAGACAACAAATAGTTTCACATTCAATACAGTACAAGAACACAAATTACAATATGCTACATAAAGTGCAGAATAAGTGGGCAATTACAAATGCCGGCACGTAGTGAGGTGCAATAAGTTGATGGATATGCAGTATACATGAACAGAGAGTCTATCACTGCTGAGATGGTGTAAAGAGTTGATGGTGTAAAGAGTCAGTAAACAATTAGTCTAGTGGTCTAGTTAGTGAGGTAGATCAGTTATAACACAATGTATATGAATAGACAGTCTAGATGCTAAATGCTGAGGTGTAGTGAAGAGTCAATCTACAGTTAGTGCAAGTTGCGGTCTATTAAGTAATGTAGATCACTAATAACACAGTAAGCAGCAATCAATCTATATAAATCGTGAATGTAGAGAAGAGACAATACACAATTAGTGCAAATGGTGGTCTAGGTAGTGATGTATATCAGTAATAATACAGTATGCAAGAATAGACAGTCTGTATGAATGTTGAGATGTAGTAAAGAGTCAATGTACAATTAGTGCAAAGTGTGGTCTAGGTGGTGATGAAGATCAGTGATAACACAGTATACAAGAATAGACAGATTATATGAATGCTGAAATGTAGTAAAGAGTCAATATCAGTAATAATACAATATGCAAGAATAGACAGTCTGTATAAATGCTGAGATGTAGTAAAGAGTCAGAGTACAATTAGTGCAAAGTGTTGTCTAGGGATTAGTAATGCTGGTTATGACAAATTCCTTAAAAAAAGTAACATCAGACATTTTGTGCCCCTTTTTAGGTGGCAGGAGTGAAAATGACTCATTCATGTCATTCAATATTTATTGTGTTCTGGTTTCAGAATGATGACAGTTGGAGAACAGTTAGATACAAAACAGGATGTCGGCTCTACAGGATGATTCTTTTCCTTGGCAACTATCATGTTTTTCCCGGGGGTGGAAGAAGTATTCAGATCCTTTACTTAAGTAAAAGTACTAATACCACACTGTAAAAATGTAATAATTACTCTGTAACAAGTAAAAGTCCGGCATTGAACATTTTACATAAGTAACAGTATATAAGTATCATCAGGAAAATGTACTTTAAAGCGCCCATATTATGCTCATTTTCAGGTTCATAATTGTATTTTAAGGTTGTACCAGAATAGGTTTACATGGTTTAATTTTCAGAAAACACCATATTTTTGTTGTACTGCACAGCTCTCTCTCACTGCTGCAGATCCTCTTTTCACCTGGTCTCTGTTTTAGCTACAGAGTGAGACCTCTTTTCTTCTTCTTCTTCTGTACTATCTTTGATTGCACTTGCACATGCAGTAGCTCAGATGTAGATCATGTCAGCTAGCTAGCTCCATAGACCGTAAAAGAAAGGCCGTTTCTCCAACTTCGGTCAGTTACAAGGCAGGATTAGCTGGGAGACTTCTAAATGAGGGTGCACATGTAAGTAGTTCTTTTGTAGATTATGGTGAACTTGTGTGTGTTGTAGCAGTGCTTTGCTATTGAGAACGAGGTAGCATGCTAGCGTTAGCATGCTAACGCTACGAGCTAACGGTTGCGGTTAGCCAGCACGTTTCGGCTTGTGACGTCACAAGCCGTGCCGATTTTGAACAGCTCACCCAGAGACTGAAGGCAGGACACATTCAGAAACCGTATCTCACTCAAAACAGCATGGATGGATTTTTTTCAAAGTTGGTATGCGTGTGGAAGCACCAGAGACACAAAAGAACACCCCAAATCCCAGAAAATGTGTTTTTTTCATAATATGGGCACTTTAAGTATTAAAAGTTAAAGTACTCAATGCAGTTTTTTTTAGTTTTTTTTTAAACATTTTAGAAACTGGAAATGATCAATTGGTGAGTAGTTTAATTTATAATAAAGCATATTTTATGAACTATGTGTTTTGTGTGCAAACATCTTAATGTGTAAAGTAACTAGTAACTAAATCTGTCAGATGAATGTATTGGAGTAAAAAGTACAATATTTCTCTCTGAAATGTAGCGGAGTACAAGTAGAACGTGGCATGAAAAGAAAAGACTCAAGTAAAGTACCTCAACATTTGTACTTAAGTACAGTACTGGAGTAAATGTGCTTAGTACATTCCACCACTGATAAGATGCAGTGGAGTTGTTGGAAGGCAAGTTAAAATGCCAGATCAGTCATTGACTTGTTTCCCCCAGACATTTGTGAAAAGATTCTTGCAAGCATCAAAAACATTCATCTTGCAATCGGTCCTGTAAACATTCACATGGCCTATTTATTTATCAAGGGAAAGAGACATCATGCCTCACATTCACAGCTGGCTCACCGAGCTGCACCTAGTGACCTGAGAAATATTAGTAAACTGATATCTGTAGTTTCTACTGCTGAACTAGATATGCTCATACATGCCTTTATCTCCTCCCACATTGACCACTGCAGCTCACTGCTCTCTGCACTCAGTATGTCTTCCCTCGATCACCTTCAATCCATTCAAAACGCATTGCAAGGTCATCTAGAGCAATGGTTCTCAAAGTTTTTACACTATATACCACTTCAGAAAATATTAGGCTCTCTAAGTACCACCATTATGGCCCACGTTAAAGTAGACTTGCATAGGCCTACCCTATTCAGCTACGGACAGTTCACGCAGAAGGCAGGTTTATTCCTAAAAACATTATTTATTGTTGACAGCCACAGCCACACTGTACTTCCTCCGTCCCGCTCTGACTCAAAATTTGAGGTAACTTGGGTCATGTCTCCTTACTGTTTTGCATTGTTTGCTGCTAGCAGGCGCTGTGGAGACTTCACCACTGATGCTTAAGTAGCGACTAGCACTACGCCTGCCCATATATAGTTTCAACAGCTCGAAATATTCTCCTCCTCATCCACATTCTTTTCCTAGTAGTTAAAGTTTGGAGAAACAATGGAGTGTTTTTGAACCATTCATTTTACGTCTATGTGTACAAACACATGTAACATAATGTTTCATACAAATATCTGTGTCCTTTTGCTAAATGAGTCAGATATGCTCTGTGGGGTGTGTGCCATGTATTTTGTTCTGCCTCCCTCTGGTGGCTCACCTGTGTCATTGTAGTTGGACGGCTCAACTACAACAATGAATTCAGTATGGATGAAATATTTACAGGTGTTCATGTAGCCTACGGAGTGTAGCTATTTTTGTAAAATAATTATGAAATATTAGCAACACTACTATTAGCTTACTACACATCTACTGATACCAATACTCTGTATGAGTGAAGGACATGAGGACCCAAGAGTACTGTGTATGAACATTAAAGCGCCCATATTATGCTCATTTTCAGGTTCATAATTGTATTTTAAGGTTGTACCAGAATAGGTTTACATGGTTTAATTTTCAGAAAACACCATATTTTTGTTGTACTGCACAGCTCTCTCTCACTGCTGCAGATCCTCTTTTCACCTGGTCTCTGTTTAGCTACAGAGTGAGACCTCTTTTCTTCTTCTTCTTCTTCTGTACTATCTTTGATTGCACTCGCACATGCAGTAGCTCAGATGTAGATCATGTCAGCTAGCTAGCTCCATAGACCGTAAAAGAAAGGCCGTTTCTCCAACTTCGGTCAGTTACAAGGCAGGATTAGCTGGGAGACTTCTAAATGAGGGTGCACATGTAAGTAGTTCTTTTGTAGATTATGGTGAACTTGTGTGTGTTGTAGCAGTGCTTTGCTATTGAGAACGAGGTAGCATGCTAGCGTTAGCATGCTAACGCTACGAGCTAACGGTTGCGGTTAGCCAGCACGTTTCGGCTTGTGACGTCACAAGAGAACAGCTCACCCAGAGACTGAAGGCAGGACACATTCAGAAACCGTATCTCACTCAAAACAGCATGGATGGATTTTTTTCAAAGTTGGTATGCGTGTGGAAGCACCAGAGACACAAAAGAACACCCCAAATCCCAGAAAATGTGTTTTTTTCATAATATGGGCACTTTAAATGAACAAATTCAAGATATTATTAAACTTCCTATTGAATTCGACGCAAGATCTGGAACAAACTTGGACACAATGAAAGAGAAATCCACTTTTGTTTTCCACTTCTACCTGGGTTAAAATGCAGTCTGACATGTAATCTTCTGTGATTAACTTTATTGTAAAGTTTGATGTGTAAAACATGTGCCTTGTAAATGTTAAACTGTGTACTATGATGTAAGAGTAGATGCATCTTGTTTCTTTCTATGCTGGAAGTCTCAGTTGCGAAATGAACTCAGAAACACTGATCTAATAGCACACAGTAGACAGGCTCTGCTTCTGTACTGTACTGTGTGTAAGGAAATGGACCACACCTCAGAGGGAAAAGAGGGTAAAAAACATCCTCAGTAAACAGCCTGAGAGCAGGAAACACTCTCTCTGTTCTCTCTGGCCCCGACCTGACAGTGTTTGACTTCCATCTTTGTGCTGAGCCGGCAGACACTGAAGGGCTGGGCACAGTTGGGCCTATATTTAAACAGTAGTCCACTCCCCTCCTACTCGATAAACTCAGATAGAACACAGTAGACTTACTTTGTACATCTGTCCAAGGGTCAGAAAGGCATTTCTTTGTCATGACTGCTTCCTCAGTTGTGTGGAAAATAATCGTAAAATACGCTTTGTTAGTGGCTCTCAGCATTGGATACCGATGCAAAAATCAGAGCAGCAGCTTGACCACAGCGCTGTAAGATGACGTAGTATTAGTAGCATCAATGGTATGAAAGACTGAAAATCTTTATAAGGAGATTGGTTGGGGTTGTAGATGGGTGAAACACCACAGCAGTTTCACCCAGGAGAACGGGGTTTGTGTCCCATTCTTATCCCATTTGTCACTGAAACGTACATTTTGTAACCCCACCCATGATCTTTTCCTAAGCCTAACTGTCCCACTCTTGTGCCGCATGTCAGATAAACGTACACCCTGACCCAGAGCGTCAAAAAGTAACGCCAAGAGTCCCGACCAGGCACATCTAAATATGACGCCAAAGGGCTAGACGCGAGTCCAGAGAGCGTCAAAAAGTAACACCAAGTGTCCCGACCATTAACAGTCAATGGTCCCGACCAAGCACAAATTAGTTGAAAGCCCCACTGCGTCTGACTGAGACGCTAAAGGAGACTTTTTGTGTCAGTAACAAACGCCAAAGGCATCTGACCAAGCGTTGTTTTTTGACGCGGCTGGAGTGAGACTGCGTTGCATTCTGCCACTCTGTCGCTACTTCTAGTCACATTCCCACTTATCTTGAACAGCAGCAGGATTCTCGCGAGAATAGCGGGACAACATATCACACGAAAATCCATCTTGTTAGGCTGTCAACTAATGCGTTTGTGTGTGAACAGCGGTGAACCGAACCAATCAGCGTCTGGTGAGGAGCTACTGCCGTGGTTTAAGCGTGTGTGACCAACACTCGCAGCTCATCAAAAAACGATGCTTGGTCAGGTGCTTTTGGCACAAAAAGTCTCCTTTAAGCCTCTCAGTCAGACGCAGGGGTCATTCAACTAATTCCAGTACAATCCCATCTGCAATGATATTTGACGCTCTGGGTACCCCTTTGGCGTCCTTTTTCAACGCGCAACACCCCAAACATAGGGCGGGACCCCTTAGTGTCACTTTTTGACGCTCTGTGTTGGGACCCTCGGCTTCATTTGTCAATGTGCAGAATACTTAAAATGTACGTTTAACTGACACACAGGACAAGAACGGGACAGTTAGGGTTAGGAAAAGCTTGAGGGTGGGGTTACAAAATGTGCACATACACGGGACATGGACACTGAGTAAAAGTGTGCTGTTTGACCCATCCATTTGTCCTTACGCTGGCTTTCCACAGGCAGCTTTTTTCAACTGCTACTCCGCTGTATCGGTCACACACAGCGGATTCCAAGCAGAACTGTGTCATCACAACATGATGCCAACAGTGTACACGTTTTGCAGACAATTTGTTGTTGGTGTTTCTATCTGCCCTATCACAAACAATTTGGTAAGTTTTCTACTTTAGTCACACACTCTGCCATTTAAAAAGTTGTGTTTAATTGACCTTTCTCAAACATTTTCCAATGACGGCTTCTCAGATGGTTCTGTGCGCGTCAGGTTAACTTCCCCAGATCGCTGCATTTATTATAAAGCTCTATTGCCATTCATTCAAGTTACTTACCAATTTCTATATTGCACTTTTTCTGTCACATGACTTTCCATCATATTCTTTTAATATATGGTTCTCTCTGAAGAAGTCAGTCAGATACACTACACTTTAAATATCTTTTTGTCTTTATCTTTATGTTTGTTATATAACACTGATTAAACCATATAAATAACTTGGATTGGTCATTAATGGTGACTTTGTGTAAATCTCTTGATGACCACAGATGATTTTGTGCTCACTGTGCCCCTCTGCTGTCAAAATGATAGCTTTGCCAACCTTACACTAAACGACTTTTCAAGCAATTACACTGTCGCAGACTTTTTCCAATATCGTAAAGAAATCCTGAGTCTTGCGAGAGTTGGGGCACGCTCAAATCGTCTGTTTGTCTGCTCCAATCGTTTTGTGTAAGGTGGTCATAAAACTCAGTCCCAGTCAGTCTTTTTCCCCTCTTGACGTTCAAACATAATTAAACGTGTTTGATATTATCGTAAATTTCAGTCTTGGTAGTGAAGTTAAATCTTGTGAACATTGCCAACAACCAATGGGTGAGCTCCCCCATGTGTGGGGTGAAAGGATTATCAAATCAGTACATGCTGGTTTTCTTGGAAACAATTCTTGAGTAAAGTACTCTTTTGGTTGTGCACTTTTCATGACCACTGCACTTCATCCTATAGTAGCAGAATTTGTTATAAATAGAGGTTATCAGCAAATAAGGGTTTAGTTGAATGTGCAATTATTTAGTTGAACATTTGGTTTAACATTTTTTATTCCTTTTTTATTACATAATAATATTTTACTGACATATTACATATTTTAATATTATTATAACTAGCTTTTGTGATACATTTTCTGTGTTTGACTACTCAATGTTCCATGCTTATTAAAAGAAAAACACTTATTGCTGGCAATTCATATCTATGTTCTCATCCTTGCATAAGAATATAGAGCAGTTTGGTTGGTGTCTCATGTTATAATGCTGCATGACATGTTTTATGTGAATATTGAACTCAAGCTAAACTTTAACAAAAAAACGCAAATCCAATTTGTAATCGCAATATCTGGCAGAAAAATTGCAATTCAATTTTTTCCCCCCAAATCGTTCAGCCCTAATCAGTACAGAAAGTTAGTGGAACTCTGAGTTGAAATAGGCGGCACAGTAGCTCAGTGGTTAGCACTGCTACCTCACAGCAAGTCGGCTGAGTGCTGGGTTCAATCCACTGTCTGGGAATGGCCTTTTTTTGTGATGTTTGCATGATGTTCACATGGGTTTCCTCCGGGTTTCCTCACACCGCAAAGACATGTATGTTTAGGCACTGGCATTACAACCGGAGTTGGTCCCCAAGTGCCAGACTATGGCTGCCCACTGTTCCTAATTAGTTAGGATGGGTTAAATGCAAAGCATACCTTTCACGTGTGAGTAAATATCTTTGGCAAATACAAAATATTATAGTATTTAAAACATATTATTAAAGTTTTGATTTGAAGTTTAACCTTAAAAAAAATGACATACAACCCCGCCAAATCACAGACATGTCGAGTCGCATATTATTCCAGGACCTCGGTGTTCGGTGAAATATGATAGGTCATTTGCGGGGCAGTTTTTACTTGACAAATTATACACATGGTTGATTGCACGGGATTAAGATCACAGATAACCTCCGTAATAATTAAAAACCACTAGAGGTCACCAGGGTTGGGTACCGAAACCCGGTGCTAATATGGCACCAGTGCCTAAACGATCGGTATCTACTGGACGGAATAGCAGCGCTGATTTCGTTGCCTCATTTCGGTGCCACTTAAATGCCTGCGCTGCTCTTTGATGTTCCGAAACGGACGTTAGAGGCAACAGAAACATCGCTGCACGTGGCACTAGTTAACACTTACCTTACACTTGACCTCAGGTAACCTTAGCCTACCGTTAGCTAGTAACTGCATTAAACATGGTTAAAATGCAGACAGCTGACGTTAAACGGTGTAAAGTGTGACTTTATTATACTGTAGAGGATTCCAACACCTGGACATTAACAGTCTGCAGCTGCCGTTGTCGGAAAAACAACACAGACGGTGCGTTCACTTGAAACTGGTAAGCCTTGTGGTGCATTCAAAGTTATTGTAAAATACCCTTTTCCCATCTGGTGGTTGTTTTGTTGTTTTAACAGCAATGTACTGGTGAAATAAGTTATTGTTATAAGTTAATGTTAATACATTTTTAATAAATCATTTCATTTTGACCATATGGCCTTAGCAATAAACAAGCCGTTATTTAATGAAGCCAACTGTCATTACTTGCTCTTCCTTTTTTTAATCTATTTTTTTAAAGTATCAGTTCAGGTACTGTTTAGGCACCGGCACCATTTTAAAAGTATCGTTTTAGCACCGGTATTATAAAAAAAACAAAAACAAAACGATACCCAACCCTAGAGGTCACCAGGTAATACTAATCCCGTGGGCTTAAGTATAGCTGCTAGCATAGTCATGGATCTTTAGCAGCAAGCAGGAAAAGCGGTAAGAGCTGCTATCTTGTTCCCACACCCTAATGGCATGGATATCAGCCACGCTCCCCCTGGCCTTAAGACAAGAGGATGTCAGGATAAAAAACAGAAACAGGAAATGTGAACAGTGCTCACATCACACACACTCTCCCCCAGTACGGAGTGATGAAGTCAGAGCAGTGACTGCAGAGGTTGACTGTGTAGATGTGTGTGTGTGTGTGTGTGTGTGTGTGTGTGTGTGTGTGTGTGTGTGTGTGTGTGTGTGTGTGTGTGTGTGTGTGTGTGTGTGTGTGTGTGTGAGAGTGAGGACAATAGGGAGCAGGGCGGGGCAGCGACAGGATATTAAGTGTGCATTGTGAGTGGCTCTGTGTAACAATGTGTACACCTTCTGCTCATCATGAGGAATCTCTCCCAACTACTTTGAATCCAAAAAAAGATCCCGGAACAATTGCAGCTCAGAGGTCAGTGTGTGGGTGTGAACGCGTCCGGCTGAACCATTTCTTCCAAAAGAGAAAGAGAGGGTCTCAACAAGGCTAAGGTGAAGTCAGTCCTGTATAGCGATGGGAGCCAAAGAAAGGCAGGGCCTGGAATTAAAAAGGGACTTGACAGACAGCCAATTTTCCACATTCTGCGGCTGGATGTGAACCCAGGGTGTTTTCAGTAAAATAGAGCAGATGTCAAGGCTGGGGAACAACTGTTTAGTTCCATCACCTGCAATAACAGCAGAGGATTACCTCCCATCACCGTTCACAAGCAGCTCTGCTGGGAGCTGCCATCTGAATGCCTCCACTTAATGCATTATGGGAAAGATGTTCAGTTTAGTTTGGTAAAAATACATGTGAGGGTGTGGTAGAAACCTGTAACGGCTTATATAAAAACCACAACCAAAGGAGATGCACAAATGTAGAGGCACAAAATAAAAAAAATAGGTTACATTTTAAGTGATAGTGTGCAAAAAATTCATACAAATGAGAAACAGAAAAAATTGGCATATTTGTAGTAATAACAACAGTTTCCAAGAGTTATCTTGTTTCCCCCAAAATCACACAGTTTAGACAGCAGGGCATTTCTAAGTCTATTTTTGTACATAGAAGGTGACATAGCCTCAGCCTGTTAAGCCTCTCAACACATCTGCCTATATGTTAAAGACCCCCTCCAGACATGTTTTAGGACATATTAAAATACTCAATGATCTTCTCTGCTTCTCTTCATAGTCATTCGATTCATCTACCAACCCTTATGGAGCTGGCTCAGGTTTGCCTTGGACCAGCTCTTAGTTATGCTGCTATAGGTCTAGACTGCCAGGGGCCTTCCTTTGACACACTGATCTCCTCTCATCTGCGTGCATTCATCTCCCAGAAATGCTTGTTACTAACGTATCTCCAGGGAGCTTATTCCCTGAAGTCCTGATGTTTTCTCACCTTGCAGTTTTCCTTGGATTGGGTTGGCACCTAAATCCTGGTTGCAGCTGCCACTGTGGTCCTGCTCGATGCCCTGTGGTGCCCTACTACGTCCTGCCATGCCCTACTATGCCCAGCGACGCACTGCTACGCCTCCCAACACCCTGCTACCCCCTGCTACGCCCCACTAGGCCCTGAACTGCTACAACTATTACTCTGCTTTGAAGAATAATTTGTGTCAGGTATGGTTTATGCACAGAAAAAGTTCAGTCCAAGTTGTTAAAAGTAGTTAACCCTTAGAGAACGAACCTCCTGCCTGCAGGTGGGGATGGTCGCCTTGCACACAAAGCCCATATGAAGTCATGTCCAGCAGCAAATCTGACTCACTCCTTGTTACACACGCTTTATGATAGATGTAGCAGGAGAAAAAGAAAGAGGGTGGTCTTTTCTCACACTTTGGGGTCTCTAGACACAGGGAACAATGTCACCTTTAAGTATTAATATTTCACATTTTTCTACCATAACTCATATTTGTCTTTAATTCATACTGTTTTAATCTATCATAGTAATTAGGGATGCACAATATATTTGCAATCATATCAGTATTAGCAGCCTAAACACAAACAGCAGCAGCAGCAGCAGCCCACACATAAGCCAGTGTGCAGTGAAGAGAGAGAGAAAAGAGAGAGAGGGAGGTGTGTGTGTGTGTGTGTGTGTGTGTGTGTGTGTGTGTGTGTGTGTGTGTGTGTGTGTGTGTGTGTGTGTGTGTGTGTGTGTGTGTGTGTGTGTGTGTGTCGGTGAGTATAAAGTTGGCCGTAATTTTATAGCTGTGAACGTAGCAGTGCAGTGTGTGTACAGTTTATCTGTCGGTGAATAAATGCTACAACTCCTCAAGACCTAAGCTAAGTTCCTGTGTCTTGTTCGCTAGCTGCTGCTGGTTAAAGAAAGTGAAGGGGTTAGCCACGAAGCTAGCTAACAGCAACAGCTCAGGCTCACTAACTTAAAGGAGAATTCCGGTCGATTTCAACACATAGCTCTGTTGTTTATAAATTTGGAGTGCTGTCAGTAGCAAGAAAAATGAAAACAATCGGTGCTGCCTACACTGTGTTATCCTCCTGCTAGCGTTAGCACTCAACAGGCTTAAACAGGGCAAAGTTTTAAACTTGTTTTTAGCCTCTTAACATGTTCAAAATGTCATAAAAGTGCCTACCCATGTGACGTGATTCCTTCCGAGTGAACACAGTGAATTTGACTGCAGTAGATGTGAAAGAAATGCATGCATGGGTGTTGGACGGAGTATGGGCTTATCTGCTAATGTAAGCTACCGACCGTGACATTGAAACCATCCAGAAAATAGACGGTACCATAGGGTGATTTAATGTCACCGCTCATTTTACACACAGTTTAACAACAAAACAAAACGCTGAGTGAACATTACTAGCTACATTTTTCATGTTGGTTTTGAGTGGTATGCACCCCCACTAACCTGGAAAACGGTTTTAAATCAGTAACGTTACTACAGCGTGTCGGAGGAATACACACAGTCTCCTGCAGCGGCGGGTCAGAGGCAGAGGGGCCGTCACAGCAGTGTGGCTAACGTTAGCTTCTTGTCTCATCTGGGGTCTGATAAACAGTAAATTCATCAACTTCAGTGTCCACAATGCTATTTTCCAATAAACTGTAGCTGTCATATTTCACGGGCGTGAGTGCGGATTTCATGTCGCAGCTTTCGTTGCTGTTTATCACTTATTGAGTGAAGTAATACTCGCCCTGTTGTTTATTTGGTTGCCATAACTTCGCGAGTGATGACGTTCTGTCACTGTTCTAGTTGCTTTGCTCACCATAGGGGGAGAGAGAGCGGATGACAGTTCGCTTGAGTTCGTCAGCGGTCATAAACAGCTGAAGGAGCGGTGGTGCGCGGTGTACATAGCGGAAACCCTGTTGTGCGTCTGCCCTAATTCTGATACCGTGGCGCTGGAAATTTTACCGTGGCGGACCGCCACTATGCTATTGAACGCTCATACACGCACTGTATAGTGGGGGGATGGAGCGGGGTCACTAAAGAGACGCTGTGATTGGTGGATAGGATATGGAGCAGGGGACTGACAGCGACATAACAAATTACACTATGACAGACGCTCCACTTAGCACCAACTGCAATGTTTATTTTTAAAATGTATGTAGCCTACTGGCAGTCTGGCACACGTGGGTGCTCAGTGGGTGCTCGGTATTCTCCGTGGGTGCTCGAGCCCCGGAGCACCCACGGTATCAGTACGGTCCCACGGTATCGGTCTACTGCAGTCAGATTCACTGTGTTCATTCGGAAGGAATCACTTCACATGGGTAGGCACTTTTAATTACATTTTGAACATGTTAAGAGGCTAAAAACAAGTTTAAAACTTGCCCTGTTTAAGCCTGTTGGGTGCTAACGCTAGCAGGAGGATAACACAGTGTAGGCAGCACCGATTGTTTTCATTTTTCTCGCTACTGACAGCACTCCAAATTTAAAAACAACAGAGCTACGTGTTGGAATTGACCGGAATTCTCCTTTAAGTACTTATGGCCCTATTGCCATCCTTTTTTGGAAAGAAAATACAGATTTTGTATAAAAACATTAGTTTTACAAGACATTCTGTCTTAGTAACCCTCTCCTGTGTCAGCGTAGTAGCCCTGTCATTTAAGTGGCCAAACACTTCAATAATGCAGCCTGGATCGGTTTTCTCCTCTCAGGTTACTACAATACACCTGGAAACCTAATATGCTAGCCTGCCTGGCAAACGGGAATGGCATCCACCTTGTAAAGTGCCAAACTGAAAAATCAAAAAATAAAATCCCACATTGAAATACCTGAACATTAAACAGAATATCCCAGAATAATTTATCTATCCAAAACTGCTCCCACCAAATACAGCTGGCAGCCAGAGCAGGACAGCATGTCTCTGTGTGTGTGTGTGTGTGTGTGTGTGTGTGTGTGTGTGTGTGTGTGTGTGTGTGTGTGTGTGTGTGTGTGTGTGTGTGTGTGTGAAAGACGGGTGTCGTCAGCGCCTGCAGGGATGAGAGCTCCCCCGGGGGAAAAGGATAGGCAAGTGTTTCCCTCCTGCAGCAGGAAATGGGCGAAACCTTGCCCGAAATTAGGACTGCAGCATTTTGTTGTGTGAAGGAAGCCACTCCTGATAGCACAGGCTATAGGTTTCCTGTTGTGGGCCAACAGTGGCTTTACCTAGTGCTGTCAGGGAGGCTGAAAAATGCTGGGTCAAGAAGCACTAAAAGGTTTCATGTTTGTATCAGGCCACAAAAAGGCTGATGCACTGAATTTACAAGCTTTAATTCACTGTCACATAGTCACATGTAGGGTCATATGCACTGTAATATACTAACTGCATGTAGGAGGGAGTATTTGTCAATTTCAGTTGAAACTCCAGTTTTGGTCTGTTGATTATAAGTTGTGTGACTCAAAGAAAAACACCACTTTCATTTTGTTGTTTTAAGTAATTCGATCAATTTGTGACAGGAGGCAGTGTTGTAGTCAAGTCACCAACTGTCGAGTCTGAGTCAAGTCTCGAGTCCCCAGTGATCGAATCCGGGTCCGAGTCCCCAAAGAAGAGTTCCAGTCGAGTCACCGTTGCCTGAGTTTGAGTCAGACTTGAGTCACGAGTCCAGAGAATAGCGACTTGAGTCGGACCTGAGTCCAGGACTCAAGTCATAGTCCAGGACTTGAGTACTCCATTACTTCCTATCACACATATAAGTAGTCCCAAACTTCATCCAACTTCCGAGTCCTTTTTCATGAATGCTTGAGTCCGATTTCATAAATCCTTGAGTCCAAGTCCAAGTCATCTGCTTGTAAGTCCAAGTCAAGTCACGAGTCGAGAGACTAGCGACTCAAATCCCAGTCCAGGACTCTAGTACTCCATCACTGACAGGAGGATTGTTTGCAGTTTCCTCTCAGTTCAGACTGATTTAGTATTCATATGGTGTTTGTTTTTAATTCCAAATGATGCCAGAGGGGTGCTCAGGACTCATTATTCTGATTATTCTGACATCACATGAATGCAGCACAAAGGGTCACATATCAATATTCTGATAGTGTTTCACTATAGATGTGTTCTTTCTGTCTTAACATATTTTAGTAACGTCTTCAAACTTAACTGTTCCCCTGAGATATTATGGTGCCCAGATATTTGACTTTACAAATAAATAAATAAATAAATTTAACTCACGATGTCCAATGAATCCTGGCTGTCATTTGAATAGGCCAATGTATTGCTTTGCTCTCCTGTTGAAGCCTGTTTTTTCCTGGTAATTTTCAGTTATATAATTATTGACAAGGCACTGCTCTGTTTATTTTGGTGCCCTTATTCTTCCTTTCCTCCAATTATTCCTTATTTTATTTGTATGTATATGTACTTTTTTATTCTTAGGCCCATAGTGTAAGCCTACCATTTCTTGATCTCTCTTGTCAGGCCTTTGCTGCCTGTATAAATCAACTATAAGTTCATCAGAGCTCATCGACCAAAAAATAAGTGGTGAATTATTGAGATTTCTTTCCCTTGAGAGCTGGATTGAACAGCGTTTCCATTTTGAGCTGACAGTCACCCTCAAAGTCAAGCCATTTCTGTGAGAAAAAAAAAACAGCCAGGATGCCGAACTTGGCAATAGTTATATAGTCATACCAGGGTTATAGGGCACTGTTATAAAAAAAAGGATTCAGCTCAGATCCAACTTCAAATGCAACCTGGAGGACATCCCTCCATAATACATTTCATTAAAAGAGGATTTGGGTTCTGTGAGATAAGCACAACCCAGATCTCATGACAGCTTTACTCCAGAAGACAGTGTGACCGGCTGAACTGGAGAAAACAAGATGCTGCTCCAAGTAATGATTTGGGAGGGCAAGACTAGTGTTGCCTTCACATCATGTAGGATGTGAGGTAGCCATGGGAAAGATTCCCATTTTACGACATGCAAGTGTTCACGTCACAAGACAACTTAAAAGGTAACTTCGTTTTTTTACAACCTGGACCCTATTTTCTTATGTTTTTGTGTCTAAGTGACTGATGGGAACAACAATCTTTGTAATTGATCCAGTATTAAGCAAGACCGCAGCAGTCAACAAGCTGCAATGTAATGTTAATGGGCAATTGCGCACCATCAATTTCCGTCCACTAAAAGTGCTGTTATGTTCTATCTGTAAAGTGTCTTGAGATAAATCTTGGTATGATTTGACACTATAAATAAAATGTAATTGTTTTTGCCACTGACAGGCTCAGATTAATATTCTAATTGTCTGACAACATTATGGAAAGGATCTCTACAGAGATAGACCTTTTTGTTAAAGAGTAAGATCCTTTTCGTTTTCCTGTGATACTTCACTGTTCCATTTCCCCCTCGTCTGCAGGCACGGGCGTAGGTTTTGTTTCAACATTGGGGGGGGGGATCTATTATAACCCGGGGGTCCTCACCAAAAACTTTACGAGCCTCAAACACTTAATTTCCTGTGTCTGAAATAGTTTTAAAACATACATTTACTGGTAAGAAGTAGGGCTGGATCCGAATATCGAACTGTACGGATATTCGTTTGTTGGGTAGGTATTCGATTTTAAATTTTCTTGGAGTAACTTCCTGTCAATGTGTCACATGGGCCCGAGTCTATACCGTCTATTTATTTTTAGACGGACACATTAGGAGAAAATTAACTTTGTTTGAGACCTGTTTCTGTCTCCGGAACAAACGCTTGCGAGATCTCGCAACAGATAAGCTAACGTCAACTGACGTTCGTGAACGCCCAAACAAATCTAATCTCTGTGATGCTAAATATGTATTTTCTAACGTTAGCATAAGAAAATATTAATCAATTTTACAAATATAACTTTTCATCCATCCACAAGATGTTCACTACACTAACAAATGAGGCCACGCCACTTTAGGAGACAGGAAGTGTGGACCAGTTCATACCATTGGCACTGCTTTAAATGCGCTATCTTTAGTATAAAGGATCTTTGACTCCACCTATGTCTGCAGGGGGTCAAAGGTCAGGCTCAGCTACAGAGTGACTGGCTGGAGCTGGTCTGGATTCAGTGTGTTGCTAAGCAGCACTTGAGCTAGGTGTCTGCTGACACAGGAGCATGAACCCAGGTCTAAAACACATAACCACCAGAATGTGTAGAGTTGACTAGGCCAGGAACAAATTATTGTTTTTTATTATCTAACAACCTCTATTGGTTTTGGTTTTGTTTGTTTAATCAGTTGATTGTTAGTCTCAGAAAATAGTTATAAAATGGGTATTTCCCACACTGTAAGAAAACAATCCCTAGAAAAACGGATAATGTCCTGGCAGAAATTTACCAGTACCTTTTCCGTTAAATTCACGGACATTTCTGACAACGGAAAACGGAAAATTCTGTAGATTTACAGTATATCCTCTGTACCTTTAACAGACATTCCTGTTAATCCAAAAATCAAAACATAGAAAAACACCTGTGAAATTCATTACAGAAAATTAACAGAATATATTAGTCGGTATTTTTTTTTTTTAAGATTATTTTTTTGCCTTTTATTGCCTTTATTAAGACAGAATAGTGTGAGAGAGAGGGGAATGACATGCAGCAAAGGGCCGTAGGCCAGAACTAAACCAGTGGCCACTGCGACAAGGACTGAGCCTCTGTACATGGGGCGCACACTTTTTTTATCAGTGCCGAGTCCAAGGTGATGTCTTCAAATGCCTGCTTTTGTCCGATCAACAGTGAAAAATTTCAATTCACAAAGATATAAAACAGAGTGACATAGTAAATCTTCACATTTGAGAAGCTGAAACCGACAAATGTTAAGCATTTTGTTCGAAAATTCATTGATTATCCAAATTGTCAATACATTTTCTGTTGATCAACTTAATTGATCAACCACTTGTTTCGGCACTAGTGTAGATGCCAATGGCACTGTGATGTGCTATAGCACTGTACATTGTCAATGTAGTTGTACTTTACTTGACTATTTCCATTTTACAATACTTTATACTTCTATTCGTCTACATTTCAGAGTAGGTTTTTTCAGTAGTTTGCAGATTATCTGTATCAGCGTTTTATTTGCCTGATAACCAATAAAGTTAATGAATTAGAAAGTGTGCTACTTTGGCTCCGCTACAGCACTGTGTCTGTCCCTCTGCTTCAGTTTCACTCACCATTGAGTCTAGTCTCGCTTTACCAGACGCTGCGGAGGAAGGTCTGGCTAGTCCACACAGCATTCTGGGATGGGAGAAAAACGTGCTCTGGTTTATTGGCATTTCTTTAAACCAATCACAATCGCTAAGCTCCGCAAAATAGCCTCGGGAAGGAACTTGTTTTTGTGGAACGTGTACGTTCAAAAGTTGTTTTAGTCATGCAACAGAAAACTCAGATTGGACAAATAGTCTAGCTAGCTGTCTGGATGTACCCTGCAGAGATTTGAGGAGCAGTTAACCATAGTCCTCATAAATCCACCGGAGTTTAGAATTCCAACACAAAGAAAGCAGAAAGAGACGGACATCGGCGAAAATACATGGAATTTCCTGCAGCATGGGATCAATCCCGGAAGTGGAGCATCGTAACTATAGACCACACTGAGTCTGACTTACTGTCTCGCCCACAACACAAAGTGTCTGAAAACATTATGGAAAAGATCCCTTCAGAGATAGACCTTTAAAACCTCTTTGAGACCTTTCTGTTTAACCAGAAACAGCTCCGAAGTCGCTAGCGCTAAACCCACCAGACTCCATTTAAAATAAGCAGTACTTTTAGTGTATATAGAGCCAACATATTTTCACATGTAAATCGGTAAACTATGTGTTTATTTCAACAGAAAATAGAGAAAAAAGACCCAAAGTGGAAAGACAACCCAAAATGGCTTTTCATAGTTTAATTTTGTTTCTTTCAATTTTGAATGAAGTGTATTTTACGATGCTAAAATTACTGTTTGTTTACATGGAGTCTGGTGGGTTTAGCAAATTAAATTTCATGGATGTTTTTGTTTCAAAAAAGGCTCTTTAACAGAAGGGTTGACCGCCTTAGAAATCTTTTCCATAATGTTGTCAGACACTTAAAATATTAATCTGAGCCTGTTAGTGGCAAAACAAGCACTTCTGTGAAGGTAAATACAAGCTGGACAATTGCCCTATTACCTTCCATTGTAGCTTGTTTCACTGCTGCCTACTGCAGCAATCTTGCCTAATACTGGACCAATGTCAAATAGACATTGAACAATAAAATTAACAAAACTGACCTAATATGTATGTCCTATTGTCACTTCAGGGGTTGGTTCACCCAAACTACAAACTACATATTTACTCTCTTCCCTCCAGTGGGATCAAGCCATGCATATATGTTTGGTTGTATTTGTTCAGGTTTTAAGATATATCTGTCTCTGAGATTTGTACCTCCACACCAATAAAGTAGGGGTGAATCACCAGCTCCTGTATTTATCCAGGTAAGTCGATTGAGAACAAATTCTCATTTGCAACGATGACCTGTCACATTCACACCTGGAAGCTGTCTGGTACATAGTCTGATCTGCTGGCCACTGAAGCCGTTGGTGTTAAAGGCCTTGCTCAATGGCACCACAGTGGTGGTAATGGGGGAGGGACAAGCACTGCTATTTCACTTTCCCCACCCAGATTTTATCCTGTCGGTCTGGGGAATGAACCGGTGACCTCCCGGTCACATGCATACATTTTAACCATTAGGCCACCACTGCCACGGCCTAGTTCTCATTAGAACTAGTTGTAATGGAAGAAATATAAATATGCTGACAGCGGCTAGGCAGTTTCTGGAGAGTACAGAGCCCCCCCCCCCAAATCCTCATAGATGATTTTAGATTTAAAAAAATTAATAACGTTCCAGAATTGTATTGTGTATTAAAGACATGTTGCTGTCTAACTGTTGGTAGCACTTTCTTCTAAGGCACCCGTATAAAGGGTTTATGAGTTGTAAATACATCATTTATTCATGCTTTATTACATCAGTTAGAAGACATTCATAAGACTTTATACAGGGTGCCTTATTAGAAAGTGGGTTTCTGAAATGTCTTTGTATTGCTATGAATACTACAAGCAAAGTTTATACCTCCATTATGTTTGGATGGAAGAAGTGAGATTATTCCAAACCTGGACAAATAAAATGTAACTATCAGCATGGACATATACCATTAGAATATGCTTTTTTCATTTTGTTGTCAACTATTAAATGAATTGCCAAATATTTTGACAATTGATTAATTGGTTTGTATTCAAATTCTCTGATGTCAGCTCGTTAAATGTGAATATTTTATAGTTTCTTCTCTCCTCAGTAAATTGAATATCTTTGGGTTGTGGACAAAAGACATTTGAGGACATCATCTTGGGCTTTGGGAAACACTGATCCACATTTTTCACCATTTTATAGACTAAACAACTAATCCATTAATCCAGAAAATAATCGACGATGAAAATAACCGTTAGATGAAGCCCTAGAAAAGAGCCTTTGAAAATCAATTTGAAAATCATTACTCAAGAGAAATGTGAAAAAGTCTAAACTATAATCTGGCATATCCCCAGTTACCTGCCACGGTTATATTAGTAATTTTTGTGTGTGTAACACAGTCAAATCAACCCCCCCCCACCCCACAACTTTAGCTTGATCAGTGTAATAAACTATATGCTTTTAAATTGACAAGTTCATTTAAAATGCCCTGAACAACATAATCCAAAACGTAAATATTGAAATTGTTGTCCCAGGTTTTTTTCATGGAACAAAAGACTTCACAGGATGTTGAAAAAGAAGAAAAGAACAGAAAAATCACACAAACTGCAGTGCCACCAAGGTGCCTTCTTAAAAGGCAAAGTGCAGATTGAGAATAATATGTCAAAAAGTCATTTGAGTTAATCGTTTGAGACAGGAACACGCAGATGGAATTACATCTGCTGAACTGATTCTGCTAGGTTTGTAACGTTAGATGCCTTTTCTTGGGGTTTTGTGATGACTATAGCCAAGCAAACATCACCTCAACATTTAGTCGATGGCTTTGGGAAAAACTGATCCACATTTTTCACAATTTTAGGGAGCCAACAACTAATCCATTAATCCAGAAAATAATCCACAGATTAATCGACAATGAAAATAACCGTTAGATAAAGCCCTAGAATAAAGCCTTTTAAAAACAAGCTGTCTTTGCGAGGCACATTAACCCAACAACAGCATATCAGAAACAACATTTTTAATAGTTGAAATAAATACTCCATTACATGCATGATCAAAACACTTTAAAATACTATGGGAAGTCTGGTAAATAGTGTAAAACCTATGGCACACACACACACAGCAGCTTTTTACCAATTTAGAATTCACACGTTGGAAAAAAAAAAAAAAAAGCATTGAGACACTCAGAACACTCTTTTTCCAATCTCACAAAGCACATGTAAGTCGAGTAGGTCAGCCAACCGTAGGTTCACACAGCGAGGCTACATCCATCATCAAGGCTATTGTTTTCACCGGAGCTGAAAACTGAGGTAAACGTTCCAGGTTTGAAGGCTGCTGTCTGCTGGTGAGAGCGGCTGAACCTGCAGCGGGGCCCGGGATGCTCAGGGGGTCCGTTTTGAAACAAAAGGTTTGAGCCACATCCAGCGCGACACAAAACCCTGCAGCGCGTTTAAACGCTCATCTGCATTTTAAAAACACACTTCAACCACATTAAAACAGACCCACAGACAGCCTTTTTCTGATGTCACTCTGATTAGGGCTGGGTATCGGTCAGAAATCGGCGATTCCGGTACCGATACCGTGACTAGGTTTCAAAATTGGCACCAATCACAAGCCAAATGCTGGTAAAAATATGCAAGAGGCTGGTAGATTGGCTTCACTCACCAGCCAAAAATAAACAATGGTAATGTATTAAGTGGCTGGTAAAAATTTAAACATTCGCTAGCCATTTGACTGGTGGACGGAGAATGGAGAATTTTGAACCCTGCCGGTCCCTGAATGAATACCAATTTTATAAAAATCCATTTTAACAAAAAATAAATTACAGAACAATTTTATTTATTTTTTTAGCTCCTACCACGTGAGCCTGTGTAACAACATACAAGTTTTTCCTGCGTGTCTCTACGACGTGTAATGTTTGACAGCCAATCTTTATTTGATATTGGTAGAAGCATGCTGCTTCCTGATTGGGTCACTGACACTGAGATTTACTCCTTAGGAATTGAAATTTGGTATTGAAGCATTTTCCGTTACTCAATACAAAAGGTGGCAAATCAGTCTGTGCCTAAAAAGTATTGAATTCGGTACCCAGCCCTAACTCTGACTCTAAACCTGATGAACAGGGAGAACCCAAGTGAGTCTCTTTGGTACGTCAGAATAGGACAGAGGGCACTGCGGCCCCTTCCTAAACTAATTCACAGAATGAGAGTTGACTGGCGGCAGAGTCCTGGGAGAAGAGCGTTCTCTGAGTGCCTGAGTGAGCAGAGTGCAGCCGTCCGACACGGCGCACGCCGAGTTTCGCAGACGCTCGCGGTAGTCTGCCATTTTGGAGCTGCTCTCGGGATGCTGTGCCACGTCCCGGAGGCCCTGAGTGAGGAGGACACAGGCAGACACCACACTCATGGCCCCTCCTAACACTGCAGTCTGTACCCCCTTCCCTTCGGCCGAGATGCTCGCCGCTCGGCCCAGGAACTGCGGCTCCGTGGCGAAGCCGACCAGCGCGCTGACGGCCTGGACCAGCGCAGCGCTGAACAGCACGCAGCGGTTCCGCGTCAGCTCGCTGGGCTGCGTCTTCACCTCCTTGACGCACGCCAGGAAGGCCGTGCCGCTAGTGCTCATGCTCTTCACGCTCAGCTTGAACTGCTCCTTGGCAAAGCGGTCCCGGGAGCGCTCACTGGCAAGCGACGAGATGTCCGTCAGGTTCTTGAGGCTGGTGGAGATGTTCTGCGAGAGCTCGAGGAGGAGCTGCGGGGTGAGGTCCGGCAGCGGCGTGACCCGCAGCACGCCGCAGCTCTGGTCCACCTCGTGCCGGCAGCGGGTCACCTTGTAGCGGTCCACCAGGCCCGGCAGGCAGGGCTGGGCGCCGGGTGTCTCCACGGCCGCCAGGTAGGCGGCGTGGGCCGAGCACTCGGTCAGAGACACCACCAGGTCGGCCATCTCCAGGAGACGGTCGCCCACCTCTGTGAAGCGGCCCATGTTGAGCTGGCTCTGGATGTCGTGGGTAAGGATGGACAGCTCCTTGGTCCGGGCGATGACCGTGTCGCGGCACTGGTCGAAGGTGTCCGCCACCGCCAAGCCCTCCGACGTCATGACGGGCCGCGTCTCGCTGCACAGCAGCAGCAGGTCAGCCACCAGCTGCATCTTGCCCTTACACGTGTCACAAATGGAGGAGAGACGCTTCCGCTGCTGCACACTGACACAGGGCGCGCTGCTTGATCCCTCGCTGGCCGATTTGCCCGAGCCACCACTAGCCATAATAAGGAGGGAGGGGATAGGGGGGTGAGGGTCAAACTGCTCTTCTGGAGGAGTTCGGTTATTTATAGTTTTCTGCTGCGGTACACTGCATTGTCCTGTTTAAGACATTTCCGAGATAAGCCTCACCTCCCTGCTGTTTTTTCTTTTTTTTTTTTTTTTTTTTACAAACTCTTAAAATAACAACTGGCCAAACAGTCTTCCTTAAATTCCTTCAGAGTATAAGTAACCCACTGTACATTGTATGCAGACACACAGGACATGTATTCTCAATGTAAACATGTTGAAAGAGCATAACTCAATAACTGCATCTACGTATGTTTGAATAACATCCCCATTATTAATTCATGTGTCGTATACACTATAATACAAGTCTAAACTATGATCTGGCATATTCCCAGTTACCTGCCACAGTTATTAGTAAAAAAAAAATTTAAAAAAATTAAAATTAAAAAACCCACGACGTCAGAGTGATCAGTGTAATAAGCTATATGCTCTTATCTTAACACATTAATTTAAAATGCCCTGAACAACATAATCCAAAAGTAAATATTGTCATTGTAGTCCCAGGTTTTTTCATGGAACAAAAGAATTCACAGGATGTTGAAAATGAAAAGAAAAAAGAAATCACACACAAACTGCAGTGCCACCAAGGTGCCTTCTAAAAAGGCAAAGTGCAGATTGAGAATAATATGTCAAAAAGCTCCTTAATCGTTTGAGACAAGAACACGTTCCCAATTGGAATTACATCTGCTGAACTGACTCTGTGCTAGGTTTTTAACGTTTGATGCCTTTTCTTGGGGTCTTTTGATGACTATAGCCAAGCAAATAGCACCTCAACATTTAGTCGATGGCTTCAATGTCTTTTTTTGTGTGACTACAATCAATAGGATATCATTTTGTGTCCACTCGCATCAGAGCAAGTAGCCTGAAACAGCACCGAGATCTTGTCCGACTTGTTCCCACTGAGTGTGACCGGCCTGGCGGACTCATGCTGGATACACACGGGGCACCTGGGCAGCTCTTCTGGACAGCGGGAAGACTTGTGTTTCCCTCCAGCACCATCATTCCATGAATTTTCCCAAGTAAACTCCACCACGAGGGCGACTTTCCAACAAGACAAACCCCCCTCAATCCACTTTCAATCTCTTCTTTTTCAAACAGAGCCCTGGGTTAGACGCTAGCAGTTGCTCCGGTCGCTTCGACTCCATATGCATCGTCCGTGTGTCCGCCCTCCACCTCCTCCGCGTCTTAACTCGGGACCAGAGATTGTGTACTCCCGCATATCTTCTGTGGGGACTCGTTTTTTATATCCATACCAGTCGGTGGTCTTTGAAGATTTAACTCACTTGTCTTCGGAGGTTCCACGGTCACGAAACTGTAAACGTAGCTGGAAGAAGTGGCCGTTATTCCCAGAGACTCAAAGTCGTGCTGCGCGCTCCCGCTACAGTACTATGAGGAAGCAGGGAGGGTGTGGTCGCGGCTGAGCGGCTGCTGAACTGAGCAAAGTTGTAGAAACAGAACAGCACAAGTAGCCTCTTCGCTTGAAATTAACTTCCTACCCTGTCTGTGAACTGGTTGTTGTCTCACGTTAACGACGTCGCGAGGGAATATTGTAGTTGCACGGTAGCCATCGAGCCCCAAAGAATTTTTGCGACTGCTTTTACTTTCAGGACTGGCTGTTAATCTGCCATGAGACCATGTTACGTCAAGCCGCTAGCCTAGCAGGCTAAAATAACACCGGAAGCTTGTGAATTCAAAATAAAAGCAGAGTTTTTTTCCCCAATGTATTAGCTTGCAGCCAGGGCCGGAGCTAGGTCCCTGAGGCCATGTCCTCGATATTCTTTCTGGAACTTTGGGGGTTTTAGGAACCTGAATCAGAGTTTAAATTATACTACACTTAAAACATTGTGGAGCATGTATGGAAATAAAGCGTAATAGAAGTTGCATACATTGGAAACAGTATTTTTAGTGCTCTGTCTTAGTATAAATGATGCATACAGTAGCACCTTGGCTTTAATATCAACACAAAGCACTGGTACAACAACTATCTTCTCTACTTGACCAAGATTTAAAGAGCTGCTATCACTAGTTGACTGATGTTAACATTACTGTAGCTAGCTAGCTAGCTAGCCTAGCAAAAGCATCAACGTTAACAGTTATTAACATGTGAAACTGTTAACATTATAACATGTGAAAGTGTATTGTAATTCAGTGCTGCAACAAATACTACATCATGCCTTTAAAAGCAACATACGAACAAATAATGAACATTCACTTAACTCCCAGTTTATTTATGGCGTTTTTCCATTACATGGTACCTGCTTGACTCGCCTCGACTCTACTTGCCTCGACTCGATTCGACACACTGTGCGTCCGTTTTCTATTGCAGATTTTAGTACCGCCTCAGCGTGGCTGGTCGTCTTATATGCCGGCTCGACGCACACACCAGCGCACAAGTATAAACATCAGGCCACTTGAGCTTGTTTTACAGTTTTGTGGAGGCTCCACGCAGAGCTTTCGCCGTAGCCTATGTAAAAGTGGCCTGATGTTTATACTTGTGCGCTGGCGTGTGCGTCAAGCCAGCATGTGTGTGTGTTCGTAGGCTACGGCGAAAGCTCTGCCTGGAGCCTCCACAGAACTGTAAAACAAGCGGCGCCGCAGTAAACTGCCGTGACCTAACGTGACACACACATAGAACGTGGAAGGTGTGTTGTTGTTGCCACAGCCAGAAGACACATTTAGTTTCAAATGAAGCTGGAGGCAGCAAAAAAAAACAACAGCTAGTTAAACTGTTTAAAAATAGCGGGTTTGTTCAGGACACCCGTCTGTCGCTTTCACCTCACCTTTTGGTATCGGCTCAGCTCGCTTGGAACCTCGACTGAGGTGGTACTAAAAAAATTACCTGTTAGCAGGTACCAGGTACTTTTTTTCGTAATGGAAAACCAAAAAAGGCGAGTAGAGTCGAGGCGAGTCGAGCAGGTACCATGTAATGGAAAAGCGCCATTAGTGACAGTACACAGCCAGAGCCACCTGAGCAGCAGATATGCTAAGATGCAGTAGCGTAAAGGTCAAGGCTGTAGCTAGAACACGGAATGGAGTTTAATGTATTTGGGCATTCCTCAGGTTGAATGGATTTGACTGACGGCGCTCTGAAAAGTAAACAGACAGTTGCACTGAATTAAAGACAGAAAAATGAGTGGGTCCCAAAAAGTGTGTGGGTCTCGTCCCACCCACATACAATGGTTCTGACGCGTTATAATGGATCCCACGCAACTTATAGCAAGTCCCGCCCTATACGAAGCAGCCCGATTGGTTGGGGTTAGGCATTGACCTTGAGTAGTTAAGGTTAGGATAGCCGACTGGTCAGGGCATAGGACCTGAACAAATCGGGTTCCATTACCTTGCGTAAGCATGGACACCTGGCCAATGGGTTGGCCAGGCGTTCGGCGGTTCGGACACCCATGTGTTATATCATTGTAAACCAGATCTCTTTGGGTTTCAGCGGGCGCCTGGGTCCCTCACCTTGTAGAGCGTGTGCCCCATGTTCAGAGGTTCAGTCCTCACCGCAGCGGCCGTGGGTTCAATTCTGACCTGCAGCGCTTTGCATGTCATGCTCCCTCTCTCTCCCCTTTCAAGTCTAAGCTGTTATATCAAATAAAGGCCTAAAATGAAGGAAAAAAAATGAAAAAATCTCTTTGGGTTTCAGACCATTGATCTGCAGAATGAAATGGAGCAGGCTGAAAAGCAGACTTTGTTCACTGCCCTCTCTGAAAGTGTTATTTACTGACCATCTTGTCTGTCTGATATAGAATTATAGATAATAAAGTAAATGTTTGAATCATTTTGTTCCAAAAAAATTGACATAATTTTCTTCCAAAACAAACAACAAACAATTTCCGACTAAGACTATGTTTTGGACAGCCGGAATGATAAAACCCAGATATGCTGCTTGGTAACAAACCCTCTTTTTTTCTTGGTAGGAGGTTGGGATGAACACACTGAGTGAATGTGAGTGTTGGGACTGTCGGTGATATTTGCAGCTGCACAGCCAGGGCACAGTGCCATTGGGTGGAGTCAGCCAGAGAGGAAACAGCTCTACACTTTCTGTCAGCTAGGCTGATCTCTGAGCTGCAAAATCCTCCCATTTTAGAAACTGGAAACGATCCAAACAGTTGTGTGTTTAATGGTCTAATTATTTCAGCTGGACTTGTAGGCCGATATATTGTTGGCTAGTTTCATTTATAATAAAACATCAGATTTTATAAACTACATGTGTTTTGTGTGCCGAAATCCTAATGTGTAAAGTAACTAGTAACTAAAGCTGTCAGATGAATGTAGTGGAGTAAAAAGTACAATATTTCTCTCTGAGATGTAGTAGAGTAGAAGTAGAAAGTGGCATGAAAAGAAAATACTCAATAAAGTACAAGTACCTCAAATAAGTACAATACTACTCAGCTCTCTGCAGTGTTATTCCAGACAGCTAGCTATCTGTCCAATCTGAGTTTTCTGTTGCAAGACTATTTTACATCGCCCAAGACGATTGTGATTGGTTTAAAGTAATGCCAATAAACCAGTGCACGTTTTTCTCCCATCCCGACTAGCCAGACCCTCCTCTGCTCTGCAGCATGTGGATGGTCTAGGCAAAGTGTAAAGCTCAGAATTTAGTGTTTATGAAACTTCTTTGACGCTTTTTTGATGCTTTGACACTTTGCTGATTTGTTAATGCTTCTCACCACTTTTTTTCAACACTTTAAACACTTTTTTAGGGCTTTTGGGTATTTAAATTTAAGAAATTTGGTGTTGTATATAGCTCACTACATTAGTTGTCGGAGCACAGATAAATGTCCCATAATGGAATTATAAATGTAAATAAACAGAAATATAACTTCTCTATTCTATGGAGAATTTCTGTTCAAATATACAGTCATACAACAGATGTTGATATTTCTGAGAGTGTACTTAAGGTTTGTTTTGCCCCATTTCCACTGCATGGTACGGTACGGCACGGCTCTACTGAACTCGACTCGCTCTTTTTTGGTGTTTCATTAGCAAAAGTTGTGGATAGTACAGGCAGTGGTGTAGTCTAATGTATTTTAGCGGGTATACTGTACTATATAAATATATGGACCAGAATGGACATAACAAAGTGGAGGGCCCTGTTGTCCTCATCCAGGGAAATTTTGTGCGTCAAAGACTTCATTTCCTGCATTCTGATACACTTTAATGCACCAATTTACTGTGAAAATACCTTTATTTAGCCTATGTGAAGGAAAACACAGATGACAATTCAAAATATATCAAAAATATAATGGAAAGTATGTTGTTACAAGTCATTGTGCATTTTTAAGTGAGTATATGGAAATCCTGGAGCTTTCTTAGGGGGTATAATGTGTATACCTGCGTGTCACGTAGACTACATCACGGAGCAAAGGGTTTTTCCTGACTCAGAATGGGCCTTTGGGTGGCGACTACGCACGGCAGTAAGCATGATCGGTCAACGTTCAGTAAAGACAAAAATGAGTCTATGTTACCTTATTTAACAGAAATTTATGCATTTTCCTGTTATTTCTGACAATTTGGTAAACAGAATATTTTGCTTAATTATGCTTAAGCAAATGAAACCCCAATTAACAAAACTTGTTAAAAAAATATTATTCATATTTAAATACTAACGCTAAAATCACAGGGAGAGTCCGGTACATCCCAACTCTGGAGATAAAATGAGATTGGTGCTCATATTCAAGTTCATGTTCTGCTTGTTCAACACTTGTTTGGTAAATTGCTATTTAACACATTCGGACAGGATTTAAATTGCTATTTTTATTCTCAATTCTTGTCATTTTGGTGTGGTGTTTGAAAAAACTAATTGAAAAAAAATGTAGTTCTTCATACTAACAATTCAATTGCAGATAATATCTAGACTGGACATGGTGGATATCTGAAACCGAAAGCCCAATACACATGAATAGCAAAGTGACATAATTTGTCCTAGGAAGAATGACATTGTAGATATTTGAAATCACAATTGTGGATAAGAAGAATGTCATTGTGGATATCTGAAATGTTCTGTTTGACTAGGAATAATTAAAGCTATTAAATGTTAAAACGGCCACTAATACTTTTTAAGGATTTGAAGATATCTTACATTTAGTTTTTTACTAGTAGCCTAGTACAATCAAAGTTGAAATAAAATGTATACTGGTAAGAATGTTATTGTGGATATATTTGACATATAATTAATGTTGACTAGGAGAAATGCTAATATGGATATCTAAAATGTTATTACAGACATAGCAGTGTAGTTCGATTAAATGTTAAAACGGCTTGCCATAGCCGAGAAGAAGAAGAAGAAGAAGAAGAAGAAGAAGAAGAAGAAGAAGAAGAAGAAGAAGAAGAAGAATACATATTTTATTAATCCCCCAAGGGGTAAATAACATTTTTTTTTTGTTTACACTCTGTTGTTACACACATTACACACAGGCCTGAACTACACACACATGCCCAGGACCTACACAAAACTTTTGAGGGTTTAACAATAAATATAACCACTTTAAGACAACATTTTTAATAATACTGGCTTTATTTTGAAATTCCTTTCTATGGTGTGCGTGCCTCCGGTCGGCTTTATATCTCTGACACGCCCCACCCGTCTTGTGACCGGCAGACTCCAGAGCCAATGAGAACACACCATCTGTAAATATGGCGTCTGACTTCAGGTGGAAATGTGTGTTGCTCCTTCTGTGCACATATTTGCTTTGTATATTAGCGACTGATAGCCAAAATAAGCCCAAGAAAAAGAAGGATATCCGAGACTACAATGACGCAGATATGGCACGGCTCCTGGAACAATGGGAGGTAACGGAGTCAGTCATTAGCTAGCAACTAGCCTAGCCGTTAGCTAGGCATGTATCGTTGCGTTAGTATGCATCATCAGGAAAATGCAACTCCTTAGTATCTAACGTTAACGTTACTGTAACTCTAAGCATTAGCCCCATGTTTGTATTAGTTGCTAACCAGGGAGAGATGAGTCCAGAAACGAGTGTGGTACTGTAGTACCAGAGATTAATCTATCAGTAAAGTGTACAGGATTTATAGATGGATGATATGTAACCTTAGGGTTTGCCGCACAAACCTTGTTTAGCTCGGTGGAAAGTGTCTTTTTTTCCGACAAGGGCCCGGCTGGTGTCAGTAACAGAAAAATGGCTGCATTAATGTAGACCCCAAAAGTTTCTGTGATAATAGAATCAATGAAGGAATCGGGAATTTAAGAAACAGATATAACACAGATTCCACAGCGCCCTTCATTAACTCGGTGCTAAAAGCTAACTGGAGATTTGAAAATATGACAATGTCCCACCGAGTCGCCCATAATTCCCAGTGTATTGCAGGCCTGCCCCCTACTAGGCCTGCAATACACTGGGGAAACCCTGAAATGTAGCCTACATAAAGAGAATTAAAGAACAGTGCATTTTAAACTGTGAAGATATGAGTTATAATGTAATTTGTATGTACACTTCAGGGCTCAACTGGCACAATAAACATATCGCAAAAGACACTCAGTATTTTTTTGTGTTAGTTGAAAGAAAATATCAGTAGAAAACGGCAAAATGTAAAATTCTTTATGTGTGAAATCAGTGTTTCCTTTAGGATTATTTTTTAGCAGTGGGAGCAGGTCATGGGACAGGAACATGGGGCCATGTTGGGTCGCCACTACAAAATCAACATAGAGGAAACACTGGTTGAAATGTAAAAAAATAAAATAAAACTTTTTTTAGCAGTGCCTTTGTTTTTAAATTTCCCAAGCAGTTTGTTGTATTTTACCAGAATACTGAAAGCAGCAGAACTGAGTACACTGTTTATCGCAAGTGATATTCAACGTTATTGCATATCCCTAATTTTTATCATATAGTGTGGACCTAGTACAGTTGCTGTTTTACTGGTAAAAGTTTTTTTTTTTTTTTACCTTTTTATATGACTAACTGTTAAACTCTTAATGGTTAGCTGTGAATTGTGTAACCAGTTGTAAAAATAGAACTGTAAAAAGCAAACAAAATGTAACTAAAATTTTCATTTCATAGTTTTTGTCCAAAGAAGGTCCGCACAACAGCTTAATGCTGCGGAAAGAATACTTTACCTTATTTGAACATTCACTTTATTGTCCTTCACCAGCAATTGATGTGCACAACATTGTCTTTTTTCGAACTAATTTCTTAGTTTTTAGCGCCAATTTATTTGTAAGAATCTTAACCTCGGGACTCCCTGTGTGTGTTCCACAGGAGGACGATGAGATTGAGGAAGGGGACCTCCCAGAGCACAAGAGGTCTCCCCCCCCCATCGACTTCGCCAAGGTGGACCCCTCCAAGCCCGAAGAGCTGCTCAAGATGTCCAAGAAGGGCAAGACTCTGATGGTTTTTGCTACCGTGTCGGGGGATCCCACGGAGAAAGAGACAGAGGAGATCACAGGCCTGTGGCAGGGCAGCCTCTTCAACGCCAACTACGATATCCAGAGGTAGGTAGGTAGGTAGGTAGACCTATATAAACGTAGCACAAAAAGTAAGGAAATTTGTGTTTGGTAGATTATTTCTCTGTGGTAACAATGCTTTTTGGCAATACATCTTATACCGTTGGAAAGCCTGTTTAGTTCCCTTTCAAATGGTGCCCCATTTGTAAGGAACATGCATTTGTGGGATGAACAGCAGCACTGAGTATGTGGGTTGCGCCCATGAAAAATTTGCCAAATCTTCTCTGTCAATGCCAAACAGCTTATTCTGCCATTGACTCGTTTGGTGGATTGGATGATTGAAGTTTGAAGAAACAAGACATATTGGCAATTTAACAATTTATTAATTTCACAAACAGGAGCCTCAGTAGCATGTGGAAGAACCATACACAGCCACAACAGCCTGGCACCTCTTCCTCATGCTCTTCACCAGCCTGGTCACACACTGCTGTGGGATGGCATCCCATTCTTCAACCAGCATTTGTCGCAAGTCAGCCAACGTGGTTGTGTTGGTCACTCCGGCACGAACAGCACGCCCAGGCTGATCCCACAAGTGTTCAATGGGGTTGAGGTCAGGACTGCTGGCAGGCCATTCCAACCCCTACACTCCCACATTCTGGAGGTAGTCTCTGATAAACCCCGCCCTGTGGGGGCGAGCATTGTCATCTTGATACTTGATCATCACATACTCAGCGCTTCTGCTCATCCCACAAATGCATGTTCCTTACAAATGGGGCACCATTTGAAAGGGAACTTAACAGGCTTTCCAACGGTATAAGATTATTGCCAAAAAGCATTGTTACCACAGAGAAATAATCTACCAAACACAAATTTCCTTACTTTTTGTGCTTAGTTTAGGTAGGTAGTTGGGTACACTACCGGTCAAAGGTTTGGGGTCACTTAGACATTTCCATTCCACTCCATTATAGACAGAATACCAGCTGACATCAGTTGCATTGTTTTTTTTTTAACCAGGGCAGCAGTTTTCAGATTACATTATGTGCTTACATAATTGCAAACAGGTTCTCCAATGTTTTCTCAGTTAGCCTTTTAAAATGATATCAGATTAGTAAACAGAATGTGCCTTTGGAACACTGGATGAGTGGTTGCTGATAATGGGCAATGTAGATATTGCATTAAAGATCAGCCACTTCTTTCTATAACAGTCAAGAACCCTTTTGCAATTATGTAAGCACATAATGTTACTGAGCTCAGCTGGTATTCTGTCTGTAATGGAGTGGAATGGAAATGTCTAAGTGACCCCAAACCTTTGACCGGTAGTGTACATACCTAACTACCTACCTACCTACTCCTAGTGACTCCAAACTTGACTGTTAGTGTAGGTAGATAGATAGAGGCCCAAAGGAAAATCATCAGCACTAAAATGACAAGAATTGAGAATAAAAATAGCACTTCAAATCCTCTCTAAATGTGTTTTAGCGAAATGTGTTAGCAATTTACCAAAAAACTGTTGAACAAGCAGAAAACTTGAATATGCTAATCTCAGTTTATTATTATTATTATTATTATTATTACTATTAACCAGTGATTGTTAATTTGCTCAAGCATGAGACATTTTTGTTTATCAAAGTTGAATAATGCACTTCTTGAGACAATATATCATGAGACATTTCTAAAAACTAGTTGTTTTCTAAGAAGAATGCACATCACAAGTCAGTCAGTCTGACGTTTATTTCATTTATAAAGAAGAACTGATATAATGTAGTCGCCGTCGGTGGTACCGTAGAAACGGAACATATTTAGGTGGTCATTGGTAAAATAAATAAATAAAAAAAATTGATTGGGAAAGGAATTGATTTTAAAAATTGTCGCAAAAAACGATGATACGTGAATCGTTTTTTTTATTTTTTTCCTCCTAGTCAACTTGGTCTGCAATAAATGATTGTTGATGTTTCTGTCAACAGAGCTGCAAACATTAATGGATTAGTTGTCAGCTATTAAATTAATCCCTAACTATTTTTGCTCGATTGTGTTTTAAGCCTCCAACGTCGACTTGGGGGGGCTTAAAACACCACTATTTTTTGACAATCAATTAATCAAGAAATTTGAGTCATTGTTTTTATGAGAAAAAAAGTACAACTTCTCTGTCAGCTTGTTAAATGTTAATGTTCTAGTTTCTTCTCTCCTCTGGGACCGTAAACTGAATATCTTTGAGTTGTGGACAAAACAAGACTTTTGAGGACGTCATCTTGATCCACATTTTTCACCATTTTCTGACATTTTAGAGACCAAACAACTAATCCCTTCATCCAGAACATCCACACATTAATGGACAATGGAAATAATCGTTAAGCTGCAGCCCTGTCAGTTGGACTAGCCAATTAAACAATTAGGAATTTAACCCCTGCTATTAACCTTAGAAATAAACTTGGTACGAAGCCTGACGAAGCTTTAGGGCTTTGTTCCTGTGTGTGCTGTAGAAAGATGTGAAGTTTCGGAGCAGTGAGTACATGGCCACCTGGTGGTTTGCAGATGGGATAGCTGCAAGCTGTTACAGACTGGAGGCCAAGCACTGACACTACTTCATGTTGGAGACTCAAGCCCAATGATCAGCGGTGGAAGAAGTTTTCAGATCCTTTACTTAAGTTAAAGTACAAATACCACACTGTAAAAGTCCTGCATTGAAAATGTTACTTAAGTAAAAGTCTGTAAGGATCATCAGGGAAGTGTACTTAAAGGATTTAAAGTAAAATCCTCACATTTTATAAACTGCAATGGCTAGTTTCATTTATAATAAAACAGCTTTTAGAAACATGTTTTGTGTGCAGAAATCCTAATGTGTAAAGTAACTAGTAACTAAAGCTGTCAAATGAATGTAGTGGAGTAAAAAGTACAATATTTCTCTGAAATGTAGCGGAGTAGAAGTAGAAGGTGGCATGAAAAGAAAAGACTCAAGTAAAGTACCTGTACCTCAAGATTTGTACTTAAGTACAGTACTGGAGTAAGTGTTCTAAGTTACATTCCGCCAATGATGTGTAAGAGGGCTACATTTTTATGTTCAAGGTCCTTACTAGTTTTTCTCCAGAGCTTTCAACTTCATCTCAAGGGTTATAGTGGATGGAGTTTGCTTAGTTGTCTGCAGTGTTGTTTTTGTGATGATCTATTATACTTACCTTAACTAGTACCAAACTAGGGCTGCAGCTTAACGATTATTTTCATTATGTGTGGATTATTTCCTGGATGAATGGATTAGTTGTTGTGGATCAGTGTTTCCCAAAGTCCAAGATGACATCCTCAAATGTCTTGTTTTGACCACAACTCAAAGATAGTCACAGAGGAGTGAAGACATTAGGAAATACAGTATTTCCTAATATTATATGCTCATATTTAAGAAGCTGGAATCAGAGACTTCTTTTCCATTAAAAATGACTAACCTTTTAATTAATGATCAAAATAGTCAGTGATTAACTTAATAATTGACAACTAATCGATGAATCTTTGCAGCTCTAATTTACCTCATCATATTTCACATTTATTCTCCTCTCTTCTTATTCCAACATTGCATGTCACTTGAACATCAAATTAAGCTCATTTTATTAATCTATAGGGCTGGGTATCGTTCAAAAATGTTTATCGGTACCAATACGTGATTTAGATACTGGTTCCTAAACGATACTTTTTTTCTATACAGATTTTATAAAACAAAAAGAAATGAAACATTACTCATTAAGGCACAAATCTTTTTATTTATTTTTCAGCTCCTACGTGAGTCCCGTCTCTGTGTAATGTAGAGTTTTTCCTAGACAGCCAATCATCCGCATTATTAGAAGAAGCATGCTGCTTCTTTTATTCCTTAGGTATTGAAATTGGGTATTGAATGACGAGGCATTTTTCGATACTCAATACTTTAGAGGTGTTTCTAAGTATTGAATTAGGTACCCAGCCCTAGTAATCCAGCTGTTTTATAAAGTCACTAAAAACAACAGAGGTAGGGCCGCACAATATGAGGGAAATATGCAATAACATTGTTGAATATTGCGAAAAACAATATTACTTGCGATAAATACACAGATATTAATGTGTAGGCCTACTCAGTTATGCTGCTTTCAGTATTCTGCAAATACAACAAATGTTTGAATTTTGTTGTTGCTTGTTGAATTTAAAACAAATGAAAGGAAATCATTTCCAACATTATATTGAACAAATTGAACATTGAATTGAATTTAAAAGGCATCACTTAAACGACAGTTAAATTTTAATGTGCAGTTTTCTACCGGTATTTTCTTTCAACTAACACAAAATATGAGCGTCTTGCATGATATGGCGCAGCCTTTCGCGATGTGTTTATTGCGGCAGTTGATATTGCGATGACAATTTAACTGTTTTGCAGCCCTAAACGGAGGCTAATGTCCAGTAGTGAAGCGTAGCTGGTCTGATGCGCCCTGTCCCCCCGCAGGTTCGTGGTGGGCTCCAACAGGGCCATCTTCATGCTGCGGGACGGCAGTCTGGCCTGGGAGGTCAAAGACTTCCTGGTGAGCCAGCAGCGCTGCGCCGATGTCACCGTGGAGGGACAGGTGTTCCCCGGGACGGCTGCCAAGAAGCAGGACGACGCCAAGCACAAGCAGCAGAGTGAAGGCGACGCCAAGAAGAAGAGCAAGAGGAAGACGGAGAGCAAGAAGCCGGACCTGGAGGGGAACAGTGCCAGCCATCTGAAACACGAGCTGTGACGGAGGAACATTCCCAGGGCTCTTTACCTCTGGCCTTTGGGGGGGGGTTATTCTGACCACCAAACTGTGGCAAGGGGCTGCAGGAACATGTGAAGACGCAGAGCTTCAGAGTCAGTGATATGAGTGAAGTAATAAGTCCTGCTTAGGGTTGGTGGATCATTTAAAGATTTTCGATACCAATACCGTGACTTCGATACTGGTTCCTAAACGATACCGGTTCCTAAACGATACTTTTTTCGATTACAAAACAAAAAGAAATGACAATATTACGGCACAAATCTTTTCAGCACCTACTACGTGAGCCCCATCTCTGTGTGTAACATAGTTTTTCCTGCCTGCCTCTACGTAACGTTAGACAGCCAATCACAGACATTATTAGATCTTGGTAGCTGCAAGCATGTTGCATGCCTATTGGCTCATTGACGCTGATGAGATTTACTCCGGAGGTATTGAATTTGGGTATTGAATGCTGAGGCATCTTTTTTTGATACTCAATACTTTAGAGGCTATTCAGTCGGTGCCTAAAAAAGTATTAAATTCTGTACCCAGCCCTAGCCCTACTGGGCCCGTTAACATGAACTGCTCAACTGCTGTCATAACTCAGAGGCTTGTTGTCTTTTTCTCCACCTCTCTCACTGGAACGTAGGGCCGCTCGATAGCAAAAACAAATAATTATCACCATTATTTTTGGTCAATATCGAAATCACAATTATTTAACAGACAACTTCGTTGACTTTTGGAAAGATGATTATTAAACTTAAACAGTGAAACAGTTAAGGGAAATTTCACAGTTGAAGGTGTTTTCACTGTTCATTTGTTTAATACGTTTCCCATTTGAACTTTTTATTTTTCATTTAGAACACAGGACAAACTATTAGTTTACTTGAAAAAACGTGAAGTGTGGTTTTTGCGACTGTCGGGAGACAAAATCGTAATCGCGATTTTAAAATTCAAGTACATTACAGTTTTGAAGTCATCATTTTGTCACGGGGTGGTAACAAGCTCATGTTGTCAAGTAAAATCCGTAGTTCTGTTTTTGTTGTTAAGATTATCACCAAATGAAATGTTACTGGTACAGACATTGAGTCATTCATCAAACTGGTCCAGTCCTGGTATGTTCAGGTCCTTGTTCACATCCAGCAGCACTTCAAGATTTGATACAAAAGTAGCACCCACATTTTCTCTTTGATTTTTCACTGAATATGAAAATAAATCTTTTTTATACAATCATATGAGATGTCTATCATTGCTGAGGGTTGAATCACATATGGTACTCCAGTGTGAGGAGTTTGCACTTCTTATCCTGCTGGTTTTAAATTATAATGGTTGTTTTTCAACCTGGACCCTTTTTCCCCTTGTCTTTATATCTGATGGGAACAACAGTCTTTGAAATTGGTACAGTATTAAGCAAGACAGCGGCAAAACAAGCTGCAATGTAACGTTAATGGGAAAATGTTCATCTTACATTTTTGTCCACTTAAAGTTCTGTTTTTGCCGCTGACATGCTCAGATTATTATTCTAAGTGTCTGACAACATTATGGAAAGAATCCCTACAGAGAGATCTTTTTGTTAAATACATTTTGTTTGTACGTTACAGTTTGGTGATGGTGATTTGTTAAACAAAAAGGATCTTACTCTTTAACAAAAAGGTCTGTCTCTGTAGAAATCCTTTCCATAATATTGTCAGACACTCAGAATAATAATCTGAGCCTGTCAGTGGCAAAGACATAACTTTAAGTGGACAGATATTGATAATGCACATTTGCCCTATAAAATTACATTGCAAGTCTGTTTGCGGCTGTCGGTTACAGCGTTCTGTACTGGAGTGGCTGACAACATGCAGATGTAATTGGACAATACAGACTAAATCAATTATATGGTCAAAAGTATCTCGATGCCTGTCTAGTTTGGGCCTGGGCTCTTAGCTACAACTAAAGGAAATCTTTAAGATTGGCGTGAGCACGGTGCTTTCCTACGCTGTGACAAGAGTGTGTTAATGTTGTAAAAAATTAAATTTTTGACAGGTCAACCGGACGAAAAAGCCAGTTGTACGTTGGCAGAGTGCCACCTACTGTACCGGAGGTGGAGTTACTCCTGTCATTCTTCCCATTCTTCCCATTCTTCCCTGCTCATGTATTCGGGGAGAACTGGCATAACCCGGTTAATCACTCAACCAGTTACTGCTGTCATGTACATGCACTGAGTGTGTCTGTCAGCGTCTGGTTTTGCGTTTCTCCTTTTCCTGTTTCAACATGACAAAGCCAGGTCCATAAGGAAATAGTTTTTCCAGTTTGATGTGGAGGAACTTGTCTAGCCTTCAGACAGGTTACAACATCTGGTGAAAAGCCTGAAAACTGAAGAGTGGAGGCTGTCAGACCAGCACAGTGATGCCCATGGTGTCCCAATCACACGTATCAGATATGAGTCAAATGTCTGGGTGACCACATACCTTTGCTCATGTAGTATATTTAAATGAGAGTGGAATGCAGATAAAGCTGGGAACTATTGACAGAATCACATTTATCGTTTATTTATCTATAACTTTACAGATAATATATTTGGAGTATGATTCTTTGTGTCTCCAGAAGATATGCAAACAAAAGTTTCAGGTAGAAGCAACAGTTACAGTTTTGTCCCCTTTTTTTTGTTTTAGACGTTTTTGTCTCTCTTTTTCCCCGAGTTTGTTTTCGACAATTTTTTCGTTTCTGTCGCCTTTTTTAAAATACATGCATACATGTCCCAGGACTACAGATGTTCCGATACCGGTATCGGCTCCGATACTGCCTAAAACGCTGGGATCGGTATCGGGAAGTACTGGAGTTTATGCAACGATCCGATACCACGTAATAAATCCCTAAAGAAAATCTACGTTAAAGTAGTTTATTTATGTTCTTTTTCCGTTATAACTGACTGTCAAACTGCATAATAAAAGAAAGTTCTCTGGCATTCATTGTTCATGTTTTACAAAGAGTTTAACCTGAGCCAGACTGACAACAAAGATAGAAATCATATCACATCCATACAGGGATAGTAGTATACAGTTGTTAAAACATAATAAAATATATGACACACTGGTATCGGATCGGTACTCGGTATCGGCAGATACGCAAGTTGGCCGATACCGAGTACTGATCCGATACCGATAGTTGGAGATCTCAAACCCCCCCCCCCCCCAATGTTGAACATTCAGACAAACTGGTCATCATCATTTATTTCTGTACAAAAGTCCTCAAAGAAATTCAAAGTCATGGAGCTTACTTTACAAGTCCAAGCCACATATACAACACATCCATTTGGTGTACAGTTAAAACAATCCAACTATACCGAGAGTCATATGCATGTACAGATGATACAAATCTTTTAAAATGGAGCAATAATGGTCTCTGACATACAGTATACAGTACATACCGGACAGTAATACAATACAACTCAAAAAATGGCCCTTGTACATTTGGATAAACTGTCTGTACAATAAATTAGTATAAAATATATCTCTTAGCAATCTGTGGATTTTTTAAAAACACAAACATACAAAACACTAAATTACTGCTACAACCTCCGAAAAAAGACCAGCTATTTCGGTGAAGGGAGGGGAATCCTTTTTCTCGCCAGATTGAAACGATTTTCTTTAATTATTATTTTTGAAATGGGGGAAATTGCACATTTAAAACGTCCCTGATTTAACATTCAATGGCCAATTTACTTTTAATTTTATATTCTTATGGGCTTCTTGCTGGTTCACTCCAAAAAACACAGGCAGATGGATATCACAAACACTGATATGAAAAAAAATAAAATAAACATTGGAGGAAAACATCACAATATCAAGTGAGCGAATGCTCGGTACAGAGCGGGTTTACAACCACTGGTCTGGATGCAAAACAAGGAATGTTTCTCTTTTTGTTTCTTCTTCTTCTCTGTTCTCTTTTTAAACAGTTTATTCAAACAAAGCAAGCATATAACCAAGAAACCACTTGACGTCTACATGTGTTACATACCACAGGGACCTGCATGGAAAGGACGCTCGGTGATGCAGCACGCACATTATACATGCGTTTGATTAGCTGACTCACACGGTCTTAGTATTTGCACCCTCTGTTCATATACAGGCATTGCTTTTGCAGCATAATTCACCTAGCAACCATCGGCTGACGATCCATTGGAGAATTGGCCGGTAGTTATACAAATATCAAACAACCAGGCTGGAAAAAGAAACTCTTGGAAATGATTGTTGTAAAACGATCAACATAAAAGTGAATAAACCCAGTCTCCTACCAACCTCAGTCATACACAACTCTTTGTAATAAGTCCTTCCAGGATTTCGCGGCCTTTTTTATAGATTGTTGTGGCCCAAAATGCCTGATTTTGCGGGAGCTTTTGTAAAAAATTGTGATAAAAGTTGCGATGTCTTTTGTATGTTTGTTGCAATTAAGTTGCAACAAACATACAACATAAGTTTTTTTGTATAGTTCTTTAAAAATAAAAAGGAAACTTGTTTCGGGGAGAATAAAACTACTCTGGGCTGAGTTTTCCTAGTAACCTTACCAAAAAGGCTCAGGATGCTGCAAATGTTGGTATAATATGAAAATGGCTGGTGGATTTAAGATAAAAAATAATAATTTATTGAATGAATCAAATGTGAACATATGTGTCTTGTTGATCTTTACATTGTTAGTTAATTTCCTATCCTGGCCTGGGACACACATTCAGTTTGATAAAGCACTTATTGGACTTTAACTTATCATTGCACTTACAATAACGAGAGTAGCTGTCCTGCATCCACCGTGTGTGTTTGTGTGTGCGCGTCAGTAGCGTGGGGAACTGTATGAGCGCCGACAGGATTGAAACAGCAGCCGCTGACTTTAGAGTGAAAAATCGTTACAGCGTACATTGATGTTAAAATGTATATGGTTTGGCAGGACGGTCTGAAATGTTTTGCACGGTCTTTCACTGTACGTTTTGTTGGTAAATGTGAGATGTTCGAGTCTCGTCTTCATATCGGAAACAAGCTCTCTCTCACTCCCGCTTGGTCAGTGGCACTCAGACGTAAAGTCTGGCACGTGGGACTGCTGGGATTGGTTGAAGTCGTGGGAAACTCCGGTTATTGGTCAAATTTGCAGAAAAGTTGCAGTGATTGGTCAAAATTGCGAGTCGCACCAAAGTCACTATGATTGGTTGAATTTGCGTGAATTGACGTGATTGCGACATCGCAAAATCCTGGAGGGACTGGTAATAGTATTTATGTTTCTTGCTAATAGTTCAAACAAACTCTTGTGGATTTGCCCATTTGGTATAGTTTGTTTAGACAGCTATCAGAGGAACTAGACTGTTTGGAAAGGTGAACCAGGACTCTCAAAGACACAAAAGTGACTCAGATGACTAAGAAGTTGTTCGTAGCGTTTATGTGTCTCTTTGTAGCCACTCTTCATCTCTTTGTTTTCATTTAGCATTTCTTTGTAGCTGTTTTGCAGCTCCCTGACCCCTTTGGGATCCTGGGCTTGGTATGCCTGTTCAGTGACCCGATCATGATCGTGATCACAATCTTCCCCTTCCAGAATATTTTGCACATTTGTTAATTAAAACTTAATCTGGGTGACACCATGTCTTCTGTTGTAAAAAAATACTTGTGTATAATTGTCTTTTGTAGGAGGTAAATTAGAGTAATTCAAAATTCTTTGTGATCCTCTGAGTGACAAACAAGTTCAAGACCAGGAATGTCGCTGAGGAGAAACTGACCCAAAAGTGTATAGCTCAACCTTAACAACATGCTCAAACAGCTCTTTCTAACAGTGTCATCCAAAAGTCCAGATGTCAGAGTGCTGGGGGTAAACCAGTAGCGAAGTCCGTTACAGGACAGACCATATACAAAATATTGAAAGTTTAACTTCAATATTTTAACTTCAGCACTGGTTTCTCTGCCAAAGCTTTAATCAGTGTACCTTGAGCAGACTGAGCTCATGAAGTGGCGTTTCATATTTTTATGCCATTCATATGCCATTATTGGCTTGTTATCAAGACGCATACTCGCTTTTTAGTGTGTTAACGCCGTTTGGCCTCCATTGACTTACATTACCTTGCGATTGCGTGTGAACGCCGTAGCTAGTATGAAAGGGTGAAAATCTGCATAGGGAGGTTGGCTGGGTCAAACACAGGACTTTCACCCAGGAGACCGGGGATCGTGTCCCCCATGTCACGTTTCCTTCATGTCCCGCTTGTTACGTTTCCTAAACCCAACCCTGTTCTTCTTTTCCTAAACCCAACCCGTCTGCTGTATACGGCGCTCAAAATGCGTACAGATAACACGCCACTTGGCTTTAGAAAGTGGTGTGTATGTTTACGTAGCGTAGACATACACGTGGATAGCTCAAAATGCGGACAGATAACAGGCTTAAGAAAGTGGCCGTGTATGTTTACGTGAAGTCATGATGTCATGTTGCCTTGAGAGTAGTCAGTTGATGTTTTTGGCATGGTCAGAGAACTAACAAGCCTATCGAATATTCAACAGGCCAATGTTAATGTTCACATGAAACAAAGTTAATATCCATATTAGCTGGTGCACAAAACGGATGTTTTCATGTATGGTTACTATGGCTAACATTATGTAAACATACCAATAATGTTAGTGACACAATGACAGTGACAATATCAATAATGTCTATTAATGTCTGTGGAGGCAGCCACATATCTGCAAACACCATTGGCTGTTCTGAGCCACTGTTGCCTCCAATATGGCTGCCAGAGGATGTGTTGTCACCTTAAGGCCATATTCACACTAGACCAGGGGCTCCAGCAAAAACAAAAGTCCTCCCATTCATCTGAATGGGGGTAGTGGGCTAAAGCTTGATTTATGGTTCTGCGGAGGCTCCATGCAGAGCTTTCACCGTAGCCTAGTAAGTGGCCTGGGATCTCATTTATAGACGTGGCGTACGCACAAAACAGGGCTGAAAATGTGCGTACGCCACTTCCCACGCAAAGGTTGTGATTTATAAAAAACAAACTTGACGGGAGAATGTGCGGTCCTCCATGCAAACTCTGACCCATGCGTACGCACATTTTGGAGACAATGGGAATTGGTGACACAGATGGAGAGGTGGTGAACTGAAGTCAGACTGCATAAAGTAAATGTGCTATACCTGTAGTGCTATTTATCAGTCTAGAGCAGGGGTCTTCTACGTTTTTTAAGCCAAGGACCCCTTATCTGAGAGACGGAGCAGGGACCCCCTACTACATATGTTGTATAAAATGGAGTTTCATATTAAACTGGGCCTACAATAACGTGTATGGCGGCCTAAAGCCTTTATACATGCTGTACCTTTTTAGTGTACAGAATACTAAGCTATTAAATAATTGTTGCCATGATTTTATAAATAATGTGTTAATGTTAAACATACATGTGGCACAGTGAATCCTTCGAATGAACTGTATCTGTGGATCTTAGTGACTACCTTACCTTATCATTAATGTGTTTTTTTCACAAATTGGCTGATTTATATTTGCTAATAATATGTTGGATTCATGTTAAGACATTTTCATTTATTTTTTTTACTTTCAAAAAATTAATAATACTTTGGTGGCCCCCCTGCAGTGACTCTAAGGACCGCCTAGGGGTCCCGGACCCCCTGTTGAAGACCTCTGATCTAGACTGATGAGTATCACTATGGGTAAGAGAAAAATATGTATTGAACTGAAGTGACACTCCCACACCGCTGCAGGGTAGCCGGACTACCTGATCTAATCTGAACGCAGCCTTAAAACCTCTACTGATGGGATTACCTACACATCGAGAGTTCATTGTGGGCAGTGATGGCTCTGGGAGAGGGTCTTCCCTTTTTTTTCCAACACACAAAATCCCATAATTCGTTCTCACCGCCAAACCTAGAGAAAACTCCTCTGATCCTGGACAATGGCTTGGAGCAGCTGACTCTGCAGTGCTGGCAGTATGCATGTGTACGTGTGTGTCATTGCATTTTTTGTCAGGGTGGGGTGGGGCGGGGGGTAATGTGTGTCAGTATCTCAGGGGCTACAAAGTCTCTTGGCTGTCCTCCCCACTCTGCCTGCCTGCCTCTCTCTCTCATAGCTTCATTTTGTGGACCACAGGGACAGGCAGGACCTGGTGGATCTTGGCCCGGTCGGTGTCCACCTCCAGATGGATCCAGTCAGGGTGAAAGGAGCCCTTGAAGCCCACAAATGCCAGCTTATCTGCAGGGAGACCACATCACATTAACATTATTGAAATAATCAGAGCACCAGGGTGTTTTTCAGCCTCACATTCACTTCTGAACAGCCAATTCTGAACAGGAGCCTCCTGTTCTAGTCAGTGGAAGCAAGGGGCTGTGATTCATAATAATTGTATGACACCAAGTAAAGTCATAAGGCTGGTTAATGTAAGAATGTTGCTGCTTTTCCAATAGTTTTCCAATTTAAACTTCCGTTAACATTTGTGACTCATGTCAACTCAAATCAACTTTATTTATACAACACATAGTCAAACACAAATGCTCTTAAAGGAACATGCCGACTTATTGGGACCTTAGCTTATTCACCGTAACCCCCAGAGTTAGATAAGTCCATACATACCCTTCGGTTATACGGTTAGAAGATGGCTGTGTCTCATGTGACCTTGTTTTTTGTACACGCTGTGACTATAAAAATCACAACATGTAAATAGGAACATGTTGGCGTTATTTTGTCACTTATTCGGAGCAGTAGGCTAGTTGGAACCGATTACCTTCAGGATCCGTGCTAGGCTAAGCTACCGGTGGAGCCGTCTGACAGAGTTACAACACGCACGGAGATGAGAAGGGTATGTATGGACTAGAGATGTTCCGATACCGATACCAGTATCGGTATTAGCTCCGATACTGCCTAAAACGCTGGTATCGGTATCGGGAAGTACTGGAGTTTATGCACCGATCCGATACCACGTAATAAAGCCCTAAAGAAAAAATACATTAAAGTAGTTTATGTTCTTTTTCCGTTATAACTGATTGCAAACTGGATAATAAAAGAACGTTCTGTGGCATTCATGTTTCACAAAGAGTTTAACCTGAGCCAGATTGACAACAAAGATAGAAATCATATCACATCCATACAGGGATAGTATACAGTTCTTAAAACATAATAAAATATATGACACACTAGTATCTGATCGGTACTCGGTATACTCGGATACGCAAGTTCAGGAATTGGTATCGGGAAGCAAAAAATGGTATCGGACCATCTCTAGTATGGACTTATCTAACTCTGGGGGTTACGGTGAATAAGCTAAAGTCCCAATAAGTTGGCGTGTTCCTTTAACATTTTGTGCTTTACATACAAAAGACAATTATAATAAAACAAGTGCAAAAACAATCAGTGAAGAGTATACAAATGCCAAGATATACAAGACACACAACACACACACTCGCACATGCACGCACACACACACACACGCACATGCACGCACACACACACACACACACACACACACACACGCACATGCACATGCACCAAGAGATTAGCCATAGACTTTTTTTTGTCTTTTCTTTTTGATTTTCCTATGTAATTTATATTTACATATTACCCTAATGTCTAATCGTTGATCAGAGAAATGTAGTTGCAACCTGATTGTTGTCTGTTGCTTATGTTTTTCTGTTCTGCAATGTCCAAATGGCAGTATTTGGACATTCTTGTCACACTGTGACCTGGGTAAAATGCAACCAATGAAGCAACAGCTCCATCCAGTGCACTTCTGTTGAAAATGCAGTGTTTTGTCCAATGCATTCCAAGAACAGTATACCCACTGTGAGCACATTGATCTCAGCAGACCTAGAGTTAGTTACCTTTCAATTTGATGCTTTTGTCGGCTCCAAGTCTTTCCAGGACTTTAGTCCAGGATCCTCTGGTAACCAGACGGCCCTTAGACGTAATGAGGACAATGGAACTACAGACAGAGTGAGAGACAGCGCATCATTTTAGTATTCACATGTAGCTGAAAGTAGCTGCATGTGTCTCTTAAGCTGTGTGTTATACTGGAGCCTGAGACTCTAGTTTGACACTGGAATGATCATGAAAGCATTTGGCTCAGTGTGTTAACACTTTGTGGCAATTCAATTCAGTTCTTTTGGAGGCCCACACATCCAAAATCCCCCAAAAAGGAAAAGAGTTGTCACAACATGATGGTAAATCACAATGAAGTATCTTAAACAGATTGGTAGAGCAAGCTGTTGAAGGATTTTTAGTAGGGCTGTCAAAATGAGCACATAATAACGAGTTAACTCAAATTCGTTTTAACGTCACTCATTTCTATTCTGTGATTAGGGCCGCTCCGTAATTTGGGAAATCAGAAAGCGATACAGCTGTAACATTGTGGGCGGCTAGCAGAAATAAAGCTCCTTGAGCAAAAATGGATAAAGAAAATGGCAGGTTCATTTCCAAAGCCCTTCCAGATGGTTCTCTCCACAAGACTTATGTCCCCCACACTTACACCTCTGAGTTGATTTGAATATACCGTAAGTAGGCGAAAATATCCTGTTTAAAGAACATTTAGAACAGATAAAAAATGTGTGATTAATTTGCGAGCAACCGCAAGTTAACAATCATGCGATTAATTATGATTAAATATTTGAATCGATTGACAGCTCTAGTTTTTAGTATAGTTGGACAGGAAATGAGCAGCGTTTACCCGTCTCTCAGTCCACTGACGTAGTTGTCGATCTGTGCAGGGATGCCCTGTAAGATGGAGTTCCTGAAGCCTTTGTTCTCCACCACCTTCCCATCATGCCCGTCGAGCACTGTCAGCTGCACCCCGTCTTCTGGTTGGTACAACTTCCTGCCGTTCACCTGTCACAACAGAGCTGGCCAATCACACTACAGTTCTGGGATCTATAAAATGCCGGCACTGAACACTGCAATACTGTCACTAATTCAGCAGCACTGACATCAAATAACACAGGCCATATATAACATGTCAGAAAAAACTACAATCACTTTATATAGCACTTTTAAGACAAAATGGGGTTCAATTTGCTTTATCAAAATAGAAGAATAAGGCAGTATTCCTCAAAGTCAATTCAATTGTACTCATAGTGTCAAATCATAACCGTCTCAAAGAGAGATTTAGTCATTTAAAAGTCAAAACTGTGTTTCTCAAACTCCATCCATCCATCTTCGTCCGCTTATCCGGTATCGGGTCGCGGGGGTAGCAGCTCCAGCAGGGGACCCCAAACTTCCCTTTCCCGAGCCACATTAACCAGCTCCGACTGGGGGATCCCGAGGCGTTCCCAGGCCAGGTTGGATATATAATCCCTCCACCTAGTCTTGGGTCTTCCCTTAGGCCTCCTCCCAGCTAAACTCCCTAGGGAGGCGCCCAGGGGGCATCCTTACCAGTCGAACCGAACCGCGAAGGAGCAGTGGCTCCTCACGGATGACTGAGCTTCTCACCTTATCTCTAAGGGAGACGCCAGCTACCCTCCTGAGGAAACCCATTTTGGCCGCTTGTACCCTGGATCTTGTTCTTTCGGTCATAACCCAGCCTTCATGACCATAGGTGAGGGTAGGAACAAAAACTGACTGGTAGATTGAGAGCTTTGCCTTCTGGCTCAGCTCTCTTTTCGTCACAACGGTGTGATAAATTGAATGTAATACTGCACCCGCTGCGCCAATTCTCCGACCAATCTCCCGCTCCATTGTCCCCTCACTCGCGAACAAGACCCCAAAGTACTTGAACTCCTTCACTTGGGGTAAGGACTCATTCCCTACCTGGATAAGGCACTCCATCGGTTTCCTGCTGAGAACCATGGCCTCCGATTTAGAGGTGCTGATCCTCATCCCAGCCGCTTCACACTTTCTGCGAACCGATCCAGTGAGTGCTGAAGGTCACAGGCCAATGATGCCATCAGGACCACATCATCTGCAAAAAGCAGCGATGAGATCCCCAGCCCACCGAACTGCAACCCCTCTCCACCCCAACTACGCCTCGATATCCTGTCCATAAATACTACAAACAGGATTGGTGACAAAGCGCAGCCCTGGCGGAGGCCACCTCTCACCTGAAACGAGTCCGACTTACTGCCGAGAACCCGGACACAGCTCTCGCTTTGGTCGTACAGAGATTGGATGGCCCTGAGAAGGGACCCCCTCACCCCGTACTCCCGCAGCACCTCCCACAGTATCTCCCGGGGCACCCGGTCATACGCCTTCTCCAGATCCACAAAACACATGTAGACCGGTTGGGCATACTCCCAGGCTCCCTCCAGGATCCTTGCGAGAGTAAAGATCTGGTCCGTTGTTCCACGACCAGGACGGAATCCGCATTGTTCCTCTTCAACCTGAGGTTCGACTATCGACCGAACCCTCCTTTCCAGCACCTTGGAGTAGACCTTACCGGGAAGACTTCCATGCAATGTTGAAGAGGCGTGTCAACCAAGACAACTCCTCCACACCCAGAGCTTTAAGCATTTCTGGACGGATCTCATCAAACGGTTTCTCAAACTCTCTGCGAACAATTCCAAAACCCAAATAGTGAGTAGCACAGATGTGGTGTTTTCAATATTAAATAAACTGGTATGTAAATTCAAACTAATATTATTTGATTTGGCTGTTTTTTCCGTGTTGTCGGACTTAAGCTATGAAGCCAACCGTTTTGCGACACTGCCTTCAATTTATGTCACAAATGATCACCGTGACCTTTGGAGAAAATGCGGTTTGTCTGGTCTCTACATATTTTACATATTTTATTATTTATCTTTTTAAAAGCACTGATCTGGAGAGGCACCCTGAATTTCGTTGTTTTAATACACTGGATTTTTTCAATGACAAATAAAGCTTGATTGATTGATTGATTGATTGATGGACAAAGCCATGATCAGGGATGGAGCCACATGTTGTAAACATTCAGAGCCATGTTTTTTCTTTAATTTTGTGGAAGCATTTTTCAGTCAAAGGTGAAACAACACAGATATGATGGGTTATAGTGGCACCTGCCATGCCTGCCCCATTAACTTCAATAGAACTGACACCAAAGTCTGGCACCAATACAAAACCCTAATGACGTATAGTCTATATCCACGACGTTCGTCTTTTTGGCCGGATGTCCGTTACCTTCCTCTTTTTATTGTGTTGGCGTTCTAAACTCCAGTGGTTTTATGAGAGTAGTATTAATATGCACTTAAACTGGCCGCTGTGGGCCACCCTACTATGATGTAATCCACAGGGTGCTGGGGTTAAACCAGTTTAGTGGGTTGGTATCTTGATTTGAATGGTATTAAAAAACTAGTTAAACTAGGTGTTTTCAAACCCTAAGACAGTGGGTCATCCCCTCAGACAAAACAACATCAGTGCAAAGTTTTTGGGAGTCCTAGCATTAGTTTTCAACCATCTGCGCTATTATAGCCTAATAATAATGTTGTTTGATGTAACTTTACAAATAAATACATAAAAAAAGGTCTGTCCTCAGACATTTTTTAGTTTCTGACTCTGGGAAAAATGGGGAGAAACAGTACTGTAGGAGCCAAAAAGTAGCTTTTTGTTTATATTTTAAGAACAATAGTTCTTATTTTAAGACTTACCATATTTTGTTTATAGTTCTGATCCACTGATATTGATTGACAGCTAGGGCCACTGATTGACAAACAGGCTGCACCATAGTAATTATGAATGTGGTATACAGTGGGGCAAAAAAGTATTTAGTCAGCCACCAATTGTGCAAGTTCTCCCACTTAAAAAGATGAGAGAGGCCTGTAATTTTCATCATAGTTACACTTCAACTATGAGAGACAAGATGAGAAAAAAAAATCCAGAAAATCACATTGTAGGATTTTTAATGAATTTATTTGCAAATTCCTCGGGAAAATAAGTATTTGGTCACCTACAAACAAGCAAGATTTCTGGCTCTCACAGACCTGTAACTTCTTCTTTAAGAGGTTCCTCTGTCCTCCACTCATTACCTGTATTAATGGCACCTGTTTGAACTTGTTATCAGTATAAAAGACACCTGTCCACAACCTCAAACAGTCACACTCCAAACTCTATGAAAGCACTATGGCCAAGACCAAAGAGCTGTCAAAGGACACCAGAAACTAAATTGTAGACCTGCACTAGGCTGGGAAGACTGAATCTGCAATAGGTAAGCAGCTTGGTGTGAAGAAATCAACTGTGGGAACAATTATAAGAAAATGGAAGACATACAAGACCACTAATAATCTCCCTCGATCCGGGGCTCCACGCAAGATCTCACCCCGTGGGGTCAAAATGATCACAAGAACGGTGAGAAAAAATCCCAGAACCACACGGGGGGACCTAGTGAATGACCTGCAGAGAGCTGGGACCAAAGTAACAAAGGTTACCATCAGTAACACACTACGCCGCCAGGGACTCAAATCCTGCAGTGCCAGACGTGTCCCCCTGCTTAAGCCAGTACATGTCCAGGCCCATCTGGAGTTTGCTAGAGAGCATTTGGATGATCCAGAAGAGGATTGGGAGAATGTCATATGGTCAGATGAAACAAAAATAGGACTTTTTGGTAAAAACTCAACTCGTCGTGTTTGGAGGGGAAAGAATGCTGAGTTGCATCCAAAGAACACCATACCTACTGTGAAGCATGGGGGTGGAAACATCATGCTTTGGGGCTGTTTTTCTGCAAAGGGACCAGGACGACTGACCCGTGTAAAGGAAAGAATGAATGGGGCCATGTATTGTGAGATTTTGAGTGAAAACCTCCTTCCATCAGCAAGGGCATTGAAGATGAAACGTGGCTGGGTCTTTCAGCATGACAATGATCCCAAACACACCGCCCAGGTAACGAAGGAGTGGCTTCGCAAGAAGCATTTCAAGGTCCTGGAGTGGCCTAGCCAGTCTCCAGATCTTCAACCCCATAGAAAATCTTTGGAGGGAGTTGAAAGTCCGTGTTGCCCAGCGACAGCCCCAAAACATCACTGCTCTAGAGGAGATCTGCATGGAGGAATGGGCCAAAATACCAGCAACAGTGTGTGAAAACCTTGTGAAGACTTACAGAAAACGTTTGACCTCTGTCATTGCCAACAAAGGGTATATAACAAAGTATTGAGATGAACTTTTGTTATTGACCAAATACTTATTTTCCACCATAATTTGCAAATAAATTCATTAAAAATCATACAATGTGATTTTCTGGATTTTTTTTCTCATTTTGTCTCTCATAGTTGAAGTGTACCTATGTTGAAAATTACAGGCCTCTCTCATCTTTTTAAGTGGGAGAACTTGCACAATTGGTGGCTGACTAAATACTTTTTTTCCCCACTGTAATTAATGTAATAAAGGGAAGTTGGAAACATGAGTGCATAGTTTTGGGGGTCCTAGCTTTAGTTGAGACCAAACTGTTTTTTTTTTTTTAACCATCTAGTCATCCTGTTCATCTAATTTGATTTTTACCAAAAATACTGTAATCTCTGATCTATCTCTTCATACATTGTATGCTATTCTATAAGATCTTTTATTGATAACTTATGTAATAACTAATGTAATAATTGTTCACTTCCATTCACTGGTCCTCCCCTGAAACAGTTTCAGTTTCCCTGGGGAGCCCCGCCTGTGTCTTGATTTGAAGGGTGTAAAAAACTAGTTAAACGTGTTAAACCATCCTACAGGGGGGTGTCTTGATTTGAAGGGTATAAGGGTCTGTGTTCTGACAGTCTTTGTGAGGTAGACTGCTTTGTTTCAAGGAACCAACTTTTATTTCTTTTCTTCATTTCTTTTTTGTTTTAACTTTTTAAAGTACATAAGTACTACATGTACAATATGTAGCAATGAGGTAGAAATGGTTATAAAGTGAAGATCAAAATCTTAAGCAGTTCTCAACTAAATGTAATTACAGAAATAGTGAATAAAAGTCTTTGAATAAAAGTGATTCAAGTGGCTAAGTTGGCATCCCTGTGAGACTCAATGTGCTTATCATAGGTTCAGCTCATGGGTTGGTTGTGACTGTGACCTTTCATCACATCTCTCAATAACGAATAACTTTTTTAATTACAACATCTAAAGCATGTGAAATATACACCCTATCTGAATATCTGTCATTTATTTTCCTTATATCAGGTCTGTCTGTATGGCGTTTTACTCTCTAGCTGTAATGCAAATTAAAAAAAAACACAAATATAACTTCTTATCCAAATGCCTTGTGTTACACTGTGCTCTATTGCACCTTTAGGGAGACAAAAAAAGGAAGAAGCAAATACATGACAAGATCTGTTGTCGGAGTTATTACAAGTACTACTTAATTTGAGTGGAACATTTCCCCTTTTTAACATACATTATTCATGAGTAATCATGAATAATTGCCCTCTTAAACTTAAAATCTGTGCTTGTTAATGGCACTAAGGGATTATTATCGCCTACTTGTCAAAAACCTTGCAATGACTATAACTACTTCTTAAAATTTGTCACAAAGCTATATCTAACTTTTATTGCAGTGTTGGGTAGTAGCTGTACTTGTTTAACTTTGCGATGTGGTGATCAACATTTTAGTAGCAGTGGGAAAGTTCAGTGTTTTCTTTATTTATTTATTTTATTTTTGGGGCCCTAAGTGCCATTAACAAGCGCAGATTTCACAAGATTAAGAGGGCAATTATTCATGAGAAATGTATGTTAAAAAGGGGTAATGTTCCACTCAAATGAAATAGTATTTGTAATAACTCCAACAACAACAAATCTTATCACGTATTTGCTTCTTCTTTTTTTTTTGTCTCCCGAAAGGTGCAATAGAGCACAGTGTAACTGGCATATGGATAAGAAGTTATATTTGGATAAGAAGTTATATTTGTGTCTTTTTTTTAAATTTGCATTACAGCTAGAGAGTAAAACGCCATGCAGACAGACCTGATACAGTGGGGAGAACAAGTATTTGATATAGATTTTGCAAGTTTTCCCACTTACAAAGCATGTAGAAGTCTGACATTTTTATCATAGGTACTCTTCAACTGTGAGTGACGGAATCTAAAACAAAAATCCAGAAAATCACATTGTATGATTTATGATTTTTAAGTAATTCATTTGCATTTTATTGCATGACATAAGTATTTGATACATAGTTTTTTATATCTGGTATTCTTTATAATCATTTCTACCTCATTGCTACATATTGTATACATGTAGTACTTATGTACTTTAAAAAGTTAAAACAAAAACTAAATGAAGAAAAGAAAAAAAAGTTGGCCCCTTGAAAGAAAGCAGTCTACCTCACAAAGACTGTCAGAACACGGGGAATACCAATGAACATCAGGTTTGGGATTGCCTTAGGACAAATTGGTGTGTATTAGCTAACTGCGGATGTTGTTGCCAGTGCTTGTTTGGCCCCTGAATCTTTGATGTCAAATATAAAATCTAAATGTAACAACATTCATAGTGATGTTTGGTACGCATTCTTTGGCTTGAAACAAATGACATTATTTTAATATAAAGTTTACAGAAGAAATAGTTTGTCTGTCTTAGGTCATAACTGTAACATTCATGAATTGAGTGGCATTCCTTTTTTAAGAACATGTCTTGAAGGCTAGTCTCACTGTACACAAAACTGTTATTTTTACTTTGTGTTGTAATTTTTACATTTAAACTTTTGCGTTTATTAATCACTACTTGCAGCCATTAACCAGTAGTTCCATAGTGTTTTCTGCAATGAAAGAGCAGGACTGACAGCTGAATTGGCAAGTTAAAATGTTATTGAATGTATTACCTCCTCTGAGCAGTATGGAAAGCAAAGCAGTCTCACATTGAAAAAGGCCACTGAAGTAGAAATCACTGTATGTGTAGGTGTATAATACTGCAGGGGCACTAAAGGACCTTGTATTTGTTTTTCAAAGGAGGTCTCTTTATGTTTTTTTCTATTGCACGTGTTTTACCTGTTCTTTTGAGCATCCAGACAATAGCAGAGAAACTATGTAGCAGCCGAGAAAGCTAGCAAGCTTGTCAACAATAATATCTTGTTGTAGTTTCACATTATCTGTGTTATATATTTATAAATATGTACTCCAGTCATAAGATGGGTGACAGTTTTCTTTAAATGCACACAAGGTTCAGTCATTGGTGAAAATGTTAACGCAACCCCACACAATTTGATTACTTAGAAATGGGATCATTTCAATTGTTATATTCGAAACATTCAACATATAATCACAGGCTGTATGAAAGAAGTGGAAGTTTGAAGGCTATAATTTGGCATTTTTGGAGTCACTATCTTGTTTTTTGTTTTTTTTGGAGTAGAAGTGACCATATTTGTACGAGAGGGGTGGAGCTAAGTAATCAGCTAGCGCTAGCTAGTTTAGTTTATTAGTTTATAATGTCGTGGACAGTCCCCCTAAATTAACTATACAGGAAAAGGAGCAACTTTAGCCTCAACAGCTAATTTCCAGCTGACAATAGGCATCATAAAATACAATGGTTAACATATTAAAATGAAGTTTCATTACATCTATAGTAACAGCAGTCCTAAGCAAAAAAGGTTAAACATACAAAGAAGTGGGACACAAACAAACAAGCTCAGATAATTGAGCCACTAAACATCCTCTGATCTTTACTATTCATCCAAGTAATCCATAAGTTCTGCTTTTTTTTAACTAAAGATATTTGGTATAAGGTCATATAAAATAGGTTTATTGACCATGATTTTTTTTAAATTTGACCCTGAAAGACTTGTTCGTGGTCAACTGGGAAGACAACACAAGGGTTAAGGTGTGTTGTAAAGGTGGAATGTGTACGTATATCTTTGATTGCAGTGGGCAATGAATTCCAGTTTTGTAATGACGTAACAGAAAATGATAATTGACCAAATGTACTTTTCCTGAATGGAATTAGAAGGTCACCTCGTGCGGTGCTTCTAGTGATTTGACTGCTGTTGTTACGTTGTGTTATGAAAGAGTTCAAATGAGTAGGAGCAGTGTTATGCAGAATTTTGTACACCAGACAGATGTTTTTGTATTTAATTACATCTTCCCAGCTCAACAGTTTACGGTTATTTAGGATAATACAGTGATGAGAGCTGTTCGTCTTCTGGTCCAAAACTTTGAGTGTTTTCTTGCAAAGAGTAGCTAGTGGCTTTAATGATGAGCTGTTAGTTTGTCCCCAGCTTGTCAGACAATATGTTAGATGTGACATAATCATGGCATCCATAAATAATTTGGCAGTATTAAAAGTTAGGGTATTACTAATATATTTAAAATTTGCTAGGCTAAACTTGATCCTATTGAACACTTTCTTAATATGTGCTTTAAAAGCAAGATTAGAGTTGATAATAATCCCCAGATACTTAAATGGTGACACAATCATAATGTTTTGCCCTGAGATGGTTATATTTGACACAATGTTACATTGTCTTTTTGTGAAAAACATTCCTACAGTTTTATTTACATTAAGATGAAGGTAGGAACGATTTAGCCAATCGGTGATCTGATCCATGGCTGTGGTAAGTTTGGCAGCAGCCAGATGTTTTGTCTTGGCATGCACATATACTACGCTGTAGTCTGCATACATTAGTGTTTGGCCTTAAGGGCAAACAAACGGCAAATCATTAATATATAAACTAAACAAAAGCGGTCAAGTATCGATCCTTGTGGTAACCCTGTGCATAAGCCAAGAGCTGATTAACGATAACCGCTTACAGAAACATATTGTTCTCTACCAGTCAGATACGACTTAGTCCATTTTGTTGCTAACGGGGAGACATTAAATAAGCCAGTTTTGCAATAAGGACCTGATGGCTAGCTAGCATGGTTAGCAAGGTGCATATGTAATTCAGGTTAACTGTAATATTAATTGGTTATTAATTTTGGCTAGCGAAAAACAGACTTAAAAGAAAATGTACTTACAAGGATAAATGAGCAGCTGTCTCTATCTGTCTTTTAGTACAACCGGACGCTCACACACCCCATCCAGGGGGTCAATAGCCAAATTTGTTTACACATGAAAGTATCCAGCAAAAAAAAAAGTCAAGTCACTCTTCCAATGTCCTTTTGGAAACTTTAAACATGAAAAGTATGTAGTTACACAAGAAAATTAGACCAATATTAAAAAACCACTTACATTTCTGTTATTTGTTACTGCACTTTGTGGTGTTTATTGGTTGAAAACTTCCTTGAAGCCAAAGTAAAACCGCTTTCTTTTGAATATGATGATTTGTTTGAAGAAGTTGTGAATATCAGTGACCTTAATGTCAGTGTGAGCTGTGAATATTTGATTCGATTTTATAGTACTCTCACTGGGCATTAAGTTGCTGTATCACGGTATGTCAAATATTTTCAAGAGATATGAGTTTTGTAACACATTTGAAGTTTTTTCAGTTTTATCCTGTTTGAGTTTATTCACCAGTAAAAATAGAAACATGGCTAATTTGTTTATCTTTAAAAGAAAAAATACAACGTAGATAGCTATTAGCAGAAAATGTCACACTGTAATATAATTGTTTCTCCATGATTGCTAATTTTAAGAAGTAGTTATAGTCATTGCAAGGTTTTTGACAAGAAGGCGATAAGAATCCCTTAGTGCCATTAACAAGCACAGATTTCACAAGTTTAAGAGGGCAACTATTCATGAGTAATGCATGTTAAAAAGGGGAAATGTTCCACTCAAATTAAGTAGTACTTGGCATTTGGTTAAGAAGTTATATTTGTTTTGTTTTTTTATTTGCATTACAGCTAGAGAGTAAAACGCCATACAGACAGACCTGATATAAGGAAAATAAATGACAGATATTCAGATAGGGTGTATATTTCACATGCTTTAGATGTTATAATTAAAAAAGTTATTCGTTATTGAGAGATGTGATGAAAGGTCACAGTCACAACCAACCCATGAGCTGAACCTATGATAAGCACATCGAGTCTCACAGGGATGCCAACTTAGCCACTTGAATCACTTTTATACAAAGACTCACTATTTCTGTAATTACATTTAGTTGAGAACTGCTTAAGATTTTGATCTTCACTTTATAATCATTTCTACCTCATTGCTACATATTGTACATGTAGTACTTATGTACTTTAAAAAGTTAAAACAAAAAATAAATGAAGAAAAGAAATAAAAGTTGGTTCCTTGAAACAAAGCAGTCTACCTCACAAAGACTGTCAGAACACAGACCCTTATACCCTTCAAATCAAGACACCCCCTTGTAGGATGGTTTAACACGTTTAACTAGTTTTTTACACCCTTCAAATCAAGACACAGGAGGGGCTCCCCAAGGAAACAAACTGTTTCAGGGGAGGACCAGTGAATGGAAGTGAATAATTATTACATTAGTTATTGCATAAGTTATCAATAAAAGATCTTATAGAATAGCCTACAGTGTATGAAGAGATAGATCAGAGATTACAGTATTTTTGGTAAAAATCAAATTAGATGAACAGGATGACTAGATGGTTAAAAAAAAAAAACTGGTCTCAACTCGCACACATGTTTCCAACTTCCCTTTATTACATTAATTATACCACATTCATAATTACTATGGTGCAGCCTATTTGTCAATCAGTGGCCTAGCTGTCAATCAAAATCAGTGGATTAGAACTATAAACAAAGTCTTTAAGTAAGTCTTAAAATAACTATTGTTCTTAAAATATAAACAAAAACTACTTTTTGGCTCCTACAGTACTGCTTCTCCCCATTTTTCCCAGAGTCAGAAACTAAAAAATGTCTGAGGACGGACGTTTTTTCTTATGTAAAGTTACATCAAACAACATTATTATTAGGCTATAATAGCGCATATGGTTGAAAACTAATGCTATAGGACTCCCAAAAACTTTGCACTGATGTTGCTTTGTCTGAGGGGATGACCCACTGTCTTAAAGTTTGAAAACACCTAGTTTAACTAGTTTTTTTAATATCATTCAAATCAAGAAACCAACCCACTAGACTGGTTTAAGCCCAACACCCTGTGGATTACATCATAGTAGGGAGGGCGGGGGTCCCAAAAATCTTCGCACTGATGTTGCTTTGTCTGAGGGGATGACCCACTGTCTTAAAGTTTGAAAACACCTAGTTTAACTAGTTTTTTTAATATCATTCAAATCAAGAAACCAACCCGCTAAACTGGTTTAACCCCAGAACCCTGTGGATTACATCATAGTAGGGAGGGTGGGGAATTTTGGTTTTGCCGACAAAATTTTTAGTTTCCGCTTCCGGTTTCCAACCACGCCCACTTCCGGCCATGCCCACGGTGGCCATTTCAAGTGCATATTAATACTACTTATGAGGACTATGGTTAACTGCTCCTCAGATTTCTGCAGGGTAAATCCAGACAGCTAGCTAGACTATCTGTCCAATCTGAGTTTTCTGTTGCACGACTGAAACTACTTTTGAAAGTACACGTTCCACCAAAACAAGTTCCTTCCTGAGCCTATTTTGCAGAGGCACCATGGCTCCGTCCGGAGCTTATCACCGCCCAAGACGATTGTGATTAGTTTAAAGAAATGCCAATAAACCAGAGCACGTTTTACTCCCATCCCAGAATGCTATGTGGACTAGCCAGACATTCCTCCGCAGCGCTGTGAAGGAAGGTCTGGCAAAGCGACACTAAATGACGTATAACTGTACAACTCATCGGTGTAGAAGTGAAACCTGTATTGTGTTTCTGAATGATACTTTCTCAATACTGTATGTTATAATAATTTGTACACCTTGTATTCTCCTGTGTGTATGCCACACAGATACCTCAGTGAAGGCAAAGTCCTCCTTGATGTGGAAGAACCGAGTGTTGTAGGACTCCAGTCTGACTTCCAGGAAGTGTTCTGCTGAGTGCTAAGAGGAAACAAGCAAATAAACACAGATGAATACACAATATTTGTCATTGCACAGAAGTAATTTAAAGTCAGTTTTCACTCACCACAATCACAGAGCTAAAAAAATTACATTAAAGAATCACAGCTGCAAAATGTCACTTTGACATAAGAAAGATATTATATTTCTAATGACTGCTGTGGGTAAATTAATTTCAGCAGCAGTAAAAGGAAACAGGATAGAGCCAAGAAAGAGGCGGAAAGTCGACCAAGAGTGTGAATAAGGATAGAATAAAATGGGGCATTCATTTGATGGAGTATTTTTGTTAGAAACAAGGTACATGCCTACAAAGTTTAAAACATGAGTGCATGTATGTATACAAGCTGTGTTAGAGATATTAAAAACACACCTTGTGAAAATATACAAACCTAGTAAATGTATTCAGTATGAACATATCTGAAAATGACCTTCAACTGTAATGCATGTATTAAGGGCCGTCCACACCAAGAACGATGACTAAAACGATAACTATGGAATATATAGTTTTTAAAAAATGGTTCTTAATCCAGTGTATGATGGAGTCCACACCACAACGGTAACGACAATGACAGTGGCGAACGATATCGTTGGGATCACTTTCAGTCAGAGCGATTGATTGAACGATAGAAACACTAACAGTATTCAGTTTTCCTTGGATTGGGGTGGCACCTAAATCATGGTTGCAGCTGCCGCTGTGGTCCTGCTCAGCGCCCTACTACACCCTGCTAGGCCATACTATGCTCTGAACTGCTATAACTATTATGCCTAGTCATAGTTCCATTATCTTTAATAATCTATAATTGCCACTGTTCATCATACCAACTGCTATAATTATTATGAATCATATTTCTCTATATCTGTATATCTGTATCAGTGTCTCTGTGTCCCAACCGGCACTGGCAGATGCCCACCCACCAAGAGCCTGAATTCTGCCTTCACACACACAGGTCCTTCACCCAGGAGACTGGAACAAACGGAGGTTCGTCAACTCTGTGTCACATGCATAACCGGAAGTGACTACGTAAATGCGTCGACACAAATAATTTGCGTTGACATGTCACACATAGAAATCTATAAATAACTGTCTGCCTCCAGCAACAGCGCAAGTATGGATTCCTCGCAAGTTCAACAACACGTTGAGAAAAAGGCTCACACACAGTCTTCTAAAGTGTGGGAGTATTTTACTCTTAATGCCAACAACAACGTGGTAGTCTGTAGACTTTGTAAAATACATCCCTGAGTTAGGATAACAGCAGCAACACACCGTAAGTTCTGCTCACCTTTTTGTCCCTTTCCCTCCCAAGTAGAGTTTAGATTCTCTGCCCGAGCCCGAACTTGACCCACGGGCCGGGTCAGGCCCATATGTCCTGCCACTATCCTCAGGCCGGGCCCTTCATTAAGTATTTGTGTTTTTTTAATCATTACTAATTGGGTGGGGAGAAAGCTATGCCTCTGCAGCTTCTCCTGTAGCTCTGGGTATATGTCCTGCACTGACTTGAGTGTGAGGTAAACTGTGCTAAAATCGTGTCTCCCCCATCTGTAGCACTGTCTTCAATAATTGCGCAAACAGGCCAGATTGTTTCAGATATCTCATGAGTCCTTTATATGATACATTTTTTATTCTTTTTATATTTTTGAACATACAACATACAGAACAAACAAATACAATCAAACAAGAACCAAAACCCTCTCCCACCCCCACCCTCTGCGGTCTCGAGGAAAACAAAACAAACCAATATACAAGAAAACAAAAATCACACCTTGCCTAGTCGCTCTCCTCTAATTCTTGTGGTGTTGAGGTCATTAGGACTGATACTTGTGCTGCTGCCTTTTTCCATAGATCTATAGTCGACTTGGCTTTGTTAAACCTTGCTGTAGAGAGCTCAAGCATAACTATGTCTAGGAAGTACGCCAACCACTGTTTTATACAAAACGAGTGGGGGAGGGGGAGCCAGCGTTGAGCTATCATTTTCTTGGTTGCGGTTGAGCCGGCTAGCCAAATTTTCTTCTGTCTCCCAGGCAGGTGTAATTTAGAGTCATCATTAAGTAACAAAACAATCGGGTCAGTAGGAATTCGACATCCTATCACATCAGATTTTATTGATATTGTTTTATTCCAAAACTCATGCACCTGTTCACACTCCCAGACCATGTGCAGGAAAGTTCCAGTTTGTTCAGGTTGACAGAACGTGCAATAGGGAGTAGGAATAACTTTGAGACGTATCTCTTCTGAGGAGTCCAATATGTCCTATGGCATATGTTGAAGTGGATCTGCTGGTGATTTGGGTTCTTGGAACAGTGGGAAATGTCCCAAACTGTCTCCCAATTAATTACATTCCCCTCAGGGCTCAGCTCTCGCTCCTATTTCTTTACTATTGGGAGTTCTCCTAGGGATACTTGCATCAGTTTAGCATACATCTTGGACACTAATCCTTTCACAGGAGAATCAACAAGCCATTTAATTATTGGGTGTGCCTCAAGACTGTTCCCCCATGGCACTCCATAACATTTTAGGGCTGACCTTAAGCGAAGATAAAGGAAGAAGGATGTCCAAGGGACCTCGAAGCTAGCTCTCAGGTCTTCAAAACGTAACATACCTTCCTCATTGAGTAGCTGGTCTAAAGTATAAATACCTCTGTCACTTCACTGGTTACAAGTAAAGGGTTTGTTACCAGACATTAGGGGTGTGCATTGTGCCATATTGGGGTATTCAAATGCCACTTATTGGTGTATCGTAAAGTTGGTCAGAGTGTTGGTGATAATAGGGCCATAGGCCACTTTTTTGGGCACACTTTCTTGGGCACACAACTGCAAAAGCAAGGTCTTGCAGTCTTAGACTCCCAGTGAGGTTTTGCTCTATTTCTCTCCATGGGACTGTAGATGAGGGGTTCATCCACACTCTGAGGGCCCGTAGCTGAAAGGCTCTGTGGTACACTTTAAGGTTAGGGAGGGCCAGGCCTCCCGTGTTTGTGGTATGTTGCAGGGTAGAGTATTTTAGCCTAGGTTGTTTATTATTCCAAATATACTGCCGAATTATGGTATCAAGTTTCTTCCAGAAATGTATTGGTGGGGATAAGGGGATCATTGTACTCAAGAAATTCACACGAGGAACTATGTTCATTTTAACAACAGCAATCCTGGACCGTAGCAATGCCGGCAGCGCAGACCAATTGGCCAGATCCCTTTGAACACTACTTAGTATAGTTTCATAGTTGTCCTGGACCACTCGCTGTAGCGATGCGTGAATGGTGATGCCCAAATATGTAATTTTGCTTTGGGTTGGCATTGTATCACTAATAGCTGATGTCACCTGTCTGTTGTTCAACAGAAGAAGATTAGACTTATTCCTATTGATTTTATAGCCGGAGATTGAGCCAAATTCGTTAAAGATCTTAAGAATTTTTGGAACAGAGTCCTCAAGGTCAGAGATGTACAGCAAAATATCATCTGCAAATAATGATATAGAGTTGTTATTGGGTTTAATCTGGACATTACATATTTTATTTTGCCTTATGGCTTGGGCTAACGGTTCAAGAGAGATCGCAAATAGCATGGGAGAGAGCGGACATCCCTGTCGCGAGCCCCGTGCGATGGGGAATGGCTGTGAATGCAGGCCATTGGTTGAGACTATGGCCGTGGGATTCGCATATAAAGTACGTACCATGTCAATGAATTTGGCTCCCAAACCAAGCTTCTTCATTACTTGCCACAAGTAGTTCCACTCTAGGCGGTCAAAAGTCTTTTCCGCGTCCAGTGATAAAACTGCTGCCGTTGTTGGAAGGTTTTTGGCTTCTTCTATTACATGGAATAATCTGTGTATATTGTCTGCAGCGTGACGCTTTGGTATAAACCCTGATTGGTCGGGGTGGAATAACTTCTCAATAAAGCGTTCTAGGCGTAGTGCCAAGACTTTGGAATATAGCTCAATATCAGTCCCAATGAGGCTGATGGGCCTGTAGTTTGAGCACTCCGTAGGATCTTTGCCCTTTTTGTGTATGACCGAAATTAGTGCAGTGTTGGTTTGTTGATGAAAGGTGCCCCTCTCTATGGCCGAGATTAAAGTTTGTAAAATGATAGGTCCTAGTATGTCAAAGTAGCGTAGTAAAAGTTTTGATGAAATTCCATTCCAACCCTGGTATTTTCCCTTTCTTAGCTGTTTTTCCTCTAACGTTGTAGGTTGACCCAGTTCACCTGCCTCCTCTGGATCAAGAAGCGGCAGATTTAGCTCTTTCAGGAACTTTTGGCACTGCGTCGGATCCAGATTGCAGGAGGATTCATACAACTTTGAATAAAAGGATTGGAAAGTGGCGGTGATATCTTTAGGGTTCGTTGAGATACCTCTGTCCGTGTGGATGCTGTTGATAGCAGCTCTGGACTCGCTTTGTTTTAATTTCAGAGCCAGCAATTTTCTTGGTTTGCAATTGCAACCATTAAAATAGTAATTTTGCCTCACTCTTTGCATTATGAATTTAGCTCTCCTTCTTAGCAGATCATTTAGCTCTGCTCGATTTGAGACTAGAAGAGTACGTGCCACGTCTATGTTCTTCCTTCTTAAATAGTCCAGGAATTTAGCTTGTTTGATCGGTCTGTTTAGCCCCCTGATGTTAACTGAAAGGATTGAAAGTTCAGCCATCTTCAAAATTGACACGTATACATGTCTCGAGTACCCTACCGGAATCCACTGATAAATTTGTAGCAAAGGATGAGCTGTTAGATCTAAGCAAAGTGTGGTGAAAACATAAAAAATAAAATAAATCCCCTAGCCCTCCAAAACCGCAGACCCCCTTCCCTCTCTGTAAGATACGTGGCTGCATCAAACGCAGCTTGCACAAAAACTCCAGCTCAAAACTGCCCCTCCTGTCTAAAGTCACAGGTTAACTGAAACAGGTGTAGTGCTTTCCTATGTTAAACATGAACAATGTTACAAAAAACCTTAAAACTAAGTCCCAACCATCTATTAGGTTCTGAAATAAACTGTGTGAAAAACAAACCAGCCATGTAGGAGTAGTAAACATAGATTATAAGATGCAGTCTAATCAAATGCTCCTTATAACTTGGCTCCCAAGCTCATATATTATGTTTCAACCAGCTATTAAGCTCTGAAATAGGTTGTGTGGAAACAAACCATGTAAGAGTAGTACATATAGATTATAAGATAAGTGTTAATCATGCTCTTTCAGTCTAATCAAATATTTCTTTACGGCCTGGCTCCCAAACTCACATACTATGATCCAACCAGCTGGTTGGATCATAGTATGTGAGTAAAGTGAGCAGTCCGTGTCCATCATGTTTTCAGCCTAATTAAACATTCCTTTTTGCTAAACTTACATGCAGTGTCCTCGAGTTAAACTTGCACAGTGTTCCAGATACGCTAATCCACAGTCGCCGGGTCCCCACGGCGTCCTCTGAGTCCGATGACAGCTCCCGGTCCGGTCGCAAAGCGGCTGCCGCGGGTGTCACGTCCTCCTCCATATCCAGATCCTGACAGAACCTGTCCGCTTCCTTGGGTGCAGTGAATGTAAGCGTTCTCCCTCTGTGGGTTACTCTCAGAGTTGCCGGATAAATAAGAAAGTTTGGGATGCCTTTAGCAAGCAGCTTACACTGCCCTGGCGCCGTTGGACAGTGAAAGCACTGTAGTCAGGCTTAAAGCGCAGCGTTGCATTGGAATTACGAATTGGGCCTTACTGCTGTACTTGTTTCGCCCCCTGGATAATTGCTTGACGGTCCTGGTATCTCAGACACCTGAGAATCAGTGTGTGCGTCGTTGTACCCTTGCTGTAGATTCTGTGCGCCCTGTCAATTTCGATGGTAGCCCTGTTCCGTAAGGAGGGGATCCATTTTGGCAACTGATTTTGCAGAAATCCAACTGGGTCATCTTTTTCGCTGCCCTCTTTCAGTCCAATAATGCGCACATTGTTTCTTCTCGATCTGTCCTCCAGTTCGGCTAACTTCAACTCAAATTTCTTCTGGTCATTAATGCAGGCTTTCACCGTGTATCTCATCGTCTGTCTGCTGTCCTTCTGCGCCTCGTCTAGTCGCCATATTAGGTCTTTTACTGTAGTTCCCTGCCTCTCAAGCTCTGTCCTGATGTGTTGTAGCGAGGTGTCAATTTCTGCTAACGCTTCCTTCACTGCGAAGCGGACCGCTGATTGAAGCCCACTTTGTTGTTTTTCCAGGACCTGGGTCATAACCTCCTCCATGCGTAAGTCCATGTTAGCATCAGAATCCTTGGTAGCCGTCGCCATGTTGGCAGAGTTGGCAGAGTTCTGTGCTCGGGTAAACGGCAGGGAGACCTGTTTTTTCGCTCCTGCAGGCATTCCACTAAGTCACCGTGGTAACAAATGAAATGGTTGACGTCGAATAAAAAAGAACAGACCTGGTTTTTAATGAAAATGCGGAAGTGGGCGAGGAGCCTCAACTGCGAGCAGCCATGCGATCGTCGGTCACGTGATCTCCCACCTTTGTAACGTCAGTTATAACGGACCACGTATTAAAAAATTGTCGGATTTAAATTGGGCTCGGGCTCATAATTCCAGTTATAGTGTCGGGCCGGGCCGGGCTCGGACACAACGTGCACTGTAGACGTGTGCGATTATCAACAAAGTGACACGGAATGTGCGATTATCAACAAAGTGACACGGAACGTGTTCCCACTGGTACGTTAGTCCGTTAATTCATTTTAATGCCCCGCTATGACTTAACATTAAGCATCATCAAACGCTGTCAGTCGGCAGTTATTTTTTTGGTTTACCATCATCATGAGTGACCCAATCGATTACAGACTGTTATATTAGACACTCTGCAATTTGCCTTATGTTGGATTTATTTGATACATCTGATTTCATATGTTGCTAAAATTGCACTTTTTTTACTGTAAGATTACAGGGACAAGAGCTTATTCATTATTTTACCTATTACTGTTAAAAAAAGCAAATACAGGCTACTCTTTTTGCACTTGCTCTGTTTACTTTAAGTTTTTATTTTTGTATTCCTCCTGAAAGTGACTTTATTTTGTTGTTGGAATCTGGCTGCAGGTTGCACTACAAATTAATTTTACTTGAACAGTGCAGTGTTAAACAATTTTAATAAATAGAGACTTGAACATTATTGAAATTTGTTTTGTGTAAATTGTTAATAATTGAGCAATGGGAAAATAATTGCTAATTGAAAAATGAATTGTTAGATTAATCGTTTAAAAAATAATCGTTTGGGACAGCCCTACTATACTTACAGTGTGAACAGTGTCACTACAACAGCTATGAAGAGAATAATGCCTGGTTTGAACATTTTTTTAAATACATTTAATGCCCTTCCCCATCGGCCTTACATTAGGTATCTTTCTGGGCATGGGTACATCCACCACAGGCATCTCAGAGTGCCGGGGGTAGGCCTGGGCCATGCAATTGCTGGGGGGGCTGCCTTTAGGGATGACGGCTGTGATCTTCACCCTCTCACAGCCCTTGGCAGAGCAGAAGGCAAACTGTTCTCTGTCGTTATGGGCCTTCACCTTCAGGAAGAGCAGCCTGCAACACACAGTACACGTTAGACACCATACACACATACACATTCAGTACTTTGAACCTGCTCACCTTTTAGTTCAACTGCCTAAGTGCATGGCATTCACCAAAGACAAAGAAAATGGAGGCCTTGTCATATAATTATAACTTCTCTCAAAATGATGACTTGCTATCTAATTACAAGCAAATATCTCATAATTAGATGAAAACTATGTCATAATTATGAGATTGTTTCGTTATTCTTAAATGATGATCTCCTGATGAGAAAGGGTCGAGCTGGTTATCAGTCATTCCTATTTGAGAAGACGCAGACATGATAACCCTGATTGTGGTAGCACCTACTGTAGATTGTGGTTGCAGCTGTTGCCGTGGTCCTGCTCGACGCCCTGCTACGCCCTGCACTGCTACTATTATTATTATTATTAGTCATAATATTAACTGTTACTGTAATTGCAACTGTTCATGTCATTCCATTATACCCACTGCTGTAATTTTTGAGTCATATTTCTGCATTTATTGTAGTAGTAGGTATTATTCTCTCTCTCTCTCTCTCTCTCTGAGAATTGTTGGGTCTCTGTAATTTATAGTGTGGTCTAGACTCTGGTCTTACTCTAAATATGTAAAGAGTCCTGAGATAACTTCTTTTGTGATTTGACACTATAAATAAAATTGAATTGAAACTGAATTGAACTGACGACCAAAGGAAGCGCAGTGTCTGAAATATGAAATTGTTTGGATGAGCGGTTCTGGAGAAAGCTGTAATCAGCAAAAGCACAGGCCAACAATCTGCTCGTTCCCAACAGGCATGTAAAACAGGCTCTGCAGTAGTGTAACTTAAACAGCAATTACGTGCACGTTGTCATCAGAGTTTATGTATCACACACTAAGAGTGACAACACGATAGGCATATCAATAAGTATGTCGACATTGAGCAGACGTTTAGGCGAAAGCACACTTTGATGGTTGCAGCTGTCGCTGTGGTCCTGCTCCGCGCCCTGCTATGCCCTGCAGTGCCCTGCTACGCCATGAACTACTATCTCTAGTCATAGTTTCATTATCTTTATTGTGACTATTATTGCCACTGTTCATCACACCAACCGGCACGGTCAGACACTGCCTACCAAGAGCCTGGGTCTGTCCAAGGTTTCTCCCTAAAGGGAAGTTTTCCTCACCACCCGAGGATTCTCCCTAAAAGGGAGTTTTTCCTCACTACTGTCGCACTAAATGCTTGCTCTTGGGGGAATTACTGGAATTGTTGGGTATTTGTTAATTACAGAGTGTGGTCTAGACCTACTATATCTGTAAAGTGTCTTGAGATAACTCTTGTTATGATTTGATACTATGAATAAAATTTAATTGAATTGAATTGATCATAACAAAGTCAACCTGTTCCTTCAGGAGCAACTGAACCAGTACTGGATGCTTCATGGATACAAAGTCATGCATCTAAAATGCAAGCAAGTTATCATCTATTTAAATACTTTATTATAATTTAGTAACAGCTATCAAAATAAAGCGTTCACTAAAGTAACATTTGCAGTAGCAGTATAGCTGAAATTCTTATTTATTGACAAAATAGAATGGATCACAGAATATGGTGTATTACCTGTTGTCGTAGTTGTGAGATAGTAAGTCACAACTCTTTCTTTGCTCCCTCTATCATATATTCCCTTTTGATCTCTCCTTTGCTCTTTATATTTTATATTTGAGTGTGTGTGTGTGTGTGTTTGTGTGTGTATGTGTGCGTGCGTTTGTGTGTACATGAGTGTCTGTGTGAGTATGTGTTTGTGTGTGAGTGTCTGTGTGTGTGTGTGTGTGTGTGTGTGTGTGTGTGTGTGTGTGTGTGCTTGCATGCATGCATGCTTATTTGTGTGTGTGTCTGACCCGGAGTTGTGTGTGTGTGTGTGTGTGTGTGTGTGTGTGTGTGTGTGTATGTGTGCATGTGTGTGTGTGCACGTGCACGTGTGTGTGTGTGCATGCGCGTGTGTGTTCGTGTGTGTGTGTGTGTGTGTGTGTGTGTGTGTGTGTGTGTGTGTGTGTGTGTGTGTGTGAGAGAGAGTGTGTGTGTGCATGCGCGTGTGTGTGTTTGTGTGTGTGTGTGTGTGTATGTGTGTGTGTGTGTGTGTGTGTGTGTATGTGTGTGTGTGTGTGTATGTGTGCGTGTCTGACCCGGTGTCTTCCTCCCAGTAGTAGTATCCTCTGGCCAGGTGTGAGTGCTGGATCTTGTCCCTCTGCGAGGTCCAGATGAAGACACCGGTTTTGCGGGTCTGCTTGGTCAGGCGGTTGTGGATGTCGGAGATGACAGTGAAAGTGGTGCCTTGTGGGTAGCAGAGGCCCACGTTGATCCAGTCATTTCTGAAACACAATAAACAGAGCAACGTAGATACCTTAATCTCACAGCAGACCCTGTTCTCACATCCACAGTAACAGCACACAGGATTCTTTTCTACCTTTATCTAATCGGGTGAATATCACAGGAACTGTGAATAGAGCTGAACAAATGAGTTCATTAATAGATAAGACCGAAAACTAACTGTTAACAGTTTTGATGAATACTAATATACTAATACTGATACTGATACTAATATATATATATAAAAATCTCGAAATCTGTGATGGACATGTTCCCACTAATTTGACATTTTATAGACCAAAAGAATAATCAAGTAGTAGTAAAAAATAACTAAACAAGTAATTGATTATAAAAATATGAAGCCCACAATTATGTTCTAAAATAAGCTGAATCAGGATCAAACAGAACCATTCAAAATTATTAAAATTCAAATCTACTATATAAACTGCCCCAGAGTCAACAATTCATTAACAAGACAGGGAATTTAAAAGACCATCATGTATTTAGCTCAACAGCTTTTTACTGCTACAAGCTCCTTCATCAAAGCTTCAGAAGAGCAGCAGGAAGCTGCATTTTAATATATCATACTATACAAGGCAGGGAATAATGGCCCATTAAAACACACACAGCAGCTGCTGTTGTCTTAAATCATGTAATAAAAACAAGTCATATTTCAGCTATTTCTGCAGAGAAACAGCATCACTTGCAGTACTCCTCTGTGAACTGTAGATGGGGCCGTTGGTGTATTTTTATTTAACCTTTATTTATACAGGTAATGTCAATGAGACACAGGGTCTCAAGAGAGACCTGTTTGGAAGAATACACAACATCAGTTACAGAGAGACAAACAGATTACAATAGTATACAAGATTTACCAAATAGTAAATACAATATTTAAACGAAAGTGCCAAGTAGACTTAACCCACTGATGTCTGAGGGCACTTTTAGATATGTTCTTGAATTCTCCTTTTTAGGGTTTTTGCATTAACCTGATCCCCATGTGTTTCAAATGAAAATGTTCAGAACAAACTCAGCTTTCTGTATAGTAATGCCCAAAATTGTTCCAGAGCAATGTATAAAGAGATAATTTGGCACTAAAGCAGAACTATTTCTCAAATCTCTTGTGAAAACAAACCTACACTCCATTGTTTTGGTGCTTGAAATGAGTTTACAAAAGTCTTGGGTTCACAAAAGTAGCGTAATATATGAATAACATAGGAAATGAATGTCTAAAATGAAATTTTATAATGTTGCTTTTTGAGTAGGAGTGTTGTCAAACATCGCTTGGACTCGCCGGTGTGTCTTTTGTCCTCAGAGGGTTAACCCTCCTGTTGTCCTTGAGTCAAATTTGATCCGTTTTCAAAAGTTTCTATTTCAGAATATCGGTTTCTTTGAACCAAATAGCCCCAAAATAACATGGATGGTTCCATATAACGCTCTTTGCAAGTACAATTAATGATCACTACTTTCAATTTTGAGTGTTTTCTTCAAATTTATAGTATCTGTCATCTTGACAACAAGTGCAGGTTCGACGGGAAGACAAGGGTTGAACACTAAAATACTAAAAACAAGAACAAGATTCCAAAGATGTTTTTTCCAGTGCCCTTAAAAGGAATTTAAAACCCAACACACCTGCTGGAAAGCTTTAGATCCTGCTGAAGTTTATTCCAGGTTAAGGGGGCAGAAAAAGAGAAAGCCGTTTTGCCAAGCTCTGTACTCTCTTCTCTGCTTCTCTTCATAGTCGTCAGATTCATCTACCAACCCTTATAGAGCTGGCTCAGGTTTGCCTTGGAACAGCTCTTAGTTGTGCTGTTTTAGACTGCCGGGGGACTTCCTATCACACACTGAGCTCTTCTCTCATCTCTTTCATCTGTGTGCACTCATGTCCCAGAAATGCTTATTACTAACTTAGCTCTGGGGAGCTTATTCCCCAGAGTTCATGTGTTTTCTCGCTTCCCAGTTTTCCTTGGATTAGTGTGGCACCTAAATCATGGTTACAACTGTTCCCGTGGTCCTGCTCAGCGCCCTGCTACGCCCTGCTACACCCTGCAGTGCCCTGCTATGCTTTGCTTAGCCCTGTAAGGCCCTGCCGTGCCCTGCTACACCCTGCAGTGCCCTGCCACGCCCTGCTTAGCCCTGTCACGCCCTGCAGTGCCCTGCTACACTCTGCTACACCCTGCAGTGCCCTGCTACACTCTGCTACACCGTCCAGTACCCTGCTACGCCATGAACTACTACAACTACTATTTCTAGTCATAGTTCCAATATCTTTATTGGGACTATAACTGCCACTGTTCATCACACCCCCAACCGGCACCGTCAGACAACTACCCACCAAGAGCCTGGGTCGAGTTTTTCCTCGCCACTGTTGCACTAAATGCTTGCTCTTGGGGGAATTAGTGCAAAAGTCTACGTATGGATAATGATGACCACTTGAGCAGTGCAGTTAAGTTGAGAGTAAATAGTGCAGAGTACACCATACAGTGTATGCACCGTCAATGGAAACATCCTGTTTGGGCTCTAAACTGTCAGGGTGAACTCAGGCCATGGGGAAAAGCTTACATGCTTGAAATGACAGCCAGATTTTATGCAGTTTAAATAGCTGAAGGCCACACTGTAAACACTGTCTGAAGGGAGCAGCGGTGGAAGAAGTAATCAGATCCTTTATTTAAGTAAAAGTAGCAATACCACACTGTATAAATACTCTGTTACAAGTAAAAGTCCTGCAAGGAAAATGTTACTTGAGTAAAATTATTTAAGTATCACCAGGAAAGTGTACTTAAAGTATTAAAAGTGAACATATATATATATATATATATATATATATATATATATATATATATATATTTATATAAAAAATCCTTCATCCCCACTGCCATCACCACACTGAACAGCCATACACATAGACAACATCCAGCAGCTCCATTCAGGCTTCTTTTTGGCACTAGTTCTGCATTTTGCACGTTTGTACGGTTAACGTTTTTACACGGTTTCTATATGTATCTTTATGTTCTTATATGTATTTTATGTCATTTGAGCCTGCCCTGTCAAAGACACATTTCTGTAACTCCTGACAGACAATGCAGTTTTTCTTATTTTTCTTAAATGTATTTTAGAAACTGGAAACAATCCAAACAGTTCTGTGTTTAATGGTCTAATCATTTCAGCTGGACTCTGAAATGTAGCGAAGTCGAAGTAGAAAGTGGCATGAAAAGAAAAGATTCAAGTAAAGTACAAGTACCTCAACATTTGTACTCAAGTACTGTACTTGAGTAAATGTACTTAGTTACATTCCACCACTGGAAGGGAGGAACACAAAGTGAGGCTCTCCCCATTTCTGTGGTGAATCTTGGTCAATAGCAGGAGTGAAGGAATGATCACTTTACTTCACTCACCATGACGTTTGGGAGCTGCCCTGTCATTTACAGAGTGTGGAGGGATCAGGGTGTTAACCCTGTCAGCCAGCATCCAGTGTCATCATTCACAACATGTATTGATGTTTAACCGTAACGTCACTGTGTCCCTGTTCGGACACCATTCGCAGCTATTGGCCATATCCGGACACCTCCATATATGTACATGGACATTCACATGTCTAATTAGTGTGCGAAAGTGACTTTGATGAGAGAAAGCATTAAGAACCCTTGGGCAACGCTCAGGTGGCGGTATGACTTTACATTCAAAGTGTAAATGAACACATTTTCACCCCTGAAAATCCAGCAGTGCCCAGTGACTGTTTACAGCGGGGATATAGGGGGGTCCAAGTATGGCCAAGGGTAGCACACGGCTAATTCATCGGTGTTAGCTACCTGTTGCATTACTCTTGTAAAATCCGTTAGAAAGCTGAGAAGTTATATTTTAGTTTGACACCCTTAAATACCTCATATTATGCTCATTTTCAGGTTCATAATTGAATTTAGAGGTTGTACCAGAATAGGTTTACATGGTTTAATTTTCCAAAAACACCATATTTTTGTCATATTGCACTTTGCTGCAGCTCCTCTTTTCACCCTGTGTGATGAGCTATCAGTTTTAGCTACTGAGTGAGGCATCTCACTTCTGTTCCATCTTTGTTTGTATATGCGCAGTACCAAGGTAAGGACTACTAGCCAGTCAGAAGCAGAGTAGGGCGGTGCCTGACAAGCAAGCTAGTGTGATCCAAAACAAACCAGCTTCAGCCGGAAACCATGGCTACAGCTCAGCCGTGTTCGAACCCAAATCTGATCCCGAAACACAGGCAGAACAACCCGAACCAACTTCGCAACCTCGACTGGAGCAAGATGTTTCAGACTGGTAAGTTATTTAAATGTTAAATACATTTTTCATACACTGTCTCCTGGACATGCTGATACAACTATCTGGACTCTTCGGGCCTCCGCTCTAACTAGCTTGGTTTGAGGGCTCGCCACACTAGCAGCTAGGCAAGCATTATAACGTGTGTTACAATGTGACGCTAAATGAAGCGCGTTTGTCACGGAAGTAAAGGCTGGACTACAATAGAGCTGTTTGCAGCAGTTCGTGAACAATGTTTTCTGTGGGAGATGGTAACTACTTTGAGGTGGACTTTTGGGCTTTTTCACTTATAACATGAATAAAAAAGATATATAACACAATGAAGGAAAGGGAAAAAGTAGAATAGCATAATATGAGCATTTTCAATGAACTGAAAACATAACAAGATGTTTATATTCGTATTTGAACGGATAATGTGATAGAAGATTAGCCAAAAAGTGTGTGGACACAGTTCCGTTAATGTCGTCCATCTGTCTTTCTAAATTCTTTCTATAGCTGAATGGCAGTTCAACCTTCAACACTTCCTGAAGGGTTAGGTCATCAAGATGGATACAACATTCTGGAACCAACTGTCCACATTGCGCAGTGATATGGCCAGGTGTGAGCGAAGGCATGGTTTGAACTTCTCTTTCAAATGTTGCCCCACCTTCAGGTGTGGCCTTTCAGAACAGGTATAAAGACTTGTGTATTTAGAAGATGTTGGACACTGTACAAACCTGAGCATGTGAGCTGAGCATGTGAGCTGAGCAACTGGTGAGCGGCAAATGGATTGTTGTTGGAGTGTCGCCTTCTCCCCCCACTCAAGTGTTAAAAAGTAATTAAGTACATTTACTCCAGTACTGTACTTAAGTACAAATGTTGAGGTACTTTACTTGAGTCTTTTCTTTTCATGTCACTTTCTTCTTCTACTCTGCTACATTTCAGAGAGAAATATTGTACTTTTTACTCCACTACATTCATCTGACAGCTTTAGTAACTAGTTACTTTACACATTAAAGGTCCCATGGCATGGAAATTTCACTTTATGAGGTTTTTTAACATTAATATTAGTTCCCCTAGCCTGTCTATGTTCCCCCAGTGGCTAGACATGGCAATAGGTGTAAACCAAGCCCTGGGTATCTTGCTCTGCCTTTGAGAAAATGAAAGCTCAGACGGGCCAATCTGGAATCTTCCCTTTATGACATCATAAGGGGAAATGTTACCTCCCCTTTCTCTACTTTACCTGCCCAGAGAATTTGGCCCGCCCATGAGAAAGAGAGAGACATCATGGCTTGCAAACGAGCGAAGCATGGCAGTTGGTCAAGGCCACAACCCCACCCTCCACCTTGCCCCGCCTCTCTCCTCCTCAATAGCATTTAAAGTACAGACACAGAAATGGCAGCTCATTGTGGGACTGGCTCGTAGGGGCTGTAATTCTGCACCAAGGCTGAATTTCGGAAAAGAGACTTCAGATACAGTATTAGGGGACCACTAAGGCCTATATAAAAGCATCCAAAAAACAGCATGTCATAGGACCTTTAAGATTTTTGCACACAAAACACATGTAGTTTATAAAATCTGATGTTTTATTATAAATGAAACTAGCCAACAATATAACGACCTACAAGTCCAGCTGAAATGATTAAACTATTAAACACACAACTGTTTGGATCCTTTCCAGTTTCTAAAATGGGAGGATTTTTCTTTACTTTAAGTACATTTTCCGGATGATACTTACAGACTTTTACTTAAGTAACATTTTCAATGCAGGACTTTTACTTGTAACAGATTATTTTTGCAGTTAGGTATTAGTACTTTTACTTAAGTAAAAGATCTGAATACTTCATCCACCACTGGCTCCTGTACTGGATGTTAATTTAGTCCATGAATGATTCTCACCTCTTTAAAACAACCCAGACCACAGTACCTGCAGTAAACATGCATTCTGTGTGTAGGCGGTGTGTGGCTCATGTGTGCACTGACTTGTTGAAGTTGATGAGCCAGATGGTGACCTCGGCCGGTGCTGCCTGGTCCCAGTGGACCGTGTAGCCTTTGGCCAGTGTGATCACCGGCTGGAACTGTTGGTAGTGCTTCTTCTTCCCCAGGGCGCCCTCCAGTGTCAGGGGCTGGTCCGGGTACTCGTCCTTCACTATGTGCATGTTCAGGTTGGCAGGGTTACGGGTCTGGACGTAGATCTGAAGAAAACCCACCACAGAGTTAGAAGGCTGATTCAAATATTTGGACAAAAAAAAGTCTTATCCAATATCAATATAATTTCGTCTCAAGGGTAACTCCCGTTTTTTTTTTTCAACCTGGACCCCATTTTGCTATGTTTTTGTGTCTAAGTGACTGTTGGTAACAACAGTCTTTGACATTGGTCAGTATTAAGCAAGACCGCTGCAGTCGGCAGTCAGCGAAACAAGCTACTTTGTACAATGTAAGGCAATTGTGCAGCTTGTATTTACTAGAAGAGCTCATTTTGCCGCTGCCAGGCTCAGATTAATATTCTAAGTGTCTGACAACATTGTGGAAAGGATTTCTAAGGAGGTTGACCTTTCTGTTAAAAAGGTTTTTTTTAACATAAAAACATCTGTGAAATAGCATTTGCTAAAGCCACCAGACTCCATGTAAATAAATTTTAGCATCATTAAATACACTTCATTCAACGTCGACAGAAACAAAATAAAACTATGAAAAGCCGTTTTGGGTTACTACTTACTACTACATACTACTGGCTTTAGTCCATAGCCTCTGGGCAAAAATGCCTCTTATAACGCAAAATGACAATTTTTGTGTCATAAGAGGCTTTTTTCCAGACCCACAATACAGAGATCTCTCGTCTCAGGGGGACATGAGGGAGGGAAGCACGGTCATTCAAAAATACTACCGGGTTTCTACTGATACAAAGCTTAATGCTAAATCAGTGAAGTATCCCTTTAAGGCTCATTAAAAGTCAGTAAGTAAGTGTACATCATTGTATTTATTGTATTAGTTTGTGGTGTATGGTAAAATGGGGGCAGAGATGTTGAAAGTAAGCCATTCCAACAGATACCCCAGAAAATCTCTCTTTTTCACAGCCCAATGTTGGCAGGTATGAAACATTTTAAAGAGGAAATAACACAAAAGTCTATTTTACTAATGAACTGTTGAATTCATGAGCAATACAACACCCTTATCCAGTTCAAATCACTCAGTGGTTTCACTTCTACAGTTCTCCCTGGTCTGGTACGAGCAGCTTTACCCTAACCCTAATCCCTAACCCTAACACTAATCCCTAACCCTAAACATAAACCAGCTCCATCTTCTACTTGAGCTACTGTTATGCTACCTATGTATTTTAAAAAAAGAGGATTTCATGCTAAGTGGAACATGTCCATGTTCATTTGTGTACTGGACACAGAGATACAATTGATATAATACTCTGGTTAAAAAAACATGCACATTTCACAAAACACATTCAATACACTGACTGTTATAAAAAAACATTTGTGAAAAATTGCATAAACAATAGATAATCTTTTGTGTAGTTTTTTTTTCAGGGTTTCTTTTAGCGTTGATACTTTTACATACCGATACATTTCTATGATTCATTACACACACTGCAACTACAGTTAGAAAAATGTTTTATGATAATAAGCTGATGATAAGGCTGTGTGTTTGTGTTATTACGTTTTCTGGGTCACATGACAGTTATATATACCGGTAACCAAAAGATCTATCCTGGAAATTATTCAAAACTTTAATTTGTTTTAAAAAGTAATACATAAATATTTTTTAATTGGACTGAAAGAGACAATTATATTAATTGCAATTATTTCTGAGACAATTAATTTTACAGCAACATTTGGAATTGTTACAGCTCTAGCTGAGTGTTTGTGATGATGGATGTGTAAGCCACCTGTGCGTAGCGGCCGCTGCAGATAGCAGCCTTCCAGTCGGGCACGTCGATGCAGTCGGGGTGCCGGAGCAGCCAGTTGTCCTCTTTGACCAGGAAGGCTCCGGGATACTCACTGACCGAGCCGTCAATGTCATGGAAGATGGTCGTCTTGTCCCCGTCCATCTGCATCTTATTAAACCAGGGCCCCGGCTCCCCAAAGAACACCCGAGACGTGATCTACAGTAGAGAGAGAGAGAGTCAGCTGTTCAGAGTGGCTATTTTACTCCATGATCATATCCAAAACTCTCAAGCTTCCAAATGTACTGTACTTCTCCACTTCTTTCTCTCATCGAGGTGAAGAGGCCTCTGAAACAAAGCGCTGGGTATCGTTAAAAAAACAAGACTTTTGAACCACGTCAATGGGAACTATGGTATGCATGAGAACTTCTTTTACACAGAAAGTTTTTTTTAAAACCAATTCAATTATAAATATGTTTCACACTTATACAATAAGTGTAAGTTTGATTATTTTCAGATTTTTTCCAGTGACTTTCTCCAGTCCATTTCCAGAGTTTTTGTCATCATTTTCTACTGTTTTTCACTTTTCAAAAAGTGTCGTCCTTCCCATGAATGAAAATGAAACCAAACATGGCCCAGTGGTCCAAAAAGGAGCTGACTAAATAGTGGAATCAATTTTGTAACGGTGGCGCTATAGCAACAGTCTGGATTTTAAAATGTAGATGTTGGGAAAATGCGTTGGATGAATACTTTCAGGTTTAACCCACTAACAATGAAATCACACAGAAAACAAACACGACGCACACACCCGTTTCCTGGGTGAAAGTTATTGTTATTGTAAGTTAAAGTATTGTTTTCTACTTACACAATTATTTTAAGTATATATCATTATATTTACAATACGCGTGGTTTTTAAATGATATTTTTAGGGGGGCACAACCCTCAGATGGGGTAGTTCTTCAACCCCCCCCGATTTCCAACTATGGGAACTGGGAAATTTGTCAAAGTACAGAAGCTAAAGATGCTTAAACTTCCACAACTTCTGTGTTCCACCAATGTCTCCGGTTTCATCAGTGCAGATGTTCTGTGAATTTCACACAGAAGCCGACTCACAGGTACGTGGTCAAAGATTATGTCGGTGACGTTGTTGTTGGGGCAGCTCTGCCATGAGTTGTTGAGTCTGAAGCCAAAGGCACTGGTGTGCCGTCCATCCAGTGCTGTGTATTTCCGGAATGTACAGTTCTGCATGTTGATGGGCCCATCATAGATCTGCATGCCTCGGATAGGAAAATCACTGCAGGGAAACAGAGATACAGAGATACACACACACACACACACACACACACACACACACACACACACACACACACACACACACACACACACACACACACACACACACACACACACAACCCATCAGCAATTTGGATGTTGATTTTGATATATGCAGTGTACAGTTAGTAGATGTTTCATGCTTTAACACCAAGGTTCAAGTCCCATCTTATACTATTATTATTTACCTGAACATTACACAGCCACACAGACAGAGATTCCATGCTTTATAGTTAGTTACAATTATTGATTAGAACAACTTTAAAGGGTAATTTCGGCATTTTCCAACCTGGACTAAGTGTCTTAAGGGACTAATGTGAACAAAAAACTTTGAAATTGATCCAGTATTAAGCGAAAAAGCTGTAACCGGCAGCTGAGAATCGGTCTGCAATGTAACCCTCGTCAATTTCTGTCCACTAAAAGTGCTGTTTTTGCCACTGACAGGCTCAGATTATTATTCGAAGTGTCTGACAACATTATGGAAAGGATCCATACAGAGACAGACCTTTTTGTTGTACAAAAGAGTAAGATAATTTTTGTTTAATATGAAACAGCCCTGAAATCACCATCACCAAACCCACCAGACTCCATTTAAATAAACAGTACTTTTAGTGTATGCGTATAGAGCCAGCATATTTCCTATGTATTTCCTAAGAAGAAATCTTTGTCACACACAATCATACATCATACACAGAGGTGGGTAGTAACGAGTTACATTTACTCCGTTACATTTACTTGAGTAAGTTTTTGAAAAAATTATACTTCTAGGAGTAGTTTCACTATCACTATAGTCACTATACTTTTTACTTTTACTTGAGTAGATTTGTGAAGAAGAAACTGTACTCTTACTCCGCTACATTAGGCTACAATGAGCTTGTTACTTTTCTTTTTACCTCTTTGGTATTCTACGTGTCATTGTTTTTATCCCCCCCGCGTACGCCTCATTTCTATGTTTTATTTTGACAGAGAGAGAGACTTCCGCTAAAGCTCTACCACGTGACTGTGTTTCACCAATCAAACGTAGTTGTGCAGTCTCGTCACGTGACCATACTCAATCTCAGCGGCGGGATGGGTTAGCTTTACAGTCGTAGCAAAACAAAAATGTCAGAATCAACCGTCGGCAATGCAGACACAGACGAGGAGGAACACCCCTGGCCTCATATTGAAAGCATGTTTACCTTAGTAAAAGTGGGAAACAGCAGCTACATTTTGCGGTGTCTTCTGTGTCTACCAAAACAAACGGACATTTCAGCATTCAAAAACTCAACATCTAACTAAGTTTCCTAACTTCGTTTATTTTTTTTGCTGGGGATAGGCAAATGTTTGTCTTTTAGGTTAGCTACATATGTTTTAAACATTTCCTATGTATATGTATATCTATATATCCATCCAAATTCGATGTGATAAGTCTCTTTTAATGTCTTGATCTCCCTGTAGCCTCACAGATTTTTTGTTTTTATCAGACTTACTAGAGAACCACAGAAATGATTTCTCACTGCTTTGTTTCTGCATGTTTACACACACACACCCACACACACACACACACACACACACACACACACACACACACACACACACACACACACACACACACACACACTTTATGAGAGTTTATGGGCTGCCTTGTTCTAGTTCTGCCTGCAGAACCTGGTAAAAAAAGTATGAAGGTTTGGAAATTTGTGTTACTTGTGCTTATTTATTATTATTTTATTGATTTTAAGTTTTAAAATTTTTAAGTACTTGAATTTACCTGGATTATTTTAATTTAAGCTATTTTGTAATTAATTAATTAATTTTAATTTATTTTGCCTAAAGATGATTATTTTGTATTTTTGTTTGTCTGATTGAATGCTTGTGTTAAAAAATAAATCAGACGTTACTCAACAGTTTTTTTTTCACTAAGCACTTTTTTACTCTTACTCAAGTAATTATTTGGATGACTACTTTTTACTTTTACTTAATTACATATTATTCTGAAGTAACAGTACTTTTACTTGAGTACAATTTTTGGCTACTCTAACCACCTCTGATCATACACAAACTAGAGGAAACCTACGCAAACACGGTGCAAACTCCACACAGAAAGGCGGGGATCAAACTCTGCAGTGCCTACTTGCTGTGAGGCAGCAGTGCTAACCACTGAGCCACCTGGTCATCCTTGCTTGATACTTGACCAATTTCAGAAATTGTTGTTCCCATCAGTCACATAGACATAAAAACATAGGAAAATAGGGTCCAGGTTGAAAAATACCGAAGTTACCCTTCAACTATAGTTTAACCATACTTCAGATAACCATGCCTGGATGTTCAAGTAAACTCCAATTGACGAAGGCAGTGTCCATCTTTCACATATGTACAATGTGACCATTCTGCCTGATATGTTTAAGGTTAGACATACACACAATAGAGGTGTCCCACGAGATTAAAATGTGACGAGGCTTTTCTTTGAGCTATAAATTGTCTCGCGATATCGGTCGCAAGTGCAGAGCAGCAGCCAGTCTGACCTGATTGGTCTTAAAATACATCTGGCTTTGAAGATGAGTCTGGCTTGGACCTCTAAATCAGCATAGAAGATCCCCTGCCCGTTCGCCAAAGTTGATTATGAGTTCACTTTTGCAGCGGAGTTGCAGTTGTAAAAAAATGCCGGTAAAACACAGCGTTAGAACTTTAGAGGATAGGGCCGCTTTCTCTAGCAGTTTCAAGGAAGGATCCTTCAACGGCTGAATTTCGACGATGCTACGTCATCGAAGTCCGTCGAAGGACTGTTCCAATGTCGAGGACCCTACGAATTCCACCAAGGACTGAGTCCTTCTTTCGGAGAATTTCCAAGGATGCATATGCATAACAGCTTCTCTTTCTCGTGCCCGACACACACACACACACGGACTGCAGCGTGCAGTTCAGTATGGCGCTGACACACACAGATCGCTCTCTTTCTTTGTCTTTTTTAAATGAGTCGAAAATAGAAAGCAAAACCTAACTTTACTTTTAATGATATTAAACAAAGATAAATGTTCTCCTCTCGTCTTAAAATAGTCATAAATCAATACAAGAGCAGTGTTTCTCACACATAGACTAATGTCAACACCGGCCGCCCACATTGCGTTTCGTTATTACATTTTTTTTTTAAACGCTATTTAAAACACGTTTAGCTGCAACAACGTTCCTTTCCCTGCTCTCCTCCGTCTTTCTGTCACTTGTGTTTCGCTCACATACACACGCACACACGTACACACACAGCTCCTCTCACCGTGCAGTGTTTGGTGTTTTTAGCTCCCAACGTAGCGCGGCAATAGTTATGTTTAGGGTTAAGGTGAGGGTTAGCTAGCTGCCTGGAAGGCGACGTTGGAGGCTTAAAACACTATCGAGCCCACTGTGCATACAGCGTCTGTCTCCATAAGGGAGAGAAGACAGCTGGCGAAATTCACAAGTTCACAAAAGGTTGGTAGGTATCTATCTCGTGCACCTTTACACAATCACACATTAAAAAGTGCTATAAAATATTTTATATTCTGAATACAATGTTGTCAGTGTGTTAATGTTGGAGTCCCGACCCAACTCTTAGCAAAGAAGCGATTGTGCCTGCTTTAGAAAGTGAACTGGTCGCAAGTTTGCGGTAAAATGCAGTTAATAAACGTAATGTTATGTCATTTTTTACTCTTACACTGAATGTTTGCTGCTTCAATCCAGATAAGTATTGAAAAGTACCCCCCCCGCCACAAACTGCTTTCTAATCTGTGGGAAACACTGCAAGAGCATCCTACTTCCTTGTTTACTGCTGCAATGAAACGCTTGGTTCTCTGAGTAAAGACTATCTTTCCAGTCATATTTCTTAATTGAAGTTTTTTTTTTTTTTTTTTTAAATAGTGTTAAAATCTTGTCTCATTCTCGTAAACACAATCTTGTGTCTCATCTCGTGAGCTGTGTGTCTGGTCACACCCCTACCGGTTAGTGGTGGTATAGTAAAAACAAAAGGAACAGTTCACAACTCTGGTGTTTTTGGACTGGGTAAAAGAATGTGTGTACAGCTGACTCGCTGCCATGGTTTCTAACCAGTGGCCTTCATCAAATGCTCAGCACTCACTGCACAGCGTGAGATCACTTGTGCCAATGGTGTGCCCAAGTTCAGCTGGTTGCATCAAAGCAGCGTAGTTGAGCAGAGTTGTCTTTTTTTCCCACACAGTAAAGGAATCTGTGATAATACTGCAGTTGAGACATTCCCTCTGTGTTCTGCCAACTGGGCCGGGGCTGGACTGATTTCTAGCATACCATGTCTGGCTCTCACACATACCAGTCTTTATTAAAGTGCTACTCCACCTCAAATCTATCTTTGGGGTATTAAACACTTTGGCTTTAAAAGTGGCTGTCAAATGTTCTCACATGGCTACTTGATGAAAAACAGCAGCTATGGTCGGTGTGAGTTCATGTCAGTTCTAAAGGATCAACAGTGGTAAAACGTTTTCATGGCAGAGAAATGTCCTGTCCTACTATTCCTTCTCCTCCGCTGTCTATCGATACAGTAGATGCTCAGTATGTTCCAATTCACAGTTTACATAGAGCACGACTAAGGCTGGGTACCCAATTCCATACTAAGCTGGTTTTGAGGCGTATGTACATGATTCTGTCACTAACCAGGTTTATGACCATTTGCAGTAGGGCTAAACTTTTTTTCTGCCAGATATTGCGATTTCGATTCGATTTGCAATTATAAAAAAAAAAGTTCAATATTTACTGTATAACAGATAAAACATGTCATGAAGCATTATAACATGAGACACCATCAAAACTGCTCTATATTCTTATGAAAGGATGAGAACATAGATATGAATCACCAGCAATTAGTGTTTTTCTTTTAATAAGCATGGAACATTGAACAGTCAAACACAGAAAATGTATCACAAAAGCTAAAGTTATGACAAAAAGAAATTCCAATAAAAATCACTACTTTCCTGTAAACTGAAATTTCTGATTCGCCTCAGTTCAACAGCAGCATCTATATATTGCACCTTCTATCATCATGTTAAAGAGCTCATATTATGCTCATTTTCATGTTCATAATTGTATTTAGAGGTTATACCAGAATACGTTTACGTGGTTTAATCTTCCACAAACACCATATTTGTTGTCATATTGCACATTGCTGCAGCTCCTCTTTTCACCCTGTGTGATGAGCTATCAGTTGTAGCTACTGAGTGAGGCATCTCACTTCTGTTCCATCTTTGTTGGGAGTCGCACATGCGCAGTACCTAGGTAAGGACTACTAGCCAGTCAGAAGCAGAGTAGGGTGGGGCCTGACAAGCAAGCTAGTGTGATCCAAAACAAACCAGCTTCAGCTGGTAACCATGGCCACGGCTCAGCTGTGTTCAAACCCAAATCTGATCCCGAAACACAGGCAGAACAACCCAAACCAGCTTTGCAACTTCGACTGGAGCAAGACGTTTCAGAGTGGTAAGTTAGTTAAATGTTAACAAATTAATCTTTCATACGTAACGTTTTAATTCTGCACTCTTGGACATGTTGATACAACAATCTGAACTCTTCGGGCCTCCGCTCTCACTAGCTTGGTTTGAGGGCACGCCACACTCACAGCTAGGCGAGCATTATAACGTGTGTTACAAAGTGATGCTAAATGACACGAGTTTGTCACAGAAGTAAAGGCTGGACTACAAAGAGTTGTTTGCAGCAGTTTGTGAGATGGTAACTCCCTTTGGGGTGGACTTTGTGCTTTTTCACTTTGTAAACCTATTACATGCACAAAAAAGATCTTTTTTGTGCATGTAATAGGTTTACAAAGCAAAAAGCATAATATGAGCACTTTAAATGAAGTCATAAAAATAAAATAAAATTATTCTAGCATTTATCTTAAATAAATTTATCAGTAAATATAATAATAAAAAGAGGAATAAAAAATGTTAAACCAAATGTTACACCAAACATTCAACTAAATATTCACATTTGATTAATCGTGGTCTTCACGATTAGCTAATCGCATTCTTTCAAATTGCGATTTCGATCTGCAAAGATTCATCGTGCAGCCTTAATCTGCAGTTGTGTCTTTGACTCCATATCCTGAGTAAACAGAGTTGAAAATGTGCAAAGATTACAAGCGGTTGAGAAAAAAAATTAATCGATGCAATTTTTAAGTGGCCTTGGGCGTAATCTACTTTAGATTTCACTTGTTTGACTTCAGACGTCACTACGTCTTCTTAATTTATTTGTTTGAAAACATTTTTTTTCATTCAGTTATTTTGATGTGGGATTTGTTTTAGAACTCTAATAATATATTTTTTATTAAATTTTTCTTATTTACAGTTTTTTTTTCCAATTGCTAAACAACAGTGGTCACAACTGAAGCCACATGTGCAAAACTCTAACTACAGTCTGCATTACCAACAGTCACCTGAGCTAAACAGTTAACATCACCTGCAAAACTCATTCCTAACAACACAACTATTCACACGTCTCAAAACAGACTCAGTGCAGCCAAACAATATGAACAATCTTCACCGAGACAACACACACCGTCACTCAGAACGCACTGAGAGTAAAAACACTAGCATCAAACACCAATACAGAAATTAAAACACTTTTGATCTTTACAGTTTGAAGTGACTTCACACCACTCAATATTTTCTTTAAAGAAGAGTGAATTTTTTATTTTATTATAAAATCAGCAGTTTGCTCCAATAGATATTTTTTATTTGTCTGTAGTAATTTACGTAATTACTTGGCAAAAAATTACAAACTAAAGGTACATAATAGTAACAAAGCATTGAGGGGCTTATCCTGCCTCTCAGCAGCATCAAGTTTTCATCATCACAATGGATGTCCTCTCTTGCCAGGCACCTGCATCATCTATAAATACAAATGCATGTGGTGTTTCTATTGCTTCCACCTCCATTACTTTCTGAAAAAAGGAAGTGTGCAGTTTTACTATAGTAAAAGTGTTTTTCACGTTTTGTAACTGTGTATGTAATCTCAGACATCTTACCTGGACATGTTGGTATCTTTGCTCTTTTACCTGTTCACTGTTTCTCTCAAACGGTACAATGTAGAACTGCTTCATTCTTATTTGGTGTTTCTTTATTTTCAAAAAAAGGCTTTCTAAGCTTTCCCTATACACAGTATATATACAGTATGTGGTCACTAACAAGTCTAAAACAAGACTCCTGCTTAGGCTTTCAGCTGAAATTACAATCAGCAGTGTTTGAAATGCACCGGGCTGAAATCCATTCTGTTTTGAATGTGAGGTTAACAGTTTTGACAGCAGTGTGTTAGCATTTGAACAAAGTGCTGTAGATTCACAGTGTTGTGCAGGATGTGGTTAAAGCGTACATTCATGTCCCAGAAATGCTTGTTACTAACTTATTCCCTGGAGTACTTATAGTTTTTTCACCTCGCAGTTTCCTTGGATTAGGGTAGAGTGTGGTCTAGACCTACTCTATCTGTAAAATGTCTTGAGATAACCCTTGTTATGATTTGATACTATAAATGAAATTGAATTGAATTGAAGTAAAGCCATGGGATAAGTGTGTAGAGTTTTGAAAACTGTGTTCAAGCAATGAAAAAAAAACCAACAAACTGCTGCTGTACATACTGTGGTTAGAGTTTTGCACATTTGACTCCAGCTGTATCACCTGTCGTTTAGTAATCGAAGAAAACTGTAAGATAAAATACAATTTCAGTTGCACTTTTGATAAGAGGACACATCTGTTGTTAAATAAAGGAATATTTTTCAATCATTCATCTGCCATTTGTAGTAAAGTGCTTTGAATGGTTGTATATAAATGCAGTCCATTTACTATTTGCCATTGATTCACGGTTAATGAAAGACGAGAGCAGCAAAACAATGCATCCTTTGCATTACCAGTGTCAGTTCTTTTTTTCCATTTTAGTGTGTCAATGATCATTAAATCATTTATCATATTATGGGTGTGGCTTTCATTTGATGAGAGCAGAGTCTGTGAGCTGTCAAACCAATACAACATACTAAAACAGGCCATAATTGTCACTTACATGCCGCGTGGCAGGGTCCTGCCAGTGAGGTCAGAACCCCCGGGGCCCCAGATCCTGTTGTCAGGGAGAGGCATCCCTCGATTTTCACTTTCACCCACAAAGAGCGAGTTCTTCACCTGCTGACGCGAGCCGTCATCATCTGGAAACGTGCCTCCGCTGCACACACACAGACAGGGAGAGATTTAAGATTAAAGATTAACTTTATTGTCCCACAAGGTGGGACAATTTGTCTTGGGTACTTAACCCATGCTGCAGCCATAAAAAAATAATACAATAAATATTGCAGCGATCACAAGGGCAACAATAACAGTGCAAAAGCATCAACCTGTTCTGGCTGTTATCTGCAGTTAGAGCGTGATTTATGGTTCTGCGGAGGCTCCACGCAGAACTTTCACTGTAGCCTACGTAAGTGGCCTGAAGTTTATACTTGTGCGTTGGTGTGTGCGTCAATCTCTTCAAAAGAATAGCAGGGTCGGCGTGTGTGTGTGTGGGGAGTGTGTGGTAGAGCGAGTGAGAGAGTGACGGGGATTAGCTTCGGATTTAGAGTCATAGTGAGAGAGACAAAGTGTCTCCCATGTGCTTTCTGACTACGGTGGGAAATCTGTAGCAGTTAACCCTCTCCTTGATTTCATGTTGTTTATGGAGAGGGAGAACCAGGACATGCGTCGGGTGAAATGCAACGCTACCAAGCCACAGGCAAGCGTCGTGCGTCGCTGCGACGTGTAGTTACATTTTTTGAGAGGTGCACGTCAGGCTATGGCGTAGGGTCGGCATCTCCACGTACCTACATACGTAGCCACGGCGTGGATTTAATGCAGAAGCATGAATCACGCTTAAAAGTGTGGACGGGCCAGCAGCAGCAGGAAGTGTAGCAGCAGTAAATCAGTACTGTTTCATTTATCCCAGAGTGAGAATGCCGTTAATTATTCAAACATCATGATCAAGACATTATTCAGGGGATTTCAAACTGATTGTTGCAATTGTTTTTCTTTGAGTAAAAATAGCTCTATACCAAGTAAATATGAATCACCCAATATACAAAATGCAGGTGGATATATGTATGCATGTATGAATGAATGTATGTATGAATGAATGTAGGTACGTACAGGTGCTGGTCATATAATTAGAATATCATGAAAAAGTTGATTTATTTCAGTAATTCCATTCAAAAAGTGAAACTTGTATAATGTATACACTCATTCCACGCAGACTGATATATTTCAAGTGTTTATTTCTTTTAATTTTGATGATTATAACTGACAACTAATGAAAACCCCAAATTCAGTATCTCAGAAAATTAGAATATTGTGACAATATTGAAGACACACTCTAATCAACTAATTAACTCAAAACACCTGCAAAGGCCTTTAAATGGTCTCTCAGTCTAGTTATGTAGGCTACACAATCATGGGGAAGACTGCTGACTTGACAGCTGTCCAAAAGACGACCATTGACACCTTGCACAAGGAGGGCAAGACACAAAAGGTCATTGCTAAAGAGGCTGGCTGTTCACAGAGCTCTGTGTCCAAGCACATTAATAGAGAGGCGAAGGGAAGGAAAAGATGTGGTAGAAAAAAGTGTACAAGCAATAGGGATTGTGAAACAAAACCCATTCAAAAATGTTGGGGAGATTCACAAAGAGTGACTGCAGCTGGAGTCACTGCTTCAAGAACCACCACGCACAGACGTATGCAAGACATGGGTTTCAGCTGTCGCATTCCTGTGTCAAGCCACTCCTGAACAAGACACAGCGTCAGAAGCATCTCACCTGGGCTAAAGACAAAAATGACTGGACTGCTGCTGAGTGGTCCAAAGTTATGTTCTCTGATGAAAGTAAATTTGGCATTTCCTTTGGAAATCAAGGTCCCAGAGTCTGGAGGAAGAGAGGAGAGGCACAGAATCCACATTGCTTGAAGTCCAGTGTAAAGTTTCCACAGTCAGTGATGGTTTGGGGTGCCACGTCATCTGCTGGTGTTGGTCCACTGTGTTTTCTGAGGTCCAGGGTCAACGCAGCCGTCTACCAGGAAGTTTTAGAGCACTTCATGCTTCCTGCTGCTGACCAACTTTATGGAGATGCAGATTTCATTTTCAAACAGGACTTGGCACCTGCACACAGTGCCAAAGCTACCAGTACCTGGTTTAAGGACCATGGTATCCCTGTTCTTAATTGGCCAGCAAACTCGCCTGACCTTAACCCTATAGAAAATCTATGGGGTATTGTGAAAAGGAAGATGCGATACGCCAGACCCAACAATGCAGAAGAGCTGAAGGCCACTATCAGAGCAACCTGGGCTCTCATAACACCTGAGCAGTGCCACAGACTGATCGACTCCATGCCACGCCGCATTGCTGCAGTAATTCAGGCAAAAGGAGCCCCAACTAAGTATTGAGTGCTGTACATGCTCATACTTTTCATGTTCATACTTTTCAGTTGGTCAACATTTCTAAAAATCATTTTTTGTATTGGTCTTAAGTAATATTCAAATTTTCGGAGATACTGAATTTGGGATTTTCATTAGTTGTCAGTTATAATCATCACAATTAAAAGAAATGAACATTTGAAATATATCATGTGTGTGATGAATGGATATAATATACAAATTTCACATCAACTTTTTCATGATATTCTAATTATATGACCAGCACATGTATGTTTGTATGTATGTATGTACAGTGGTGTGAAAAAGTGTTTGCCCCCTTCCTCATTTCCTGTTCCTTTGCATGTTTGTCACACTTAAGTGTTTCGGAACATCAAATCAATTTAAACAATAGTCAAGGACAACACAAGTAAACACAAAATGCAATTTGTAAATGAAGGTGTTAATTATTAAAGGTGAAAAAAAATCCAAACCATCATGGCCCTGTGTGAAAAAGTGATTGCCCCCTAAACCTAATAACTGGTTGGGCCACCCTTAGCAGCAACAACTGCAACCAAGCGTTTGCGATAGCGTGCAATGAGGCTTTTACAGCGTCCTGGAGGAATTTTGGCCCACTCATCTTTGCAGAATTGTCCTAATTCAGTTACATTAGAGGGTTTTTCGAGCATGAGCGGCCTTTTTAAGGTCATACCACAACATCTCAATAGGATTCAGGTCAGGACTTTGGCTAGGCCACTCCAAAGTCTTCATTTAGTTTTTCTTCAGCCATTCGGTGGTGGACTTGCTGGTGTGTTTAGGATCATTGTCCTGCTGCAGAACCCAAGTTCGTTTCAGCTTGAGTACACGAACAGATGGTCGGACATTCTCCTTCAGGATCTCTTGGTAGACAGCAGAATTCATAGTTCCTTTTATCACGGCAAGTCTTCCAGGTCCTGAAGCAGCAAAACAGCCCCAGACCATCACACTACCACCACCATATTTTACAGTTGGTATAATGTTCTTTTTTATGAAATGCAGTGTTCCTTCTCGCCAGATATACTTGGACACACACCTTCCAAAGAGTTCCACTTTTGTCTCATCGGTCCACAGAATGTTGTCCCAAAAGTCTTGGGGATCATCAAGATGTGTTCTGGAGAAAGTGAGACAAGCTTTGATGTTCTTTTTTGCTCAGCAGTGGTTTTCTCCTTGGAACTCTGCCATGCAGGCCATTTTTGCCCAGTCTTTTCCTGATGGTGGAGGCATGAGCGCTGACCTTAACTGAGGCAAGTGAGGCCTGCAGTTCTTTGGACGTTGTTGTGGGGTCTTTTGTGACCTCTTGGATGAGTCGTCGCTGCGCTCTTGGGGGTAATTTTGGGCGGCCGGCCACTCCTGGGAAGGTTCACCACTGTTCCATGTCTTCGCCATTTGTGGATAATGGCTCTCACTGTGGTTCGCTGGATTCCCAAAGCTTTGGAAATGGCTTTATAACCCTTTCCAGACTGATAGATCTCAATTACTTTCTTTCTCAATTGTTCCTGAATTTCTTTGGGTCTCGGCATGATGTGTAGCTTTTAAGGATCTTCTGGTGGACCTTACTGTGTCAAGCAGCTCCTATTTAAGTGATGCCTTGATTGTGAACAGGTGTGGCAATAATCAGGCCTGGGTGTGGCTAGAGAAATTGAACTCAGGTGTGGACAACCACAGTTATAGTATGTTTTAACAAGGGGGCAATCACTTTTTCACACAGGGCCATGATGGTTTGGATTTTTTTTCTCCTTTAATAATAAACACCTTCATTTACAAATTGCATTTTGTGTTTACTTGTGTTGTCCTTGACTTTTGTTTAAATTGGTTTGATGTTCAGAAACACTTAAGTGTGACAAACATGCAAAGGAACAGGAAATGAGGAAGAGGGGCAAACACTTTTTCACACCACTGTATGTATGTATGTATTGTGGCCAAATGGCCCCTGAATAGTTGCCATGCCGGGTACATGCCTTCAACGGTACTGACCAAGGTACCCCATTCATGTCTCGTTTGACAAAAGCCCTGTGTGCTCTTCTGAAGGTCCATTACCTCCACACCTCTGTCTACCACCCCCAGACAGATGGGCTTGTGGAGCGCTTCAACCAAACATTGAAAAGAATGCTCCACCGAGTGGTGGATGAGGATGGACGCAACTGGGACCTTCTCCTCCCTTATTTTCTCTTTGCCATCTGTGAGGTTCCACAGGCGTCAACTGGCTTTAGCCCTTTCGAGTTGCTGTATGGCCGGCAGCCTAGGGGCCTTCTGGATGTGGCCCAGGAGGCCTGGGAACAGCAGCTGTCACCATTGAGCATGTTAAGGCGATGCAAGACCGGATTGAGAGGGTAATTCCGCTTGTACATTCCCACATGGAGGAGGCCCAGCAGGCCCAACAGCAGACCTTCAATTGTCCAGCACAACCCCGGGAGTTCCAGTTGGGCGATCGTGTATTGGTCCTCATCCCCTCCACATCTTGTAAGTTCCTCGCTACCTGGCAGGGTCCCTACACCATGGTGGAACGTCTAGGGCCTGTCAACTACCAAGTCCAGCAACCAGGTTGTCGACATCTGGTCCAGACATACCACATCAACTTACTCAAACGATGGATTGAGCCTGTTCCTCTGCTGACGGCCTGCGCTCAGGCTGACCAACCCACTGTGGTGAGCGGCTTAGTCCTGGCCAACTGCAGGAGCTCCAGGAGCTGATCGACCAACACCGGGATGTTTTTTCCTCCAACCCAGGCAGGATGAGATTTGGACTTCATCCTAGGACCCTTGTTCGGCAACAGTCCTACCGAATCCCTGAAGCCAGACGACAAGCGGTGGATGACGAAGTCCAGAAAAAGCTCCACCTTGGGGTGATTGAGTCATCTCACAGCCCCTGGTCCAATCCCATAGTGCTGGTTCCGAAGCCAGATGGCTCCTGGAGATTCTGCAATGATTTCCGCCGACTGAACAAAGTTTCAAGCTTCCCTATGTCGACGAGCTGGTGGAACGGTTAGGCCGAGCAAGGTTCATATCCACTCTGGATTTGACCAAGGGTTATTGGCAAGTACCCTTGAGCCCGGAGGCCAAACAGAAGACTGCTTTTAGCACCCCTAGTTGTCAGGATGATGGAACAGATCCTGGCACCACACTGAGACTACGCAGCTGCTTACTTGGATGATGTGGTCATCCATGCAGAGGACTGGTCCGAACACAACACCAGGCTCAGGAAGGTCCTTGCTGCCCTCTGCCAAGCGAGCCTAACTGCCAATCCCTCCAAGTGCCACCTTGGCCTCACTGAAGCCCGCTAGCTGGGATATTTGATAGGCCGAGATCTAATCAAGCCCAAAGAAACAAAGGTAACTGCGGTATGGGAATTTCCCCGTCCCACCACCAAACGCCAGGTACGAGCATTTTTGGGGTTGGCGGGGTATTATCATTGCTTTATCCCTTCCTTCTCCTCTACAGCTGCCGTTCTCTCAGATCTGACCAAAAAGTGAGCTGGAGTCCTGCTGAGGAAGCTGCATTTGTCCGACTTAACCCTAAGAGCCCTAAGGGATCATCCACGATACGGTACCGTACGAAACGGTACCTCTGATTAATATTTAGATAATTTGTTGTGTAATGTAGTCACTAATAAGTGAATGTCATGAGGGCAAAAGCTTCTGGACTTTTTTTGAAAAAATGTATATATTTTGTCAACTGTATAAGTTATAATGTTTATTTCGTCACAGTGTGACTCCTAATACATATGGGAACTAATTTAGACAGGAGATTGGCTTAGCTTTTATTGATCTGTGTGTGATATCAATACATATCTGTGAGATTCATGTTCCGTTTTATTTATTTATTTGTCTTTAAGGTCATACAACCTTTTTTACATTCAAGTGACCTCACTGCAGCACAAATATTCTAATAGCCCAGTTTTTCCCGAAAAAAAATGATGTTCATGAATTGACTGTAGACAACAGGGTTGATGTTTTACAAGCTTTTTTAGAAAATAAAACCAGACGGACAATGAACTGTAAAAATGACCTCTTAAGGAAGCCCTAACACGTGAGCCTGTTCTCTGGGCCCCAGACTTCTCTAAGCCTTTCCGGCTCTGCTCAGATGTATCTGACGTCGGCCTGGGGCCAGTGATGTCACAGGAGCATGAAGGGGAAGAACACCCAGTCCTTTACCCATCTCGCAAACTGAACACAGCCGGTAATGTGGCCAAATGGCCCCTGAGTTGTTGCCATGCCAGGTACATGCCTTCAAAAGTCTCCCATTGTGTTTGTCAAAACAAGCACATAGCCAAGAAGCCAGCCTACAACATGGCACGGCTGGCAACCACTAATCACCGCCTCCAGCTGCCTCTCATTTGCCCTCGTCAGGCCAGGACAAAAGGAGCCGCGCCGACCAAGGCAAGTGAGTCTGTGTTTGCCACTCAAGCTAACCACTGCGCTGTTTCCTGCACCCAGAAAGCTCGTAAACGGAAGACTGGAGCCAAATAACCCATCAATCTTCACTGGAACTCAAGGTCTCCTGTCCCCTCCTTGCACAACTTCACCGGTGAGCCCCTCTACTGCATCTCGCCTACCTAGCTGAATTCCCCAAGACCTAACCCAACCCTGCACACCAGCCACGCCACGAGGGAGATACACCGCTGCACTCCTTACTTTGCTGTAGAAAGAAAAAGAAAGCACCCACCTTAGTGGATTTTCACTGCAATCTGATTCTGGTCCATTGTTGTTGACAACTGTGTGTGTGTGTGTGTGTGTGTGATTCAGTGATGTGAATAATTACACCACGAGTAAAGAGAGCCTGCTTTTCTGTTTGTTTGCCCCGCTGGTTCGTTTGGGCAGGTGAGAACACGGCAATCGAACTCTGGTGCGGACCAAACAAGCGTACCCGAGACCTGCTGGAAGAGGTGGTCTCGGTACGCTTTCATTCGTACTCTGGAGCGGTTCATTTGTGATGAGAATGTGATCTGTACTCGAACTGCAACTATATGTACTCCGCAAGTCTGAGCTAGTGTCTCCTGTAGTCAGGTGTGTGTCAGGGCAGCAAACTGTAGCAGCTTGCAGTGTTTCTATCAGAAGTAGACTGCGGTAAAGCTTGCCGTCCGTCAGTCGTATCTCCGTGGTCAAACCAGCTGCCGGCAGAGCAGCGCAAAGTCTTGGTGACCAGAGCAGACATAGTCACATCTCTTGTGAAACAATGTCTGATAATTTTAATAAAATGAGCTGGTTTGGCCACTAGACCAGAACACAGGACGTTCTTCCTGTATTTACTTTCTTGCTCCCGCCCCACAGACATATCCGACCAATAAGAGGGCTGGACGTTCTTGCCTGATTTGTAATGACGTATTTTGGTACGCCTGGATTTTTCCAGGTGTGAAACCAAACCGACCGAGGGCAAATCACTTCAAGTTTACTACCTCACCAACTGATTCGGACCAAAGCAAACGAACTACAGCTGTGAAAATGCCCTGAGACTAAAAAGCAGCGTTGATGAGTTAACTGAGGTGATATCAAGCCACAAAAGCCATTAGAGTTATGGCTGTGCTGTCAAACTTTATAGAGGCCAAAGATAAAAATAAATACAGACATACTACACATAAGACAAAGTAATCCATTCTGTCAGTGGATACGCAGCACATCGCCTGTTTAATTCATTTCTGTATCGTGTGTGTGTTTTGTGTTCCTTTCATTCTAACATCACTTAAAGACAGCATCAGTGATCATGGTAACAGTATAGATGTTGCACTGAATAAGCAAAAACAATAAAAAGCCTGTAATATGTAATTTTAAGAAGCTCTTAGCCTTCTATGAGTGGGTAAGAAGTAGTCCATGGTTTATGACCAGAGCATCGTTCAAGCTTAGGAAGGTTTGTAAGATGGATTTTACAATTATTTTAACATTACTGTAAGATGTTTTAGGCAAAACAAGGCCCAGACTACTTTATTCATTTGAAAAGTTCCAACCTTTCACCATGTAGGATCTTATGAGGTTTCAAACTCATTCTTAAAGATTAATTAAGTTATCACTGCTTCCTCATTTCACTTCTGACTTAATACCCCTGTTTCTCAAACGCCATGTAAACACCTTACCCCAGCTAAAATCAGAGTTCCCATACCCCGGTTAACATATCTAGAGAACTCCTTTAGTAACCGGGGTATTCGTGTATGTATATGCATTAACCTGGGTAAGCTCAGGTTACACGTCTGCACATGCTCCATAGGTTCTAACTGCCCCTCCCCACTCAGCTGCCATGGTTTTTGACCCGGAAATACGTAGAAGAGAGCAGTAGGAACAACATGAGCTATGGCAAGTTAGAAAGTTACAGTGTCCGCCATGTTCGCCCCGCTTTCATAGTTGTTGTGATTTTGCAACACATTCTCACTTCCATCGCGTAAAATACGGACGCTTAGGCATGTGCCTAGTTATTAAAGGGCTTGTTACTAAAAGTCTCCTTTTAATTTAATACTTTTTAGGCCCCCGACTGTATTGCATCCGAAGTACAGAGTATCGAAAAATGCCTCGTCATTCAATACCCAATTTCAATACCTAAGGAGTAAAGCATCAGTGAGCCAATCAGCATGCAGCATTCTTTTACCAAGATCTAATGTTTGTGATTGGTTGTCTAACATTACACGTCGTAGAGACACACAGGAAAAACTCTACGTTACACAGACGACTCACGTAGTAGGAGCTGAAAAATAAACAAAGATTTGTGCCATAAGGGACTGTTCGGTATTGATGGAATGGACCACCGGAGGGAAATAGGGGAGGGTCATGTCTTTTTATTCTTTGCTGAGGGGAGGGTCATCCAACATTTTTCAGTCCGGGGGGGGGTCACCCAACTTTTGTATTCATGAAACAGCAACATTTCAAAGTGGCTTGTTTGGTGCATATTTTTCCATGAAGCTCTTAGTCTCGGCCCTCCTTCGCTACCAGATGGGTCTGACCCATGGATGTATTACGAGTTTGCTGTGGGGCAGGGGGAGCTGCCCCCTGGTGGCTGAAACGGATAATTGCATTGTTTAAAAAATGAGTGGAATAATTACGTCTCAGATATTTTTTATTTTTAGCTAAAGGTCACAAAACTCCTCCGGTGGCCCCTAAAATAAATAACGAACAGTCCCTAATGTTTTAATTTTGTTTTATAAAATCTGTATCGAAGAAAATGTTTAGCAACCAGTATTGGTATCGGCACCTGTATCGAACATTTTTGAACGATACCCAGTCCTACTCCCATCACTTCCCATTCCTCCCCGTGGAGAACTGGAATAACCCAGGGTAAGACCATATCCCGGTTACTGCTGTGCATGGAAACGCTGATTAAACAGACTAAAGAAGGCAGTTCATAACCATGTGTGAAGTCCAGTACCTGTAGATGGACATCAGGTCAGATACCTGTCACCTGTTCATGACCTGAGGCCAAAAGTCCCAGAGACAAGATGATTGACACTGCAAAAGATTATTATTGTAGGTGCAGAAAGTTCCACATTAGGATGTCCCTATATTAAAAGTAGACTGATAAATATTTTTTGTGATAATCAAGTAGATTACAGTATAAATGATAAATCACACGCTGTATATTGCTCCAGTGGTAGTTCTATATTCTTTCCTCAGCAGTTGCTGAACGTGAAAATGAGAAAGCTGAAACCATTTTGAATAATGAGCACACTACATTACAGTATTTTTCCGTGTTCCTTTGTGTGTGTTGTAGTGTGGGGCGGAACAGTAGTCCATCTACCAACAAGTTACACTGCATTTTAGCTGAAGCTAAAACTATTAAGCTATTAGTTAGCTTCAGCTAGATGCCCTATATAGATCTTCTCCCTGTGCAACATTTATCTGTATTGTGTTCAATAAATGTTTTTTAGAAGTTTGGCTGAACCAACACGTCAAATGCAAAGTGAGGTAGAACAGCAGCCTTGATCGGCTCCTGTGTGTCTGCATTGCCAGTTATTTACTGTATGTACTTTGTGTACTTACTACTTAGTATTCCCCACTGCTATTCATATCATGCTCAGCAATGCAGGATTAAACCTCAAACACTATTCAGCCAGTCCTCCCTCAAGCAGGAGGGTTTTGCAGTTCTCTTGTTTCTCCGTTATCTCTGATTCCACAGTTTGAACAGTGGCTGGAAAAAGGGCAGCTGCAGGCTACCGCTAAGCTAATGTTACCCTGTGTCTTTAGCTGCATGCTACAAGCCGGTAAGCTAATGTTACCCTGTGTCTTTAGCTGCATGCTACCAGCCGGTAAGCTAACGTTACCCTGTGTCTTTAGCTGCATGTTACCTACGCTGTGTCTGTTTGTTTTTTTCCTTTGACTAATTTCGATCAATTGCCGAAACACAGCCCCCCGACCCTCAATGGCCTGCCTTATGCCATCATTTTTCCACAGCTCTGTTCACCCTGTATACACTGAAACACCAAGATGTATACACTTTGGAGACAGAAACACTGTTTTGATGGAGGGTTTAAACGGAGAGAGAAAAATATATAGACAGACATATTTGGTGTAGACGTACTGTGTGCACCTGTAGGCACCCTACTTTGTAAAGTCAGTTGGAAACTTCTCACCAATTCCCACCTCTGTGACCATCGCACCCCTAAATTTCTTTTCACATGGCATCAAAGCACTCTGTTTCTCAATGCATCCTAAACAGACTCCTTATAAGGTGTTTTCCAATTACTCTTATAGACACAGAGAGAGGGAGAGAGAGGGAAAGAGGGACCTCCCATTATTTCTATTCATCCTAGAAATATGAAAAGTGTGTGTGTGTGGGGGGGGTCTTACCTCGCCAGAGTGAGGCCAATGCCATTATCAGCAAATCTAAACAAGAAAGAGAGAGAATATAAGAATATTATCACTGTGAGCACAGCAGAAGTTCAAGATCTCCAGGGAACACACACACACACACAGACAGTCTGAAAGGGATAGGGATGAATTTCCCACTTTCATCAAATGTGATAAAAACGACCTGTGCTACCTAAAACTTATGAGGGTTTCCAAGAACTTTCAGTTGCACTGAAAGTTGACAAACTTCACTCAGACGCAATTATATTCACTCACTTATTTATTTATTTATAGTTGTTTTTTCCCCGATTGCCAACAAGCATCAGGCAATACTAAAACCACTTTTTCAAAACTCTTCATACAGTCTGCATTATCACCTTGCATCTTAGCCAAACAGTTCATCTCACCTCCAAAACTCAGTATAATAACTTTGCACTTTGACTGTAATAAAGTATATGGAATAAGAATGAATCCAAAATTTGCTTCAATGTCTTTTATGTTTTCCATATCTGGGCATATAGTCCAGATATGTTATTTACTTAAATAATACCTGAAATTCCAGAGCTCCAATACAGGTGAAACTCGGATAATTAGAATTTCTTGCAAAAGTTCCTTTATATCAGTAATTCAACTTAAAAGGTGAAACTAATATATTATGTAGACTCATTACATGCAAAGCAAGATATTTCAAGCCTTTATTTTTTTATAATTTTGATGATTATGGCTTAGAGCTTATTAAAACCCCAAATTCAAATTCTCTGAAAATTAGAACATTACATGAAATCATAAAAAAAAAAAAAAGGATTTTAAATACAGAAATGCCAGCCCTCTGAAAAATATAATCATGCATATGTACTCAGTACTTGGTTTGGGCCCCTTTTTACATGAATTGCTGCCTCAATGCGCCCACTTTTGGCACACTTTTGAATGGCCTTTTCCTGACAATCCTCCCCAGGCTGTGGTCATCCCTGCTGCTTGTGCACCTTTTTCTTCCACACTTTTCCCTTCCACCTAACTTTCTATTAATGTGCTTTGATACAGCATTTTGAGAACTGCACAACTGTCAGGTCAGCAGTCTTCCCCATGATTGTGAATTCTACTGAACCAGACTGAGAGACCATTTTAAGGCTCAGGAACCCTTTGCTGGCGTTTTGGATTAATTAGCTCTTTAGAGTGTGACACTTTGAGCCTACAATATTAAACCTTTTCACAATATTCTAAATTTCTGAGATTTTGAATTTGGAGTTTGGAGGTTTTCATAAGCTGTAAGCCATAATCATCAAAATTATAACAAATAAAGGCTTGAAATATCTCGCTTTGCATGTAATGAGTCTATATAATAGTTTCACCTTAAGTTGAATAACTGAAATAAATGAACTTTTGCACGATATTCTAATTATCCGAGTTTCACCTGTAATAATTACAAAAAAACATCACCAACATGTAGGCTGAAGTATAATGACTCGTGGGGCCCTATTTTAACAATCTAAGCGCACGGCGTGAAGTGCCTGGCGCAGGTGCGTTTAACCTCAACCGTCCCGTTGTTGTGGCGTTTCATGTCCCCGTTGTTGCGTGCCACAGAGACCGCCGATCGTGTCCCTGCGCCCGGGGATCACGTCCCCGTGTGGCGGTCCACCCCGTTGTCGCCGGCGTGTGGCGTTTAATTTCTCCGTTGTTGCGTCCCCCCGAGCAGCCCAGTGTCATGGTAGTTCGTGAAATGGTAACGTTCGAAAATTGTGACCTGTACACGAAATAAACGAGAAAATCGTGACCTGTACACAAATCAATGAATAAAAATAATGTGACTATTTACGAACTGGCATGAGACCGGGTTGGTTTTGGGCGTAACATGCAGTGAACCAATCAGAGTGTCATCTCCCATTCCCTTTTAAAGCCAGGCGCGTTTGTACCTTGGCGCATCTGCTATTATGATGGCTCATTTGCTAAGCAGGAAGGAGAGATTTTCAGGAAAAGAAACTGATCTGCTCGTGTGTGAAGTGAAAGCGCGCGAGCAGATCATATCGTATACTATTCACATTGTAATATTTTTAATCTTTTGCATCTAATGCGCTGTTAAAATAACAATGAAATTCTACCTTATTGACTTTAAACCAGCTTTTTGTTGGTCAATGGCGAGATCACTTTCCACTGCCTCAAGATAGCAATACACCAAGAATGCACCTGAACATACCTCCCTATAAGACCAGAACGCCCATGGGCGCAGGTGCATTTGCTATTTAAACGACGTGGGCACTGGATGGGAAATTGACAACCGCGTCGATCTTAAACTAGCAAAGACACTTGCGTTGGGCTTTGCGCTGTGCTGTTCCGGGTACAAGATAGGGCCCTACTGTTCAGCACTGTGAGGGTTCCTCCCTCTCTGCTGCATTTGGCCACAAGTTTAAATGAACATCTCAGGTCTTCTCTTTCAGCTGAAATCAGCTTTTTGGAATGATTATTACTTCATTTTATTGTAAAGATTCTGCTAGTTTTGTTTTATGTTTTCAATATGGTTACGGCAGAAATGCACAAACTCTTCCATCATTATGTTTCGAATGTGTTTTTACAGTAACAAATGTGAAAAACAGTGTTAGCACTTGAATAATGTGCTGCAGATATATCGTGCTTTGCAGGTGGTGGAGTGAATGAGAAAATGTGGTCAATGAATGCATTTTGTGTGAAAGCAATGATTATCCACAGTTTGGTCCACATAGACTTCTGTTTGGCTGACTGTGTGAAGAGTTTTGACAAAGTGACTTCAGTTTTGACCAATGCATGTTAGCAATTGAAACAAAAACTGTATTTGTAACCAATTTCAGAAATTGTTGTTCCCATCAGTCATTTAGAAACATAGGAAAAAAGGGTCCAGGTTGAAAAATATGAAAGTTACACTTTAAAGCTATAGTGGAGGACACAGAGGATTAAAAAAACATGGACTCTTCAGAAGAGGTAATTATCTTCACTTGAGTTTCTACGTGCGAAAGTCGCTGGACGTCACAATCTTCTGAACATAGCCATACTGAGAAATACAGAGAGTTGTGTGTAGCTGATAATCTTAATTAGCTTTGTAGCAACTCATTTGGCAATGGCTTGAATGTAACGGACGCTCATTAATATAAAAAAATTTACGCACTAAAGCTTTAACAATAGTTTAACCATACTTCAAATAACCATGCCTGGATGTTCAAGTAAACTCCAGTTGAGAAAGGCAGTATCCATTTTGCAGATATGTGACCTTTCTGTCATTTTTTAGGTCAGTGGTGGTGCAGTAAAAACAAAAGGAGAAAGACTAACTACCACAGTTCACACTCTGGTGTTTTTGGACTGGGTAAAGGAGTGCGTGTACTGCTGACTCGCTGCCATGGTTTCTGATCAGTGGCCTTCATCAAATGCTCAGCACTGCACAGCATGAGAGCACTTGTGCCAATGGTGTGCCCAAGTGCCCAAAAAACTGTAATATCAATGTCACAATATCATTGCATGTATGGGGTACTCACTGGCAGTCGTCCAGCCAGACATCCCCTCCTCTCAGCCAGGCCCCGTGGTCCTGGTTCTTATAGGCCACGAAATGGTGGATCAGAGCTGGGACTCTGGGTTTGAAGGGGTCTGCATCCTGGTGGGGGCCATACCTAAACAATTCAACACCACATACATGCAGAGTGGAGAAAGACAGGGTTTAGTTCATGATTTAGTGGTATTAAATGTATTGTATACTTCTGTATATGCAGGGCTGCAGCCTGCGGAGTAGTTACAAAATCTCTTACAGTATTTCAACTTTTGTATGATATTTGTATGTCCAGAGAGAGGTCTACTCTCAGCTGAAGTTATAATTGTTATGTGGACAGCTGTTCTCTCCCTATTCTGTGTCCCTTTCCTCCCTTGTTTTGCCCCCACTTTGTCGGTGGTGTCTGTATGCGTGTGTGTCCCCACTGTGTTTGTGGTGTCTGCCGGTGTGTATGGCAGATTCGCCTGAAAGTAGGTCAAGGGGCGTGGCTGGAAGATCTACCTCTCTGTACATCTGTGGGCGCTTCCACTGATTCTTACCTGCGCAGCTGCATCTAATTCCACTATCAACCTGGCAGTATTTATTCCTGGACATGGCTCTCCATCGGTGCCAGATTGTTGCACCTACCGGTGCGGTAGCTAGGACCCCCAAGTTGCAGTTAGCTAACGTGTTTGTTTTGTCTCCTTGTTAGTATCTCTTGCTCCTGCTAACGTGCTTTATTTTTGCTCCACTCAGACCCACACCACTCAACCTGCTGCCGTGGTGTTCTGTGTCTCCAGCTCTTTCACCTCCAGTTTTCCACCACCTTGTTTGGATTCCTGCAAAAGAAACGTCTGGATATTCCACTGCCTGCCCGCCTCAGTCCCTCTCCAATCCAGAGCCGACCTACTTAGTATTTTCATTTTTTCGTTACTTTAATTAAAATCACTTTTGTTTATCTACACTCTGAGTCCGTGGTTCTATTCTCTGTGTGCTGGGTTTGAACCATAGCCTAACGATAATCCTTCAAAGTTCAGTGCCGGTTGATTTGATGGTTACTGTTGGTTTTAATAATACAGGTCCCAGAGTTCAAGTTTAAAACGATACATGTAACCGCAAAAACTTGATCAACAGCTGCTCTACAGCAGAAGAGGACTCACTGGTGTTTCTGTTCACAGAACCAAGCTAACTGGGCTAACCGGACTCATCTAGTCACATTGTTATAGTGATGACAGTCAACGTCCAACACAACAAACACCCAGCATATGATCCAATGTGTTATTTGAGGGCTTGGGGCTTTTTTTCTCCTTTCTTTTCAGTATTTTAGTTTATTTCTATTTTAAATGGATTATGCATTGAAGAGTGCCCAGATTAAGCCCCTCTGAGGGTTTTTTGCATCTCTCCATCACATCTTTTGATTGTGCATATTAATCTTTAGTATTTGTATATGTGTAAACCAATAAACTAAACCAAGAGCTCTCCAAATTTCATTGTATGTGACCATGTACAATGACAATAAAGGCTATCTGTTTACTCTGAGCAGGACAGAATAACAGCAGTCAGGATCTCTTTCCATTACCAGTTGTTTGTGAGCTTTTTTCAGGCGAGGCACTGTGTGAGAAAGCTTCCTTCCAGGGATTTTTCACACTTTGAAGAGCATCCCTGAACTGAATAAGGAGTGGTGTGTGTGTGTATGTAGGGTGTATTCATATTGAAGCGATGAGGTCAGGATGACACATTGGTACGATCACACTCACCACATGGGACCAACTGTTACACAGACTTGCTGTTCTACTTTTCTATGTCTTTTATACCAAACACCAACATTCGCCAGTTAGAGAACATCAACAGGAAACATGAGCATTACAGAGTGCACATCCATCATGCCGAAGTATACTGGGTGTGATGGGACTTCAGCTTGCATGCAGGGTGTTTATGACTGGGGTGGAGAGGGGAGGGGTCTGACCTGGCTCCAATCAGAGACAAGAAGGGTCTCTTGTCCTTGTCATTTGCCTGGGTGGTCTTTACTCCGTTATCAAGGATCATTCCAGCCTGGAACAGAGAGAAGAGAAACTGCGTGGTCAAATGGTAGAAGACACCGAACACTGCATAAAGTAATGTTGAAGTAAGTTGTCTATGTGATAGACACACACAGGTTGATTAATTAAAGCTTTACTGCGTAACTTTATTTATATTAATGAACGTCCGTTACATTCAATCCATTGCCAAATGAGTTGCTACAAAGCTCCACACAACTCTCTCTGTATTTCTCACTATGGCTATGTTCAGAAGATTGTGTCGTCCGATGACTTTCCCGTGCAGAAACTAGAATGAAGATAATTACCTCTTCTGAAGGGTTCATCATGTTTATTTAAACCTGTGTGTCCTCCTTTGGTACAAGCAACTGTGTGTGTGTGGGGGGGGGGCACGTGCGCGATTACGTTTAGGCTTGTATCAAGTGGATGCAACAGCAGTGGTGTTGTCATTACTTAGAGTTCCTCATGGGGCCGACAGAAACTACGCACTATAGCTTTAAGGGCTTGCGGGGACGTTTAGACACAAGTCAGACTGTATTGGTTCATGTCTTCTATTGGGCTACAACAAAATATTGTCTCCATTTGAAATAATTCTGAATGTAATATTCTTCCAACTCCAGCTGCACTCTGGTTATTATTGCAGCTTTACGTAGTGAAGCATGTTTATTGGCTTCTTCCCCCAATAAATCAGGTTCAGTAGCGAAGGACATGAACTTTTCTTTTGCAGTCCTTTCTAGACACATGTTGAACAGCCCCGAATCAAGTCTTAATTAGCAGTAGAGCAGCAAGATTAAATTAGCTGCAGCTGCTCTCATTTATATCATCTGCTAACTGCTGTGGTCCTGACAGTAGCTGTGTTTGAAACCATTCCCTAACACGGACATAGTGCACTATATAGTGTGTTCGCCATTTTGTAGTGGTGTTCCAATTCTCCCCGGTTAATTTTATTCACTATATAGTCCACTATAAAATACCCACAATGCACAGCTAATTTGAGCATACATAAGATCAAAGATCCTCTATACTAAAGCATTTCAGGCAGCGCCAATGATATGAACTGGTACACACTTCCTGTCTCCTAAAGGGGCATGGCTTCGTTTGAAAGTGTACTGAACGTTGTGTGGATGGATGAAAAGTTACATTTGTATAATCTATTAATATTTTCTTTTGCCAACGTTATATATAACGTGTATATATACGTTAACGATATATACAGAGCTAAAAGACATATTTAGCACACGGAGATTAGTTTTGTTTGGGCATTCACGAACGTTAGTTGACGTTAGCTTATGTGTGTTGCCAGATCCTGTGAGAGTTTGTTTCTGAGACAGAATGCTAGAATGTTAGTGTCAGAATGTTCTGGAGATACTGTATGTGGCTTGTGAAGAATGGGTCTAATATTTACTTTGGTGACTATGGGGCGAAAGACTTGGTCATAATCTGTGTTTACGTTCACTTCTCCAGTTGGAATCAACACACTCAGGACCTGCTGCCAGTCTCCTAAAGAGGCGTGGCAGTAGCAGAGCCCACGTGACACAGAGACAAGAAACTAATTTAAGTTGGGGCGTCTCGGTTCTAAACCGTCTCTGATAGGATGTACCCTACATTTTACTCCCGTATACCACAATGCAACGCTGTCGTGTTTTCCTGGAGGAGATGACGAAGCAGAAGCACCTGTTGAAACTGAAAAGGAAAAATGGAGCAGGCTTTCGTTTCTAAACAGTGGAAATTTAACATGCAACATATATAATATACAACCTTTTACTCTCCTTCTGAGTGCTCGCTTTGTTTCAGGGACATAGAACCCTTTTGATTGGATTTGTTTACATGATGCTGGGCGCGCCCGCCTTCGTCACACAAATAACCGGAGCACATACTGATGCCACGATGTTAAAAATTTGTAGTGTAATATGTGTAGTGTCCGAAATAGAGAGTGTAGAGTTCGTTAGGACATTCCCTACATACGTAGTTCACTATTTAATAAACGCCATGTAGGGAATAGTGAGTGAGTGAATGAGTGAACGGTTTTCAACACTGCTAGAGTCTGTAGTAGATTTAACATGTTCATTTCTTTTTCTACTTTATGACATAATGTCGATACTTTTGTTAATTATTATGGTTTATTGACATACAGAACCTTTTAGCTTAGGTTGTACTGATTTTAGGGATATGAAGCAGTTGGAGATATTACAAGAAATGACATCACAATAAGCAAAACCACCAATGTAGGCATAGGTTGGCAGACCATTTCTATTAAAGCGTTCAAAGGGTTAATAGAAGGCAGGGTGACACATCCCATTTTGAGGCAACGGGGATACATTACGGACTTTAAATCAAGGATAAAATGCACCAAATCTCGCTTAGTGGAGCTTTTCCTATAACCCGGCTGGAAACATTCGATGCAACTTGCATCTAAGCACCAAAGCTAACAAACAGGCTAGCTCTAGTTGTTTCAGAGCTCTTCAAGCGCTATGCTCTCTGTCTCCTGACAAAAATTACAAACTTTCTAAATGATAAAAAACCCCATCCTCAGCCAGTTTGCAAAAACAAAGAGAAGCAGTGTGTTGCTGCTGTGAACGGCCAGCCTGCAGCCTGACACAACCTCTCCTCTCCCTGAACATCCTGGGGTGGCAGCCTGACATGAGTTATGCTCCCATTAGGATGATCCAAATTAAAAGTGAAAAAGGAAAAGAAAGTGAGATGGTAGGGGAAAGAACTCACTGTTGGGCGCGGAGTGAAAGCAGGGCGATAACAATAACACTTCCTCTCCAGCAGTGCCTCATAAATCTCTCTCTGCTCGAGTGCTGCTGTGCTGCGCTCCGTGCCTCAGGCGCCCTGTCCTCTCCATCCTAACCTCTCTTCTGGCTCGCTTTCTTCTCTTTCTCTTGTCTGTGCTCGATTTTGTTATTCTCACCCTTCGCCTATTGCTTGTCTTCTATTTGTTACTTAACATGTCACATCCCAAACTCTTTTTTGTCTCTCCTTGGCTCTTAGTGATGTTGTGCTTTTACAGTAGTAGAGCTGTCAAAATTACCCCGATAATAGTCTCGCATTGCCAGACCTTCCTCCACAGTGCTTCAGAGGAAAGTCTGGCTAGTCCACACAGCATTCTGGGATGGGAGTGAATCGTTGAGTTTAGGTTAGCAGCAAGCAGCAAGTAGTTATAGCAGCTAACGAAAATGATCAAGTCTCCCTGGTGTGGAGTCTCGCCTCCAACACGACAAATAAACTACAGTTATTATCATTATACACATATATCTCTAAAGGAGGCAGGAACTATCACTGAGGGAGAAACCATTACTAACTGCTAAGCTAACCGAACTGAATAGCATGTAAACAACTGTGGGATTAGCGAAAAAGTCGCTGAAAGATGGAGATCGGTATGAGTACTTGAGTGAGCTAGTATAGGTTAAAATGCAAAGCAGATAATCAGCTGTTGCAATGAAGAATCCGACAAAATAAACTGTGTCAAGCTACCGAAGCAAGACGCTATCAGCTTACTGCAACACATCAGCCAATCAGGAGGCAGGACAGCCAAGTCAGTGTAGCCAGTTTCATTGATAATAGTGGAAGCTGCTCTGTGTGCATTATATGTTATGTTTAATTAGGTGTTGAATGTAGCCGGCCTGTCAGACTGGCGATCTCGAGCAACCACGATTGGATGATTTGAAAATATGAGCGACTGCCCAAGCCCAGCAGCCAAGCATGTATAAAAAGACACCGCAGTGGCCCCCATTCTGTATGCAAGTGTGGCGCTGAGCAGTTTCCCGGTGAGAGTACGTCCATTTTCTGATGTAACATCTGACCTAAGCTGGACCTTGAACACAAATGTCACAGTGAAAAAGGCAGCTGTACTTCATCAGGCTGCTCAGGAAAGCAGGACTGAGTCGTTGCCCCAACCAGGCCTATAAAAGGACCAGAGAGAGCATTCTCACTACAGGCATCACTGTCTGGTATGGGAACACCTAGTCTATATCCACGACGTTCCACTTCCAGGATTGCCGGGATTCCGGGAAATTCCACCGGATTTCACTCATTTAGGCCGGATATCTGTTCTGTTGGGATTCCTTTGTGTTGGGGTTCTAAACTCCGGTGGATTTATGAGGACTATGGTTAACTGCTCCTCAGATCTCTGCAGGGTAAATCCAGACAGCTAGCTAGACTATCTGTCCAATCTGAGTTTTCTGTTGCACGACTAAAGAGAGACACATTATAACTAGGAAAAAACTTTGAGCATCAAACACTTTCCTTTAAACAATTTCCTTTATTCTGGGGATTTTTTATGCAACAATTTGTGTAGCACAAGTAGACATAGTTCCTGTTTTCCGTCAATTTCTTCATTTCTGAGTCAAGTGAGCGAGGTTTCGATGGTATGGTCCACTGTAGGGGTGTCTAAAATCGTTAGTATAGGCATATAAAAATATATTCACAGGTAAGAAGAATATATAAATATTCGTGTTTTGAGCCCCCTGAACGGTTATTTTCCTCTCTTTTACGGTGTGGGTTCTTTCATATTTTTTGAGGAGGACAAATCTACATCTTCTAAATATTAGTAGGGGGGGGCATATCCCCTGCATACCCTCTGAAATCTACACCTATGTCTGTATGACAATGGTATTTTAAAGTGTATTTGTTGGTAATGCTTTCGCCGAGTACATGGTTCAGTGTTCGTAAAATGCAATTGTAGTTTGAACACTTTTATATTGGCACATCTGGCTAGTCGTAATAGTGCGTTCCATTTGTACTCGGAAGTCGGATTTTCCGAGGTCAAAGTCGGAGACATGCCCCCTGACCTCGGATTTCCGAGTTTGGAACTCAGACAACCCCCGAGTAACCTGAACTAAAAATCCAACATGGCTGCTCCGTGCTTCAACAGTAGTGAAAGCTGTAGTAACATTCAGTTTATTAGCACTTCTGTCTTATTTGTGTATCACTAAATCAGTCGTACACACAGTCCTGTCCAACTTCTATCTGTGGACATGTTGCTACGCTGTTTGTAGGCACACAAAAAACAGCGTAATGTGTTGTTATAAACTGGCACTGCTAACAATGACTAACAATGAAAATCCGACTTGTAAATGCAGTGCATTCAACTCGGGTGTGACGTCATTCCTAGCAGGCTAATCCCAGAGCCTTTTCCCCACCCCACCCCTCCCAGCACAGTCCATCCTCTGACTCACCCTGTAGTTGGAATGGGCTCTGTTGTTGGTGAACTGGCCCATAGGTGTGTGTTCAGTGTGTCCGGGGGAGTACAGCCCCTCTGAGGGGCCCGTGGGCACATGGTGAAAGATGAACCAGAAACCTGTCTCCTGAGGGATCACACACAAACATACACAGGCTGTCAACACTTAGGTTTTTATCAGTTACTATAAATGTAGAACAGCAAAGAACCCACTCTAGAGAGATTTTTGTACACTCCCACACACATATAGTATTGAATATATGACAAGTAATAAGACAGGAATATAACAATAGTCACTTGATTGATTAATTGATCTGCAAATGTTTTTTGAATTTTGAGGAGGTGTTTGGTTAAAGGGTTGTATGGTTGTTTATTGAAAAACAATAGATTAAAAACACTTTGATAAGGGTATGGACATTTAAAAAACGTCCAGACCCGAAAAGCATTTAGCTTCTTCCTACTCCACACGTGTCAAACGTGCAGCCCGCACATGCACCCGCAGATTTTGATCCGGCCTGCATATCAATTTAGGTTCACAATAGATTTTGGCCCACCTAGTTGTGCGCCAAACCAAAAACAAGGGAAAGTGTTTTTCAAACTGGAGTTACGTGACACTCAAAACAGAACTTTGCCGACTGTAAGAAGCAGAGACTTTTCATATTCAGGCGGTGAAACAGGTTGTTGTAAAAATGTGATCATTGTTTTGCTTGATTTGCTAAATTCTATTATGGCTAAGGAACTTTTCTGTTGACTTTTGTAGGGCTTTATGTTCACAAAAATGTCTGAGAAAGCCATAATAAAGTCACAAAAAAAAAAAAAGTGACGAAAAAGCTACAAAGCTGTCAAAAAAGCGACATGCAGTAATACTTTATATTTTACTTTTCCGATGAAACAAAAGCATGTCAATAAACTATACATGTTTGTGGCCCTTGTTGTGATGTGAAATACTTTGTGTCTTGGATTTTAAGTTTTTTGTTTAGTTTTTTTAAATGTTGTTCGAAATAAAACTATTCATTCACTCACACACACACACACACACACACACACACACCACTACGTCCTCGGATTTGCCACTCTGCATGTCAGCCTGTCTGTTTTCAGTTGTTCTTCGCAGCTATGCAAATGAGAAAAGTTATTACATTGGCGAGGAAAAATGAGACTCCATTCCGCCTGACGTATCCTTGTAAGATCCCAGAAGTACCATTATAATTGGCACTCTATCATAGGGAACGTGCGGCAGAGCCTGCGTTTGTTCTCAAGTTAATAGGAGTACACAGCCATTAATCTGACCTGGCAATGCGATAATGAGACAGACCTCCACCTGGAGAGACATGGGGGGATGGGGAGGGGAAGTGAGAAACTCACCTCTGAGCCTGCAGCAGCACAGTTGATGAGGTTGTTATTGGGGTTGGCGATCCAGAAAGTTGAAGTGGCGCTGCGTAGATGGAGAATGTTGGGGAAGGAAAAAGAGAAAAGGAGTTTGGTTATTGGATTTTACACAAATAATATGAACCAGTAATGTAGTGGAAAATAAAGAAATAGGGTGAACACTGCCCCTGAAAACACAGAAACTGAGGGAGAGAAAATGACTTATAAGTTTTTCACTGACAACAGTGCTGTTTGGTCCACAAATGGACCATGTATCATGTTATGTCATCTAGGGAGGATATTTGTTCTTGATATCAAATCTAAACGGTTTTCATTTCATTGCTTTTCCTTATTACTGGTACCTCAGATCTTTTACTTTTTGTATGAATTCAGTCCAGTAAGGTGCAATCAAGTAAATGAATGACATTTTTAAATATTATATATCATTTTATTTAGATACACTGTCACATGACAAATTAGTTGTAGATCAAAATCTAAAAGGAAAAGTAAATGAAATTATCATTTTTCAAGATGTTATTTCCTTTTCCAACGCACACTCTAATATTTTTCAGTACACACACAAAACAATTCATGTCCTGCGTCTTTAACGTTATAACACAAATCAACACTTTATAGCACAGCAAAATTGAACTACTTCAATTTCTTGCCTATTTTTTCAAATTTCTTGATTGGTCAAGAGAAAGCTTTTGAGTGTCCATACAATACACGGTGGTTATAGATAATAAATCCCTGTACGTATGCCAGATTACAGTCTGTAGTGACAGCTACTGTACAGCCCTAGTGCCAGCAAAAAGGAGATCTGGGTGCTGGTAAGACGGAGGGAAGTTTAACATACAGTAGTTCATTTATACATACTACCAACATTATTTTGATACAAAGTTGGTTGAAAAACAGCAAATTATCCCCTTATTAAGGATATACGTAGGGTTGGGCATTGTTTTGATTTTAAACAATTCTGATTCCAATCCGATTCTTCCTTTCGATTCCGGTTCTTATTGATTCTGGATTCCGATTGTTTGATGGGTGGAGTTAACGGGTAACGTTAACGGCTTATTTCACAGATAAGAGGATCATTTTATTTTGTTACAATTGTGATTTAAAGTTTTACCCGATTTTTTTCATCCACACTTTAGAACGCCGCTTACTGCGCTCCATGGCTGCAACACAAGCACCAGGCCCCTACAGAAACCAGAACTTGCGCATGTTAAATTTGGAACTGATGATCAGATTCAAAACCAAATTTTCCAAACGATTCTAATAAAGAAACGATTCCACTGGAATCGTAATTATTGAAACGATTCCACGTTGGAACCGGTTCTCAATGCCCAATCCTGGATATACACTACTCTACCCATCAGCCCCTGCAGCAGCTCAGTTTGGAGGAGAAAGGAATTAGCTCTGGTGTAATCAAGGTCTGAGCCAGCCCTAATCAAAGTTCAGTCCCTCAGGCTGTGTCTCATCTGTTCTCTGTCAGACAGGATGAGAGGGAGGACCGTCTAACACAGACAGAGAAGGAGAGAGCGACACATTTGTCTCTTTTAGAGGAGCCATGTTTGTTTGATCGGTTGACAGTAATGGTGTACAGATGATTGCTGCAATAGAAAAGCCTGTTGTCAGACTGAAAGTGATGATTAGCCCCATAGACTGTAAAAAATAATGGACAAAGCTTCTGGGTCTGAAAAGTGAAGCCAATGTGGAAGTGCCTTAAACCTGCAATCTATCTAACGTCCAGCAGGGGGTGGAGTTATTTTTTTTAACAAATAAAAGTAAAATAAATATAGCCTTGCAGTATAGAGATATTTCTCAAAACACACACACAGGCCTGTTTGAACGTCAACAGTAACGTTGCCTGAAAACAGCGTGTATTTCCTTTTTTTTAGCAAGTTTGCTTTATGTGTCATTGTGCATAAAGATGAACACTACCGTTGCTGTCAACGGGCTTGTCTGCTAACGTTAGCTACCGACAGTTACCTTGGAACAATCCAGCAAATAGACGGTACCCTAGAGTGCCGTTACCTGAAACAGATGATTTAACGTCACCGCTCATTTTACACACAGTTTAGCAACAAAACTAAACACCGAGGGAAGATTACTACGTTTTTAATGTTTGTTTTGAGCGGTATGCATCCCCACTAACCTTTTTAAACAGTTTAAAGCGGTTTAAACAGTAACGTTAGTACAGCGTGTTGGAGGAATACAGCGTCTTTGTTTTCTTTTTTGTCTCCTACAGCGGCCAGCGGGGCGTAAGAGGCAGAGGGACCACAGCGTTTGCTAACGTTAGCTTCTTGTCTCATCTGGGGTCTGATAAACAGTAAATTCATCAAAGTCAGTGTGCCCAACGCTATTTTCCGATAAACTGTAGCTTGTCATATTTCACAGGACCCGCGTGAGTGCGGTTTTCATGTTCCAGTTTTTCAGCCTCAGAGGGGAGAGAGAGCAGCTGACTGTTCGCCTGAGATCAGTAGAGCAGACGGCTCTGCCTAGCCGTGTATAATTAGGACTTTATGACATTTCATAAACAGCTGATTGAGCGGCAATGCTGCCACTGCTACATGCATATAGCGGAAACCCTGCATGTGCACGTGTAGTGCTGATGTTGCGCGATGTAAGTCATGCGGCGCCCGAGATTTGACCGGCATAAAATCGGTACATCTCTACTAGGAAATTAGAAGACCGCCAACTGGTCAAGTGACGCCGGCTGGTTACGAGCTCCATGACGCAGAGTGGCAATTGGTGGTTGTTTAAGCCGCTACAGTGCTTTGCGATATGGGCTACAGACCTCCGTCACAGCTTGGTTGTATCAGTGGCAGCCGAAAATGGGTGACTTTGAGCCGTGTATAGAGCACAGCGAGTTGGCGCCTGTTTTGGCGGAGATTATGGTTCAATTTAGTCCACAAAATATGAGCATTTTGCCGCAGCGAAAGTTAAGATGTTTTTCAGCAATGTTTTCACAACAACAAAAACACAGCAGTCTCTGAACTCGCGTTGGGAGTTTCGTTGAAGTTGGATGTAGTCCAGTTTGTTGTCTAATGAGCGGATACTTGCAAGCAGGATTGATGGAACAGGTGGCCGGCTAGCGTTAGGTTTCCACCAGCACACTCGTTCAACGTTCCCCGCTGATGATGTCCCTTTACCGGCCAGAGGCATCGAGCAACACCGCTGGACTCCATAGCAGGCGGCCGAAGCTCGCGTAGTGTGTCGAGTATTCCGTCTGTAATAAAGTGTCCTGCATATTCCCCGATCTGTACCAATGTATCCCGGTGGTACACGTGTGCAGTAGTTTGAATGCACATGATTGTTGTTCTAAAATTTGGTTCGGGATGAATAAATCTATCTATATATCTATCTAAAAGTTTTCTGCTGAGAAGCCAGTAGCAAAGATTCAAGATGGCTGACACTCGTTTTGCTTCGGCAATCCTCGGGTAAAGACGATGGGCGGGTTAAAAACATGCAGAAGTAGCTCCTACTACTGGGTCCATTGCCTCTGGGCAAAAAATCTTCCGATGATGCAAAAATCGTCGTTTTACGTCATCGGAAGATTTTTTCCAGAACCACAATACAGAGCTCTCTCGTCTCAGGCGGACATGAGGGAGGGAAGCACTGCCATCGAAAAAATACTAGTGTTTCTGCTGATACAAAGCTTAATGCTAAATCAGTGAAGTATCCCTTTAACAAGATCTCTGCAGTCGGCAGCGGCAAAACAAGCTACAATGTAAGTTAGTAAGGCAATTGTCCAGCTTGAATTTACCTTCACAAAAGTGCCACTGACAGACAAGTGTTTGACAACATTATGGAAAGGATCCTTTCCATAATGTTGCATAATGTATCATATATTTTATAAATATCTTAAATAACACAAAACAATTAACTGGTGGTAGGTAATATATCAGATTTCATATACTGCATATGCAAATACTCAAAGTATTTTCTGGCTGACGATGGGAGCAGCAGGACGTAAAAAACGAAAATGACTGGACATCTTACCATGCCAAGGTTGCAATAAAGGTTTCCTAAATGCTACATTTGATGTCAGCTTATTAACTGATTGCGGGTTTTGTGTAGATTTTGACTTTTATATGTTTATTCCACTTTGTTTAAATGGCGAAGTGGAGGAAGCCTAGTGACGAGTCCATAGCAACCAGTTTGTAGGTTGAATGTTACCCAGAGTGCTTTGCTGAATGGTCTCAATATTTTATTGTTTTATTTCATGTGAATACTAGTTTACTAGAGGAGTAACTTAGTATTTGAAGTAATGCAGTAATGCAGGAAGTGTGCAATTAGTTTCCATGCTTATTGTGTTTCCACAACAATGTTAGTGAGTAAATCTACTGAAATGGCCACCACACCATAACAGAGGAGTGTGATGTGTCAGATGAGAATGCAGAGGTTTAGTCACATATGTCATGGCTGTAAAAAAAAAACAATGGGAATCTGTATATTTGCCAAGCGCAAACCAGTACAGAAGTTATCGATAAATTGCTGGGGGAGGGTCATGCCTTCTTTTCAAAATTGTTTTGGAGGGTCATAGAAACTTTTTTACTGGCGAGGGGAGGGTCATGTCTTTTTTTGGCTAAAGGTCCCAAGACTCCTCCGGTGGCCCCTTAAATAAATAACGAACAGTCCCTTACACACAAAAGCATCGGAAAATATCCAGGTTGAAAAAACAACGGTAGTTACCCTTTAAGGAGCTATGCTATCCTTATGCATCAAATTGTGTCAACACCCTACAAATATAGGACAGAAACACCACATCTGAAAAACATATACAGGAAAATATTCATTTATACAGGAGAAAAACAGTGGCACCAAATATTGCTGTATTTTAGAGCTCCACAGCTATTCGATCATGCAGCAAGCTGTTTTGATTATTTTGTTGGGCTTTTGCGCCTTAAATTTTTGACACAACAGCTAGATGAGAAAGGGGGAAGACATGCAGGAAATTGTCACAAGTCTGATTTGAACCCTGGACCTCTGTGTCGAGGCATAAACCTTTCAGGTTATGTGCATTTGCTCTACCACTGAGCCAACCGGGCCTTATGCGACAAGCAGTTCTGAAGAAGACTACTGGCAGCTTAATTAAATATTATTCCTGGGAAAGAGCACACTGCCTTGATTTTTGTGATTTTGTGATAAATGTTTATATTCCGAAATGCTTTATGTTATCTACCTCGTGCAAACTAAGCACACTTGCACACTGATCGCGAGTAATAAATTCCATTCTCCTCTAATACAGTGTGGTGAAGGCAGATATCTCAGAGACATACTGTATATCTCAAAACTAAAATCACTAAAGGGAAAATGTTTTTTGTGGAATTTGGGTGACCCTGAGAATAGGGCACAAACACACACCAGACACTAAACATGACAGTGATCAGTTTAGTTCCCCTATAGCTGTCAGTGCGCTTCATTTTCCCCCCAAACCTGCATGTTTCATCCTCACATGTTTAAATGACTCAGACATTTCCAGACAAAAGCCGCAGCCTCAAATTACACAATGTTGTGACTGCTGGCTATTGGAGAGGATCCAGGCCTGGACGCTCGCATGCAGCAGCTCAGTCTAGTATAGGGGTGCACAATAAGCCACATACCTAGAGTTCACAACTGAACCTTGTTATGATGACCTTACACCAAACAACTTTTCTAGTGATTCCACTGTCGCAGACTAACTTCCAATATCAGAATGAAATCCTGAGAGTCTGCTAGTGTCGGGCGCTCCCGTTGTCTCCATCGTTTGGTGTAATGTGGTCATAAAACTCAGTCCCAGTCAGTCTTTTTCCTGTCTTGACGTTCAGACGAAATCAAACGTGTTTGATATTATCATATGTTTGAAGTCTTGGTAGTGAAGTTAAATCATGTGAACATTGTCAACAACCAATGGGTGCGCTCCCTCCAGCATCAAACAGGAAGCAGCAAACGGCTAGAGCCAGTGTTGTTCATGGTTGCTATGGCGCCACACTAAGCTAAACACTAAAGAGGGATAGTTGCCGATTTTCAACCTTTCTGAAGCGCCAACGGGAGTTTTACTTGCAGATAAACACAGACCTCTGGCAAACTTTCCCTTTAAGTTACCAGCTAACGCTAGCGGTAGCTAGCCCCCTTGGTTACATTTTTCTAAACGAATCTAGTCGTAGTCTTGCAATGTGTGACCCTGCAAAATCCCCAGTCTTTACATATTATGACAGTCTTTAACGTTAGATGTGAGATGATTGTCTTTAGATGTGAGATGGTGTCAGACTTTAGTCTTTTCAAAGTCTTCTAGTGTATGATAGGCATTAGCCATCTTTAAAGTGTGTACACAGAGTGTGGACACTGACACTCAGTTTGTCTGTATGTATGTCATTCACACCGCAATTTGTCAAATGCCCTGATGAGAGAGAGAGATGACGATGTGTTGTCACACAGACGACGAGCGATGTGTGCTCAGAATAAGTTATGGATTTGAAAGTTATCTTCCCTTAAATCATGTAGATGTCCATACATTGTGTGCTGGGTTGAATTAATATAAATTGCAGGCTTGTAAATGCAATGTTTTTTAGTTCACGTCCTATATTTGGGTCAGATCGCGTTCTCACCTGATGGTGTGAAAGCTCATCCGAACTCCGGTGCAGATCAAACAACTGACTCTGGTCCGCTTCAAACAGGGGTCTCGGTTCACTTCCAAGTGAACTAGAGTTCTGTTCACTTTAGGTGAGAATGCGATGCGACCCAAATACAGTGAACCAAAAACTAAGTATTTACTAGCCTGTAGTTATAACCTTGCACAGAATTTACGGACTTTTATATGATGATAACTTTCAGAACCATAACTTATTGTGACCACACATCTCTGGTCATCTTTGTGACATCATCAGTTTGTGTGATATCATCATCTCTTTCTCTCTCTCTCTCTCTCTCTCTCTCTCTCTCCTTCACTCGCTATATGTCAGCTGATCATATTGTTTGCTTTCTTCTAAAATATTAGAAACACTAAAGCAGAACCAGAAAACCCAAGACGTTATAAATGTGGTGTTGCTCCATTATTTCTGAGACCAGAAGTGTCGGTGAGTTTCAGATATTCTGTCCAATAAACAAGCGACCGTATTGATCGCGTGACATTTGTTTACAGTCTTGGTTCCTTTGACAAAGTGCGGTGTGAAAGCAAACCCAACCAATGAAAAATGCAACAATGTTGCAGCTTTACCCCCGAATCGCATCGAGTCCACCGAAATATAGGTGTGAAAGCGCCCTGACTTTAGTGCACTTTGAAGATAACCAAGACCCCTGTTTTCAAGTGGACCAGAGTTTGTTTGTTTGATCTGCACCAGAGTTCAAATGAGCTTTCACACTGCCCCAAACCAACCGGACTATCAGACCAAACGCTCCAGGGTTCGATTAAAACAGAACCAAACTGCTCAGGATTGAAAGCAACCTAAGTGTGTCGGTTATTGTTGGATTTATTTTTTAACTTACATTCGTATAGGACCTTTTCTTATAGCACAGACATTTCTCCTACATTTTTTATTTTTTCAGAAATGTGCAAATTCTTGTGTGTTTCTCAGAAAACCCCTTTCATACATGCATCAGGCAAAATAAGAAAATCATTATAGTTCCATTTTCAGGTGTGTCAGAAAAAGCAGCTTAGGGTAATGAATATGAATAGAAATGGCAGACATGCAATTTAGCTCCACCGCAGATTAGCACATGGCACCACTACACCTTAAACCTCTCCTTTCTGCACCACCCCCCCTCCCTCCCGCCCCTGCTCTCTTTCTTTGCTTTTGTCTAGGTCTTTGTTCCCCTCTGCCTTTCTCCTAAACCCTTCCAAACTGTTGTTACAGGTTCACCCATTTGTAATAACGGGATGGTATATCCTTTGTTGGATCCAAACAAATGTGCATAAACTGATCTTGTACAAAAGAACACATGTGGCCAACCGTTACTCAGAGACAAAAGACTCAGAGACCATGTGGTCTTTCAAACAAAGGATTTCGGCCTACATGTAAATTCCACAGCCTTGTCACCAAACTCCCACAGGTCACCCCAAGGGAAAAGATCACAAAATGTCCGAATGACCACGAAGGAGTGGCCAAAGTGGTAAAAACTCTAAGAACTACAAAGGTGTAGTTCACACCTTTTCAGAGATCTCTGGATCCCCATTGGCTTAACGGACCCTGAACACAGCATGCGCTCAGGGCCTATAAAACCTTTGGACACACCTTTTTTCATTGTCTTCCGCTGGTGGCTCACGCTGCTGCAGGAAGCACACAAGCTTGTGCTAAAACTTCTACTTTCTGGAGAAAGTGGATTTATCTATCGGTGTTCTGAAGAACACTACTGGATCCTGGAAACACACGTTGTGTTTCAACACTGCAGAGAGAACAACACGTTCTCTAGAAGGAAATCGGACCACACGGACACCGCTTTTTCCTTCATCGAGTCGACCTAGCTTGTCTTTCACTGCCCGTGAAGAGAGACAAGTTTCCTCTGTGATCCGCTGACAAGCGACACGGACTCGTTCTGTTTTTCTGTGGAAATCCGCCGAACAACCTAAGCGAACTGCACACCGAAAGTAAGAAGCTTCATAGTGTTCTGGGCAGATTAGAACACGGTGTGTTTTATTAATGAGTAATTTGCTATTGCTGCTATTTTGTGTTACCATGAATGTGATCTGATGAATACAGTGCTATTGCTGCACGTTTTGATTTATTAATCTGAGGGTGACCACCGCGTCCTATTATTTTCTGTGACTGTATCATTTGATCACGATACTGTTATTATGTTGTGTTTGAACTGTAGCTTGGTAAAACTGTAAATGCTACGTTGCTATTCCCCCGCTGTGGAGGAGTTTAGTTACTGTCAGCGAGAAGTAAACTCTGTTGGTCCGTCTGACTACAGTCCTAGATTGTATAATGAACATCCCCTCATTCAGACCAAAATCCTCAGAGTCTGCCCTAACTTCACGTTAGTCCAGACCTGAGTGACTGAGAGGACTGGTCATTACCGATAACCAAGATCTAAGTATATATCTCTTTCTTTCCTCTTTCACTAACCTCTCACACACACACACACACACACACACACACACACACACACATATATATATATAGTGTATAGTGTGTCCTTTTGTCTGCAACACGTTAGTTTGAGAGCTAACTGGCTAGCCTAGCCACGTGGAGCCTGCAATGCAGCTCACTGCCGCCCTCTTGAGGCTAAATAGCTTTTGTGCAGCTAACACATAGCCTAGCTTCAATGAGCTAACGGCTAGTTCGAGTAGTGCTCGAATTCATGATTCCTTTTGTTCCTTTAGAATATACCAGATAGATTAATCAAAGTAATTAAGATCTGTATTTTAAAAGGAATACTACAGAAATGGACTGTTAACAGTTGATTATTGGTCCCTGATATTCCAGGGTGGTGCCCCGTTTTGATTGTTTGTCGATTTATTAATAACCATATTCATAACTTCATTAATGTTGATAAAACATCTTTGATAATTTGCCATTAATTCGATCTGTACACCTACGAGTACCCAACACCTTTATATATTAACTTAATAGCCAGAATTTTACTGATAAAGATAGAAATTCTGTTTTTATGCAGAGCAGAATCAAGTAACATAACTATGAAGGTATTTGTGCTGCAAAAATACGAGAGCTTATCATGCAGAGTTGTCATGCATAACAAAACCAAACATGCAAATAAATCCCACTTCCAATACCATGGATATAGTACCACTCGGCCAACCATGCCAAAACACTTATTTATGAACTTCAATTCAGACCAAACACTTTACGCAAAGTGCAGCTGACGCTAATGGGAATGAATCATTATTTTTGCAGGTATTTGGTATTGGACAAACAGAAATTTGATGATTGCACCAGATAAAAAGGGGATCAAAGTGATTACAATGAATCCTCTGGGGACCATAGATGTCTGTACCAAATTTCAAAACAGCCAATAGTTGTCAAGATGTTTTAATAAAAAACATCAACCTTATGGTCGTGCTAGAGGAAAAGTCATGGGATCACCAAAGTACAAAATTCCATAGCAATCCATCCACAAAACCGGAACGCAGACGGAACTCAGCACAGACGCGCCTAGTGGAGAATCGGGGTAAGTTACATACTTCTCTATCACTGCCTGTATCATAGCCAAACGTTTCAATTAGTGCTATCAAACGATTCAAATATTTAATCGCAATTAATCAAACATTTTTATTTATTCTAAATGTCCCTTGATTTCTTTTTGTCCCATTATTTTTCTCATTTTAATGCTCTTATCAACATGGAAAAGTGGATCGGCTTGCTTTGTGCAAATGTGCTTCTGTCTGAAGTCATCCATTGTCACCTGGCTTTGATGAGGGGGCGGAGAATTCGCATCAGCTGTGTGCTTGGCCATCAAGGTATTTCAGACTGAACGTGCTGCGATGATAGCTCAGTTCACAACGACAAAACACACAGATCACTTTGGTCTTGTCAATGGAACCATTTGGCAACTTTTTAAAAGTAAACTTTCCATTCAGAATCTTATTGGCATCCATTTCGGCGTCTCATGCTCACCATCCTCTCAAAACGTAACGTTAGCCTACTATTCTTTGGCCGGCTCGCAAGTTTGTGGCGTACCTGTTGTTTTGTTTCTGTTCTAGCTAGATCCAGTGTGGTGTTGTAAGTTTTTCTAACATTACTAGTTGTTGCAACAGCATGTGAAAAAAACTACAAAGTTTGCTAGGCCAAAAAGAACGGTAATCTTGCGATAAAAAAATGGATGCCGTTAAAATGGGTTTGCGTTAACGCAGTTAAACGCCTTTAACTGACAGCACTAGTTTCAATATTCTATAACCATTATAACACACATAAACAGGGCATGGAATTAACACCCGACCACCCGCAAAATGCGGGTGAATTTTGCTATTGGCGGGTAACACTGTCAATCTACCTGCCACATTGGCAGGTAGCCAATGAGAATTGAGTGATTCAGACGCCTAACTATCGGTAAGCAGGGTACGCGGTTGCTTACGGGCCTGGTCCAATCAGGGGCCCTCATCACTGGAAGACATTGATTGACAGCCGGGGCCCCCTATCACATTTTCAATACTCACACAATCCCAGCAGTCCCACGTGCATCCACTGACCAAGCAGGAGTGAGAACGGGTCAAATTCATTTCCTTGTTTCTGTTATGAAGACGAGACGTGTGTGTCTCGAACATCTCACATTTACCAAGAAAACGTACAGCGAAAGACCATGCAAAACATTTCAGACTGTCCTGCCGACCTGTAAACATTTTAACATTCATAATAATAATATACAATGTACGCTGTAACGAAAAAACTGAATGAAAGCTGAAAGCTGTTTCAATCTTGCCGGCTCTCTGCAGCGGGCGGGGCTGTTGCTCCTTTTCCCCCGCGACTGACGCGCGCGCACACACACACAAACACACACAATCACACACGGTGGATGCAGGAAGAAACGCAGATGAGACGTACAGGATGACCTAAATTGAGGACAGCTACGCTCGTTATTGTAAGTGCAATGATAAGTTAAAGTCCAATAAGTACTTTATTAAATCGTATGAATATGTGTCCCAGCCCAGGATAGGAAATTAACTAACAATGTAAAGATCAACAAGCCACTGACAATGACAGATATGTTCATATTTGATTCATTCAATAAATTATTATTTTGTGTCTTAAATCCACCAGCCATTTTCATATTATACCAACATTTGCAGCATCCTGACCTTTTTGGTAAGGTTTCTAGGAAATCTCAGCCCAGAGTAATTAATTAATAGTCAATCAAGGTGGGCCCCCCTACTAGAGCACGTGATGACGACGCAATGTCCACGAGTAGGCTACCATCAATAGGACAGGATAGGATCATAGAGACACAGCAATTCCTGTTTTTCACTTTTATGAGGCAAAAAAAAAAACTGGCTGGTAAAAAGTCACTGTGGCAGGTGGATTTAAAAATCCACCTACCTGGCTGGTGGTCAAAAAAGTTAACGTCATGCCCTGCACATAAACATATGCACAAGTACACACACTGTTGCATTTAGCTAAATTTAGCTAAATGTTAGCAGTTAGGCTACATCTACACTGCTATGTTTTTGTTTTAAAAAAACAAATATCTCTTGCTACGTTTACGCTCAGCCTAGTCTCATGGCAGTTCGTGAAATGGTGACGTTATTTAATCTATTGATTCGTGTACAGGGACACGTTTTTCTGTGTTTTATCGTGTTGGTGAGCACGAATTTCAAACTAATGTATTTGAATGGGAAGCATATTACGTGATAACAGCACGATTATGGTAGTGATGAGTATTGAAAAGCCGAAAATCCGCGAAAAAAACACAAGACTTTCACCCCGGGAGGCCGGGGATCGCGTCCCGCGTGTGGTAGTTCCTTTTCGCGTTCTTCTTCTCCCTAACCACAACCTTTCCTCGACTTTCTTTTCCTAACCACAACCGTCCCGTTGTTGTAGTGCGTCCCGTTGTTGTAGTGCGTCCCGTTGTTGTCGGTGTTGTTGTCGGCATTATTGTCGCTGGCGTGTGGCGTTTAATTTCAAAAACACAGGACTTTCACCCCGAAGACCGGGGATCGCGTCCCGCGTGTGGTAGTTCCTTTTCGCGTTTTTCTTCTCCTAACCACAACCTTTCCCCATCTTTCTTTTCCTAACCACAACCGTCCCGTTGTTGTAGCGCGTCCCGTTGTTGTCGCCGTTGTTGTCGCCGGCGTGTGGTGTTTAATTTCAAAAACACAGGACTTTCACCCCGGAGACTGGGGATCGTGTCCCGCGTGTGGTAGTTCCTTTTCGCGTTTTTCTTCTCCTAACCACAACCTTTCCTCGACTTTCTTTTCCTAACCACAACCGTCCCGTTGTTGTAGTGCGTCCCGTTGTTGTAGTGCGTCCCGTTGTTGTCGGTGTTGTTGTCGGCATTATTGTCGCTGGCGTGTGGCGTTTAATTTCAAAAACACAGGACTTTCACCCCGAAGACCGGGGATCGCGTCCCGCGTGTGGTAGTTCCTTTTCGCGTTTTTCTTCTCCTAACCACAACCTTTCCCCATCTTTCTTTTCCTAACCACAACCGTCCCGTTGTTGTAGCGCGTCCCGTTGTTGTCGCCGTTGTTGTCGCCGTTGTTGTCGCTGTTGTTGTCGCCGGCGTGTGGCATTTAATTTCCCCGTTGTTGCATCCCCCAGAGACCGTGGATCGTGTCCCGGCGGCCGTTGTTGTCACCGTCTACCGTGTGTAGCGTCCCTATATTTGCATCCCCCAGAGCAGCCCTGTGTCATAGCAGTTGTCACCGGCATGCAACGTTTAATGTGTGGACTAGCCAGACCCTCCTCCGCAGCGCTGTGGAGGAAGGTCACAAAACCCTGCTTAAGATGAATAGCAGTGTGATGGTAGCCTCAGCTTAAAAAGCAAACTGCTGTTTGTTGAAATGAGGTTGATGTGCGAGAGCTGGTTTGCTGGGACTTGTAAAACAACAACTTGTGTGTGTGTGTGTGTGTGTGTGTGTGTGTGTGTGTGTTTGACTGTGTCTGAAAGGAAACATGTCCACTGAGGGAATAAATGCTTAAAAACAACTTACTGCCATGTCCTGTTGTTTTCTCTGAAGGAGATGACTTGGATGGATAATTTCTTTTGTCAAATGCAACACACACAGGCACGCAGTCTCACACACACACACACACACACACACACACACACACACACACACATACACACACACTCACATGTGTTAAATAAGCGAAACGCTCAGGCCGAGCACATTCATCAGGCACAGATTAAATGACAGTTTCTTCCTCCTCATGCAGCCCACATGCCTCCTGTTCCTGCATATTTTTGACTAAAATGTATTGATGTTTTAAATTCAACACATACACATCTCAACAATTGATGGGGGAAGAGACAGAAGGAGCCAGAGGGAGTGCACAAAGATGACTGGAAATTAATCATCACAAATCTTACAGGGGTCGGTTGGGGGTACGGGGGGTGATTGCACTGTTAGTGCAATCATGTTTGATTCAATAAGAACTTTTAAACCTCAGTAATAAATACACTGGGATTTGGAAAGCATTACAGAATACAATGCTCCAGACAAATTGGACAAAAAGTCTCATTAGGAGTACAGGGCATTGTGTTTTAACTAGCTATTATAATTGGATAAATTAGGAGAGGACAGAGGAAAGAAGAAGAAAAAAAAGAAAGAAAAGTGGAGGGTTAGAAACAGCATATCCTTCCAGTATGTTGGAGAGCAGGTGGATGACTCCATATCAGTGGGAGCCAGTGCCATTATGCATCTCTAAACTTGGCCGTTATGCTCTGCTGCTGAAGGCAGAGGCAGTGTGGCGAGATAAAAAAAAAAAAGAGTCATGTGACCTGGATTAAACCGCTTTATATTCTGAGATGCATCTTTATGCTTCAGCTATAATGGGTCTCTAACAGCGGGGGATACAGGCTGCCTCTGCTGACAGACACATAGCTACAGTCTTTTTAGTACAAAATTCCCACTTTGGGCCCTATATTTGTGCTTTGCAATGGCCAGTGCAAGCAGCGCTCCAACAGTTTTGTATTTTCCCGACGTTGAAATTCTGTGTGGTATTTTAATGCCCATGTGGGAGGAGAGGTGTGAACAGGTGGAAGGTTCATTCAAGCCTCTGGCTGCAGAGTTCACGCCTTGCTGCACACAGTCCGTGCGCCCAAGACCTACAGCTTTGCACTTATCTCTCCACTGCAGTTCAACAAAGAAACACCATCCTGGGAAACACATATGACACCTGTGTGACACCAGGCAAGTGTTATCCTGCACTTAGTCTATATCTTCGACCTTCTACTTCCGGGATTGCTCCGTTGCTGCCTGAAATTCCGCTGTATGTCCTTTAACCTGCAACAGCTCATTTTAATGGAGGATGGTTTTAACAAGCCAGCCAGCCAGGAAACCTGAGGGGTGAGTCAGCTGAACTTATTGTGTGTGCAAACTGAAGACTACAAAACTCACCACCTATAGAGGATGGCTTTTTATCAACTCTTACTGCAGCTTTTTATCCTCTTTTAATAACTTGGAGACTGTGTGGACCCAGGGGGTACCCAAAGAGGGCCCCTTTCTTTCGGGCAACGGCCTTAGCACCCACAAGGTCTCCAAAACTGTGAGTTTTAAGTTTTTTTAACCTCACTGTAACCTTTTACTCCACAGCTTTAAGGAGCCTACCTTTCTTTTACCTTTCTTAATCCCCCTCTCTTTTTATTCCTCTGTATTTTCTTTTACTGAAGGTTTATTGGGCCTATGTGAACAGGCTTTTTATTATCTGGTCGGCCATTTTACATGTTCTGTGGAGGGGTTTTTGTAGACTGGGACTGTCCTGCAGTTTTGTGGCAACTATGCTAATAACATTACAAAACACGTTCACACCGCTGGCGTTGGCCCCAGGGGGTTTGGCTGAGAGGGTGGCAAACCATCGATCCTCTTCTGCCTTTCCCCCGGGGGTCAACAGCCAGCCTCGAAACATTACAGTCCACCATAATTACCGCCACACCAAAAACATATTTCAAACTTCTACAGGCCATCCACCACTCAATAAAACACTACACATAGGCACCTTCCCACAGGGAAAGATGGGACAAATTAATAGGCTTACATCTTTCATCAAACCCTCTTCAACTAACAATAATACATTAGAACTGGTTAAACTCAACACAGACACATGGATGCACAATAACATTAACATACTTAGGGATCATTACGACACAGTCATTGCCACACAACTGCAGGACCTTCCACCATTCACACAGACATCTTTTAATAAAGCTATTCAGTGGGGGAGCGCGAGATACAGGAGGAAACTTTGATTGGTTTGCATCAGACAAGCCATGACAAACAAACACCACATTTATTATTGCTTCACCATTCCATCAAATGGAAATATTCCAGAAGTCGTGTGCATCATTATCAAGTCCAGCCTGATTTTTTTAGGATCTTTGGGAATGTTGGGCTCTCAACCTGGCAGATGCATGAAGTTCAGAGTTCTTTATTGTCTCTCAAGGAGAAATTTGATTAGCAGTTGGAGGTACAAAAAACAACATTTCTAAAGGTCTCCCTGAGAAGGCCAAAAGTGACACTAATAAAAACTGTGCATTCAAGAGTTATGCAAGTTAACAGCTTTAATTTCACAAGGAACAAAAGAAAATCTGTACCCGATTGTTGCTCTAGGGAGCTTATATCTCGCCCAGAGTGCAGAGGAATGAATTCCTTCAAGAGTGGGTAAGTCAGAGCTTGACAAGCTTGACCGTGCCTTCTACAAAATTTGTCTGTCAAAGATCTTTGTCAGAGAGAGCTGCTGTATGCCTATTACAGTGGGGCTCGAAAGTTTGGGAACCCCTGGTAAAAATTTGTATTAAGGTGCATAAAGAAGCCAAGAAAAGATGGAAAAATCTCCAAAAGGCATCAAATGACAGATTAGACATTCTTATAATATGTCAAAAAAAGTTAGATTTTATTTCCATCATTTACACTTTCAAAATAACAGAAAACAAAAAATGGCGTCTGCAAAAGTTTGGGCACCCTGCAGAGTTTATAGCATGCACCGCCCCCTTTGAAAAGCTGAGACCTGACAGTGTCATGGATTGTTCAATCATCGTCTGGAAAGACCAGGTGATGTCAATCTCAAAGGTTTTAAATGCCCAGACTCATCTGACCTTGCCCCAACAATCAGCACCATGGGTTCTTCTAAGCAGTTGTCTAGAAAACTGAAACTGAAAATAGTTGACGCTCACAAAGCAGGAGAAGGCTATAAGAAGATAGCAAAGCGTTTTCAGATGCCAATATCCTCTATTCGGAATGTAATTAAGAAATGGCAGTCATTAGGAACAGTGGAAGTTAAAGCAAGATCTGGAAGACCAAGAAAAATATCAGACAGAACAGCTCACAGGATTGTGAGAAAAGCAAGTCAAAACCCACGTTTGACTGCACAATCCATCCAGAAAGATCTGGCAGACACTGGAGTTGTGGTACACCATTCCACTATAAAGAGATACTTGAACAAATATGGTCTTCATAGAAGAGTCATCAGAAGAAAACCTCTTCTACGTCCTCACCACAAAAATCAGCGTTTGAAGTTTGCAAATGAACATATAGACAAGCCTGATGCATTGTGGAAACAAGTTCTGTGGACCGATGAGGTTAAAATAGAACTTTTTGGCCGGAATGTGCAAAGGCACGTTTGGAGAAGAAAGGGCACAGAATGTAATGAAAAGAACCTCTGTCCAACTGTTAAGCATGGGGGTGGATCAATCATGCTTTGAGGTTGTATTGCAGCCAGTGGCACAGGGAACATTTCACGAGTAGAAGGAAAAATGGATTCAATAAAATTTCAGCAAATTTTGGACGCTAACTTGATGCCATCTGTGAAAAAGCTGAAGTTGAAGAGAGGATGGCTTCTACAAATGGATAATGATCCTAAACACACCTCAAAATCCACGTTGGATTACATCAAGAGGTGTAAACTGAAGGTTTTGCCATGGCCTTCACAGTCTCCTGACCTCAACATAATTGAAAATCTATGGATAGACCTTAAAAGAGCAGTGCGTGACAGACAGCCCAGAAATCTCAAAGAACTGGAAGACTTTTGTAAGGAAGAATAGGCGAAGATACCTCCAACAAGAATTGAAAGACTGTTGGCTGGCTACAAAAAGCGTTTACAAGCTGTGATACTTGCCAAAGGGGGCAGTACAAGGTATTAACTCTGCAGGGTGCCCAAACTTTTGCAGATGCCAGTTTTTGTTTTCTGTTATTTTGAAAGTGTAAATGATGGAAATAAAATCTAACTTTTTTTGACATATTATAAGAATGTCTAATCTGTCATTTGATGCCTTTTGGAGATTTTTCCATCTTTTCTTGGCTTCTTTATGCACATTAATACAAATTTTTACCAGGGTGCCCAAACTTTCGAGCCCCACTGTATCCTGCTGGCCTCTGTATCAATTTTGGACGGACGACTTTTGTTTTGTATTGTAAGGTTCCCATAGAATGAAATCAAATTGAAGGTTCCTCAGTACAGTGTATGTGTGTGTGTCTTACCTGCAGTCTTGCCGTGGGTTGGCCACGTATCCTGGATAGGCTCCGTCAGTGATGACGCGGCACATTTTGCTGTCTCTGTCTGAAGGCAGCAGGGTCCCGGCTCTCACCATCAGGCCCAGACAGTGGTAGAACGTATTCCTCTCTTCTGGACCATCCTCCGTGAAGTAACAGTGCCCCAGCACGTCATAGCCCACCACATCCTTTACCTGGGAGGGAGTAGACACGTTGCATTTTACTGATAACAAGCTGACAGTACGTCACACTAGTTTCGGTCACAGAGCTGACTGGGTAAATAATGGCCAGCAAAGAGCGCCATTGGCTGTGAAACTATCAACTTTCCAAAGCCTAATTCCTCATTTTTGCACCACTTTCTGTTAAATGCACCATTATTTAACGGGGGGAGAAACAATGGCGTAAGTGTCGGTGTTGCCAAAGGTCTCCGTTTGCGGCCGTTGAGACTGCAACACAACTGCAGATTCCAAACCAAAACGGGAGGCCCCCTACAAACATTCTCTCCGAGAGCATTTGCTGAAAAACAAAATGATGCTTCAGAATGTTTGGCTCCATAGAGTCCTTGCTTGGCTTGCATGAACCTCTCCCCTCTGGCAAGAGGCTGCACTCCATCAGGACCAAAACCTCAAAAACAGTTTCTTCCCCTCTACAGTCAGCCTCATTATCAAGGCCCCGGACGCCCACCTTTAGCCACTACATGTTGCATTAATGCATATCCTGGACTGTTATCCCTGACCACTGCACATATTATATATATATATATATATATATATATATATATATATATATATATATATATATCTATATATCATCTGATCAATATTTAAGCACACCCTGCACAAAACCATACAGCATTCTTTTCTATTCTGAAGCTACTGCTGATCTGAACTGTTGGCGTACAACACATTAAATGATAGCAAACATGTTCTGCAAGGCTCCCAGTAATCCAACAATATACTTCAGTAGTATTTTTAACATTTTATGTACTTTTTATTTATATATTTTCAGCTGAGCAGACCTCGATGGAGAAGACTTTTTTGTAGAGACTCATCTGGCTGTATCATCTCATCATGCATTATGTCACCCCACCCCACCCAAACAGAACCTTTGCCACTTGTTTCATAATCCAGACGCGTCCATCTTTATATACTGGTATGGGAAATTACTGGAGTTTATGCACTGATGTCATACCACTTAATTTTGCCCCGAAGAAAATGTTTTTTTCCGTTATGACTGACTGTCAAATTGCATAATGAAAGAAAGTTATATGGCAGTCATTGTTTGTGTTTTTTGTTCATGTTTCACAAAGAGTTTAACCCAAGCCAGCAAAGATATAAATCATATCACATCCATACAGGGATAATAATATACAGCAGTTAAAACATAATAAAATAAATTACACACTGGTATCGGATTGGTACTCGGTATCAGCCGATACGCATGTTCAGGTACCGGAGTATCAGTATCAGTTTCCCCAAATGGCAAACATTTTCTTTAAAGCAATAGTTCGTAGTTTCTGTCTCCCCCATGAGGAATTCTAAGTAATGACAAGAAAACTGTCGGCGCGTCCACATCATACAAGCCTTCCGTGATCGCTCCTCCACACAGTGGCTAGTAGCCAAGGAGGACACGGAGGATTAAAAATACATGATGGACTCTTCAGAAGAGGTAATTATCTTCACTCTAGTTTCTGCGAGCGAAAGTCACTGGACAACACAATCTTCTGAACATAGCCATATTGAGAAATACAGAGAGAGTTGTGTGGAGCTGATAGTCTTAATTAGCTTTGTAGCAACTCATTTGGCTTTGGCTTGAATGTAACAGACAATTATTAATATAAAAAAGTTACGCACTAAAGCTTTAACTACAGATCACTCTTACAAATACATCAAGTAGAAACAGAATAAAAAAAACTAAACTCTAGTAGGTATTGTACATAAACTGACCAGCAGTCCGTTGGAGCTGTGGATGGTTACGCAGCGGGAGAAGGAGTGGTGGATGGACAGGCCGCTGACAGCGGTGGGGGGATCGTAGCCTCCACTTGCATCCACGTCTCCGTTCATATGGAAGTGGACCGGGTAGTGTCCCATGGTCTGCTGGCCCATGTGCTGCAGCTCCAGCCCAGATATATGAACAGCCCTGAAGCCCCGCTCCACCTGAGAGAGACAGCAGACATTTCACATACCATCACTCAAACATAACACGGATAGAACGGGAAGCATTGGCCCCAGCATAAACAAAAAGCAAATAGAGGGATTGAAATGCAATGATGTAATGGCTTTTTCAGGCGTTTTGGAATTTAGATTAGATAGACTTTATTGATCCCAAATTGGGAAATTTCATTGCTACTGCAGCCAAATATCAGACACACAGCACACATACAGAATATACAAGAAATAAGAAACAGGATGGAATACAAAAACTATTCAAAAATAAAGACAAACAACACAAACGAAAAGAATGTACAAACGTATATACAAGTGGCGAATAAAAATGTAAAAAAAAATCATCAAATTAAAAGAAGAGAAGGAGGGATGAAGGCAAAACTAGAAAATGCATTCTCTGCAGAAAATGCGTGGGATTGCTGGATAGCTGAATTGCTAAAGCTAAACTAGGTGAATAGCTTAAATCCGTAAGAAGAAGTTGAAGTAGTGAAAATAGTTGAAAAAGTTTAAATCGTTTTAATAAGTATGAATTTCCTTAAAAAGTTAAAAGCTTGCTAAACTGAACTGTTGGCTTTAAAAGTTGAATAATGACAAAAGATGTAGAACATTCTGAGGTCTGAGTATATTTTCTAACTGAACTCACAAATGCAGAAATATGTATGTATGTAAATTGTATGAAAAATCTTACAGCTCAAATGCATTGCACTGCACTGCTGAAAAATCGGGAAAATTGTCAGAGTTGGAAGTGAAACTGCATTACCTAAGTGAAGCTTGAAGCTGAACTGTAATACTGTCAAAGATGAAGGTTGGAATGAATTGTTTGAAAAGGCTGAAAGAAGTAATACTTTGTATTATTATCATACGTATACACTGCATAGATCGAAAAAGCATCAATCTAGCTGATATGAGAAGTGAAATATATTGCGTGAAAAGAAGGGGGCTGAACAAGAGACACATAGATTGATGTATGACAGTGGGATTCAAACCCAGGTCTCCCACACCAAAGGTGTCATATCCACTGTGTTATCAACACCCAATAGATGGCAGGTTATCGTTCAGCTCTAATAAAGCCTTTCTTTGATCTGTAATTACCACACCTGCCAATGAGTGAGACCCAGTGTGTGTGTCTGTGTGTGTGTGTGTGTGTGTGTGTGTGTGTGTGTGTGTGTGTGTGTGTGTGTGTGTATGTGTGTGTGTCTGCATATATGTGTGTGTGTGTGTGTGTCTGTGTGTGTGTGTGTGTGTGTGTGTGTGTGTGTGTGTGTGTGTGTGTGTGTGTGTGTGTTTGTGTGTGTGTGCAGGGCTCCAGACTAACTTTTTGCCTTGGTTGCACTGGTGCACATAACTTTTTTATTTAGGTGCACCAGCACAAAATTTAGGTGCACCCAAATTTTTCCTTGCGTCGCCTGCAACGCTGAATGGCGATACACAATATATAGCTTTGTATTTTTTTACAAAGTGGGCTAAATGTTCAGTTTTAAGTCAAAGCCACTTTTCACAGATTGTGATTAAAATAAAATGCAAAGAGAGTGACGGCTGACTCATTATGAATGGGTCCAGCACGGGTCGAATGCGGTTTGGCGGGTCAGCGGCGTTATACACGTCTTGTGTAGGCTATGAAATGTCTGTATCGTCCCTGCGCTGCATTTTTTATGAACTATGATATTCTGGCCATGGATCACATCTCTCGCCTAGGTCCAGCAGGCTCCGTCTCACGCTATTACTCAACGAACTGAAGTTAGTTGCATTTAATAACTTCTAATGTGTTTTTTGCCGTGGTGGCCGCAATAACAGAGAGTTACCAGCGGAAACACTGGTACCAATACAGGTTTCCCTCTCATACTTATATACAATATACAGCTGTGTTAATAACAATTAAAACTGTAGACAAATGTCAGCAGTTTGGACCGGCAGCGCTGTGTCTCTCCATGTTGCAGGTGAGTCGTGTGAGTGAATGGGAGCGGGGCTGCGCAGAGGAGAGATCCAAACACAGGCACGACTTTACAGAAGGAATGGGTCATGTAACGCAACATTAAACCATATCGATATAAACGACATCACTTCGTTCGTGGAGAGGCACGTTAGGTGCACCGGTGCGACCTAGGAAAAATCTTATTCGCACCCTTACAAATTTTGGTCGCACTCTAAAGCCCTGGGGTCCGCTTTCAGAAAGCAGGTTTAGTGAAAACTCTGAGTTTGTTAACCCTGAGATGAGGGAAACTCTGGGTTTTCTGTTTCAGAAAGAGAGGTAACTTCACCTCAGAGTCAGTTACTATGGTAACTGAGTCTGTGAACCTAACCTGGTCGGGAGCAGGTTTTCTTCAAGAAACCTCGAGTTTCTCTCAGTCTCCTCCCTGTGTCAGAGGGAGGAAACTCAAGTTTTTTCTGAATGAATGAGCGAGGAAATGAGAGATCATTTCCTCATTCATTCATTCAGTCTGTATCAGGCACATTTTAATGCAGTTTGTTATCTGCATGAATACAAACTTAATAAATAAAACTTATTGTTAGGCAGATTATAAAAGTTTTTTTCTCAAACATGTCATGTCCTTTTGTCGATGATCCCGTTGATGAAAAAGCTGTATTACTTCACAGAGAGTTTACGTCGGAGATGATATTGAGTCCCGACTAAATGTATTTTCATTTCCACATTTTTTTCACAGTCCATCAGATATGTAGATACCTTATCTGTCCTCATATCACTAACATCCACCATCGTGGACATGCTGCAACATCCCAGCAGATTCTTTGTGTCGCATTACGTTTTTGCAAACGGCAGTTTTCTTTATTGGTGATGCGGATCATACTGTAATAGCACCCAAATGAAATTATAGGTGTTTCACCAGTAATATTATAAGTTAACTGTGATTAAATATGAAATTAATACACTGTTAATGTTTACGACACAGCAATTTTCTCCCACACCAATTCTCTCTCTGTTGCAGCAGCAACCGCTGTCTTGCTTTTTTAAGGAAATACATGTTCAAACTTCGTTGTTTGTGCGCATGCGTATTTCCGCCGACCCACTTGTTTGTGGTTGTTACCATGGTGAATCGTAGTATCATGGCTCCATTCATACTGCCTTTTTATTGTGGTGGTGCACGCGCGTGAACCTACTCTGAGTTGATTGAACCAACTCATACCAGCTGTTCTGGAACTGAAAACTCAGAGTTTCCCATCTCAGGGTAAATCAACTCAGACATCAGTGTTACACTCAGAGTTTGTTAAACCTCCTTCTTGAAACGGACCCCCTGGTGTGTGTGTGTGTGTGTGTATGTGTGTCTGCATATGTGTGTGTGTGTGTGTGTGTGTGTGTGTGTGTGTGTGTCAGTGTGTGTCTGTGTGTGTGCGTGTGTGTGTGTTGTGTGTGTGTGTGTGTGTGTGTGTGTGTCTGTGTGTGTGTGTGTGTGTGTGTGTGTGTGTGTGTGTGTGTGTGTGTGTGTGTGTGTGTGTGTGTGGCTGTGTGTGTGTCTGCATATGTGTGTGTGTGTGTGTGTGTGCGTGTGTGTGTGTGTGTGTGTGTGTGTGTGTGTGAGTGTGGGTCTGTGTGTGTGTGAGATGTTCTGTTATGTTCATATTAAACTGTCTGTAGTTCAGTCTGTCAAGGGTACTAATGCCATGGTTACCATGTTTTTAAACACAGTATGGAACGCTTTGATGTATGTATTGAGATTCTTTTGATCTTTAATCAGTTAACGACCGTGTCACCTGCTGAAACTGTCACCTGTGCCAAACTGCAGCTATTCAAAGACACTGAGAGCAAGCTCTCAAATAAAGGCTCAGACTGCTAAAACGATAAGGGGTGTCAGTCAAATGATGTACTTGTGACCACCACAAGGCCTTTGTGAACGTATCCATATAAAATGTATGTTGATAAACTTAAAAATGTGGGCATATCAGCGATTTAAAAACGTGGTTCGCTCTGCGTTTAGCTCAGAAATGTGGCGAATGTTAAACAGGGCAGCGAATGGAGGAAGATGTGGAACTCTTGTCATTTGGAAGCTCACCGAGCCAAAAGTATAAGTCATATCGCATAACTGAGAAAATTGCCTGAAGCTAGACAAAAATACCTACGTTTTGATGTATAAATTATGCATGACAAGTAAATATTGTGGGTGTGAGAGCAATTTATAGAGAAGGGACAAAGATATTTTTTTTAAGGCTCTGTGCTCTGGCGATGACATCATCCACTCTAGCTCACGCAATACACACTCTGTTTAATCGATAACATTTCCTGAAATGATCACTAAACTTAAACAGCTTTATCACAATATGTAAAAGATATCAAACTGAAAAGCAGTAGCCTAATACCTGAAGTTTTTGTGAATGGTTTAAAGTTTGAATCACGTCTGTAGGTGAAAGAATGAAAGAGCTGAAAACTTTGGCAGTGGAAGAGGATTTGAAGGATTTGAAGCATGCTCTCATTGAGTTTAATGTTAAAATAAAATGTTTAAGAGCTTAATATTTAAAAAAGTATAAATAGTAGAAAAAAAGTTGAAGAAGTCCCATCATTAGCTGAAAAAGCTGAACATTTTAAAAGTTGAATGGTTTTAATAGCTGAAGGTATGCAGAAGTTACGTAGAGCCAAAAAACATACGGAATAATAATAAATAAAGAACAGAATAACAATAGTGGGAATGCTGCTGAATCAGCATTCCCACTAATGAGTAATACTGAAAAGGAAGGAGTGGCAAAAATAAGAAGCGAAAGAGCAAGGGTGAAGGAGAGAAAGAGCGAGAGAGAGCAGACAAATACAAGGAGCAAGGAGGAAAAGAGGGAGGAAGACTGAAAGGAAGAACAGAAGTACTGAAAAAAAAGAGTAATGACAGGGGGAGGATGGTGGGGAGGGATAAAACAAAAGACGGGAAGGAGGGAGGATGGCAAAGATAGAATGAAGATGAAGAAAGGAAACAAGAAAAGAATGGAAAGATACAGTATGAGGATGTAGAGAGGAAGGAGCATGAAGGGAAAGAGGTATTGAGGAGAAAGGAAAGAATGAGAGGGGGAGGGAGGATGAAAGGAGGGAGGAAAAGAAAGGTGTAAGAGGGGAGGGCTGCAAAAAGAAGACGAGGGAGGTTAGAGTCCATAGGTGGAGAAAGTCAGGAAGGAAGGATGGAAAAATGTGATGCAGAGAGGAAGAAAGCAGGACGATAAAAAGTAAAAAAAAAAAAAAAAAGACATTTTATTCAAGTAAGGTACAATATGTAACTTTTCTACATTAAAATGTCAAACGACCATACCTATGTTATATATTTTTTTGAGTTGCACCAAATGGCAAACCCAGAGAAATCTGTTATTTTATTTTCAGACACGTCACGTTTCATTTAGTCGCCCGTTAGTGGCGTCATATAACCTTTCACCATCTAGTTACTCGTTACTTCCGGCAAAACACGGGCACCCAGATGCTACGTTCGAGAGTAATTGTAAATCATACAATGTCACAGAAAAAAATACTGGTAACACTGCTTTTTCTGCCAAAATGCATCATTTTGTGAATAATTACATTCTACTTTGCAACACCATAATACATCAAAAACCTCATTTATTGATACATATCAATATTAATCCAGCCTAATGTTACTACAATGTATGTGCTGGTTGACAAGTAGTTAACATTCATGCTAGCTATTGCTTGGTGGATAACATCATAGGGTTACAACATCGTTCATCACGCTCATAAAGTTAGTGATGCTAAGCTGGGAGATGTTCTGCTGCTGCACAGCAGGCATCGAACATCATCGCAGAGATTCCCCCTGCAATCCCCTCCCACACCCGTCTCTCAGCCTCGTTGAGTAGCTAGCTAGCGTTACAACAAACAAAGTAAAATCCAAAAGGTGACATTGGCATGTGAAATATACTGTGATAGTGTGGTAAAACCTGCTAACGTTAGCCGCTAATGTTAGCTTGCTGGCTCACTAGCTAACTGGTCAGCCAGCTACCAATACAGATTAAATAAAGAAAAATGTAATTATGTTGGGGAAACTGCAGCTATTTTATTAGCCTGACATGAATAAACGTTACTAAACGTAACGTGAATAAACTTGAATGGGTAAACTCATCCGTGAACAGATGCCTTCTAATCAACAAGTGTTTAGCAATAAGAACTCCCATAATTTCACGCAACTTCCCTACATCATCAAACGTCTGTGTTTACAATCCATTGTTTTGGTTGAGAGACCCCTAGTGGCAGAAAGTTACATATTGTACGTTTAAATAAAAAGTAAAAAAAAAGTTTAAAAAAAATCCGTTACTGTCAATTTTTGAAAAAGGGGGGGAAAGGGGTTTATGGGCCGGGGGTAATACACTAATGCACATATTCCATATATATTGCCTGGCCATTCATCACGTCTCTCTCTCTCTCTCTCTCTCTCTCTCAGATAGAAAGAGACAGGATTGGGTAAACTTTGGTAATTGTAGCCTATAGGTGGCCGTGTGTGTGTGTGTGTGTGTAATGTAATGTGTATAAATACACTCGCGTATAGCGCAAGAAATAGAGGAGAAATTATTTTTTTTATTTGACACAAATTGATTTTGGATTAATATACTGTACTGTTGTTTCTTTATTGACACACACACACACACGCACACACACACACACACGTGTCTATGATTTATTTATTTATTTATATATTTTAGTTTACTCAATGAATTGTATATTATTGTATCTTTTTTCTTATCTTATTATTGAATTGTTTTATCATTGATGCTTTGGCAGCATTGTTTCACGACATTCATTCCAATAAAGCATTTTGAATTGAAATGAAAAAGGATATAACAAAGATGAAGAAATGAAAAGAAAGAATAGAGGAAAAAGGGATGAATTAGAGAGAGAAAGTATGTGTAAGAGGTAGTTAACATGACAGGGGAGTGGATCTGGAGAATGCTGTATAACAGACATTAGAGAGCAGAGTGACTCTGTGCCGCAGCGCAGAACACTGCTGCTGGTTCCACTGGAAACTGCAGCTGAAAGATTACAGTGCTTGAGAAAAAGCTACAACCCCCTGCTGTCAAGCATTCAAACAACAGAAGCAGAAACAAAGGCTGCTCCTTTCAGCTCGTGAACAGCTGATATCAGTGGAGATACAAGCTTTTAACACAACAGTAATAACACAACTGTCAAGAGGGGAGTATGCTCTGAGGCGCTCATTCTGAAGGGCTTCAGTGTGTGTGATGCATGCATGAGAAATATGTGACATGAGCCTGTGATGGAAATTTATAATAGGATATGATAGCTTGCCCTGGGGAAGAAGGGATCTCTCTCTCTCTCTCTCTCTCTCTCTCTCTCTCACTCCCTCCCTCCCTCTCTCTATATCTCTTCCTCCCTCTCCCCCTCTCTCCCTCCCTCCCTCTCCCCCTCTGTGTTCTTCTGTCCTTTCCTGTCTCTCCATGTCTCTCTCCGCTGTGAAGTTTCCTCCTGTTGACAGTCCGTCAGGCTGAGATATCAGGCTTTACCTGCTCTGCTCTGATTTCACTTTTAATTGTACATCAAAGCATAATTGTCATTGGCCCAATGTGGAAACTTGTATAAATGTGAATGGCCAGGTGGGGCTTTGCACATCCAGGGGCCGTACAATCCTTTCATCTTGTATACAACAAATATTTTAGTGTTGGCTTTGTTTTTTCCCATTATGCACACTGAATATGGAAGGTTAATGTATTCACTGATGAGAAGAAGAATAAGTATTTAAATTAGACAGTGCCATATTTTGTGTTGAAAGAATGAAATCACCTTATAAAATAAAAACACAGAAATGTGTTTTTAAACACTAACTACTACACTAACTAGGTTAGGGCAAGGCTTATGACCTTTGACCTTTGGGTTATGACATGTTGTCATACACTAAAAGAACAGTGACGAGGCAAATTATTCTGGACTGTAGAGGGTTTGGGTGGTTCGAAAGACCCCCCCCCCAACTAGTTTTTTGTTGTTGTAATTAACAAGTGTCTTTCTAAATAACAACTGCCAATAATTCTAATCCCCCACAAATAAAAATTATCTAAACCAAGATGAAGCCTTAATGTTGTTGAAAACACCACTTCAGTGAAGGTGTTAACTGGCACATGGTATGTAACAATCTAACGTCTAATGTATCAACAATCCACACAACTAACTTTATAGCAGGCTGGTATAAACTGGTTCAAATGTCAATCACCTGCTCGTCTGCCTTGTGAAAAGGCGTAATATATGGGGGGGGGGGGGGCTGTTTTTCAGAGTTTTAGTCGCTTTTTTTGATTTTTTTAGAAATTTGTTTAGATGTTTTTGTCACTTTATCACACAATCTCAACCCCCCCAATGTTGAACTCAAAGCTATGCCCTTGGCTCCGTGAATGACAAGGTTAGGACACCAGTGTACCTTCAAATGTCCGCCAAAAGTGTCAAAGTCGAAGAATTTGCAGGCCTCGTTGCCATAGCAGCCGGGCTCCATCTCTCCACGGAGCAGGATGTTACGGCTCAGCAGGCCTACCTCCGCCCTCATGTCCACCCCGTCCACTTCCTCCCCCATGTGGGTGAACTGGGCCTTACCTGCACACACAAACACACACACACACACACACACACACACACACACACACACACACACACACACACACACACACACTCAACATTTAAATATTACAACAAATTCAAACTGCTGTGTGGATCTGCTAACAGTGCTGTTAGAAGATTCACTGTTTCTACCAAACGGCCCATTCAACAGAGCTGAGCACAGTGTAAACAGATGTCCATTCTCACCAGAGACTGAGAGAAGTAATTTTTTGCTGTGTGTGTATGCGTGTGGCTGAACAGATGTTTCAGATAATTGCAATGGAGGACATTACAGTGAAACTCAGTCTGTTTGTAGCACCATTTTTTTCTATTTTAAAGGAGAATGGGCAGGCAGCACTTATAATTATGGTGAACAGCAAGAGGTACTCATATACACATTGACGTAACACACGTACACACACACACACATATACACACACACACACACACACACACACACACACACACACACACGCACGCTGTAACTCCACTACTTGTTGCTGACATTGTGTTTGTTTCAATGTGTTAGAATATCTTCATATTTTAGTACAATTTCAAACTTTGATTTATGTAGAGCTCTGTGTGTGTATGTGTGTGTGTGTGTGTGTGTGTGTGTGTGTGTGTGTGTGTGTGTGTGTGTGTGTGTAATAGAGAGAGAAAGAGGAGTTCACCCTGAGTTGACCAAAGTTAGAAACCCAACCACTCCTTCCAGCCAACCCACAGTCCAACCTGCAGTACCATCCCACTAGTCTCGCTTTGCCAGACCTTCCTCCACAGTGCTGCAAAGGAGGGTCTGGCTAGTCCATACAGCATTCCGAGATGCGTGCTTTGGTTTATTTCTTTAACCCAATCACAATCGTCATGGGTGGTGCTAAGCTCCGCACAGAGCCGCTGTAAAATAGTTGTGACAGATACTCTAGCTAGCTGTCTGGATTTACCCTGCAAAGATCTGAGGAGCAGTTAACAATAGTCCTCATAAATCCACCGAATTTAAAATTCCAACACAAAGAAAGCGGAAGGAAATGGATACATTGCATCAGGCGGAATTTCCTGCAGCACCGGAGTAATCCCGGAAGTGGAATGTCAAGGATGTAGACTAAGATCCCACAAACCTGCACTGTAAAATACTGCAGATATAGATACCACCAAACACTTCTAGTGGCTCACAAGAGCTGTGATGCTTCATTTGTGATCTGGTGACACAAAAAGCACATTAACAAATAACTAAGTAATATTTAAGACCGCAAATCGACCCCATATTATGAATGCTGACAGACAGGTAGAGACAGGACCAAACCAAGGCATGTTGTGCAGAAATACCACTGTGGGTTGGCTATGTCACACACTTTTTAAAGGAAGTAATGGACTGCCAAAGTACACGGATTAAGAAACAGAAATGACACAGCAATTTTGACAGCTTCTGATTGATTCAGGTAGAAACAGGTAGAAATCTTTGGATAAACATAATCACGGTTTCATTGTTTAACCGCAATTAATTGCTAACATTAGCTAAGGTCTTAAGGCGTATGACTTGTTTAGATATGTTTAGATATTCCAAATTGTAATTATATAAGTGATTATTGGTCGGACTATACAGTATGTTTAAATTATTATTTCAATTGTTAGTTGTTGGCACAAAAATGACAAGGGACGGCTACAGTTAGAAAAGATGTTTTATGATAATAAAGAGGCGTGGTTTACTTCATAGGCTGTGTGTTTGTGTTATTACATTTTTTGGGTCACATGACAGTGATATATAACCAAAAGAAATGATTCCAAACTTGAATTTGTTTAAAAAAAGTAATGCATAAATAAATATTTTTAAATTTGACCAAAAGAGACAATTATATTGTTAATCGCAATTGCTTCTGTGACAAAAGGATATAGTTAGTTTGAAGCATACTGAGACATTTAGAAACATTTCAGTTCTCAACTTCCACCTCTAACCCTCAGCATGGTTGAAAGCTACAGTTTATTTTGCATTTTGCGTAGTGTAGCTCCTTAGAAGGCCAATTAACGCCTCAAATGATAGTGAGTCTGAGGAGAACAAAGAGCCCATAATAGGCAGGGACGGACAGCAGAATCATACAGTAAGTGGAAGAACGGTGCAGAAACGATTACAGCTCTGTTCCACGTGTCCTCCACTCCTACACATTCAGAAATGTGCTGATTAGGAAAAACAAAGTGATGCCAGGGGGAAAGAATAAAATCAAAGAAATGTGAAATCTGAGAGACAGGAGATCACACATCCCCACGTTTAATCTCCTTTTCTGCTCCCTACTCCCTCCACCAGCACAGTCGGGACTCAGAAAGTACAAATGAACACTATCTTTCCAGCTCAGATTGAAAACATTGTGAGGCCGGCTTAAAAGACAATTTTAGATCTCAATTTACTACCGTTAACTACTACAGTAGTGCCGATAAGTCCATCCGTTTTTTCCCAAGGCTGATATGTGCTTTTATGGGAATTAGTAACCAGCCTTGTTCATTCTTTTTACCTCTCATGCAAAAATTCACTTTATTTTCAGAGTGATTGGTTGTTCATGTATGGATGAATAGTTCCAAAATGCTGCTGGTACTGAACCGTCAAAACAACTTTTCAAGTGATTCCACTGCGGCAGACTAATTTCCAATATCAGAATGAAACCCTGAGAGTCTTGCTAGTCGGGGCGCTCCCGTCGTCTCCATCGTTTGGTGTAAGGTGGTCATACAACTCAGTCTGAGTCAGTCTTTTTCTCCTCTTGATGTTCAGACATAATCAAATATGTTTGATATTATCGTAAGTTTTAAGTCTTGGTAGTGAAGTTAAATCATGTGAACATTGTCAACAACCAATGGGTGCGCTCCCTACAGCAACAAACAAGAAACAGCAAACGGCTAGAACCATTGTTGTTTATGGTTGCTATGGCTAAGCTAAACCAAAGATCCTTTATACTAAACGGTCCCTGGCTAAACGCTAAAGAGGGAAAGTTGCAGGGTACTGAAGACGTTCCTCTGCATGTAGACAGAACAGAAAATTGGTAAAACTTACCTTAAATTACCAGCTAACGCTAGCGGTAGCTAGCTAGCTTGGTTACATTTTTCAAAATGAATCTAGTTTAGTCTTGCAATGTGTGACCCTGCAAAATCCCCTTTTTTCTTTACATATTATGTCTTTAACGTTAGATGTGAGATGAATGTCTTTAGATGTGAGATGGTGTCAGACTTTAGTCTGTTCAAAGTATGTTCAAAGTCTTATAGTATATGGTAGGCATAATATGTAATACAGTATTTTCACTTCTGATTAAGACTGAAATTCCCTGAAACTGATGCAAAATGCTTTTATATCAAAGTATTGGTTTGGGCGCCTAGGTAGCTCAGTTGGTAGAGCGCGCACCCATATATACTGTAGAGGTTTACTCCTTGACGCAGCGGCTGCAGGTTTGACTCCGACCTGCGGCCCTTTGCTGCATGTCATTCCCCCTCTCTCTCCCCCCTTTCATGTCTTCAGCTGTCCTGTCAAAATAAAGGCCTAAAATGCCCCAAAAATTATCTTAAAAAATAATCATGATTTGAGCCGTGATTTGAGGCGTACGGCAGTAAGCATGATCGATCCACTTACAGTAAAGTCAGTGAGTCTATTAGCTTATATGACAGAACGCTATGCATTTTCCTGTTATTTCTGGAAATTTGATCAACAAAACTACTAACACCAACTTATTACCACCAGTTTTACTATTATTTTTAGAATTCATGGTCATAACCCTCATTTATACGATATTTATACCTAATCCTTGAGTTAAAAAAGCAGAAATTATGAATTATTTAGACTAATATTAAAGGAAGGATTATCCCAAAAGGGTATATGTCAGCATTCAGTGGGGATACTGTGATTTTTTTTTCAAATGCAAATAAATTTAATGAAACACCCAAAGTTCAATGAAAGTAGAGATCCGATCTTTTGTTCATCCATGTTATTTTTGGGTAATTAAAATTGGGTAGCTAAAAAGAAACCCATTTTTCTGATGTAGACATTTTGAAAATGGGTCAAATTTACTTTGGGTTTTGATATATGCCAACGGAGGTTGTGAGTTTTGAGAGTGGTCATCATGTAAAAACTCCAGAGTTTCGATGGATCTGTTATTTATTTTCTGGGGATGATCAGTTGTCAGTAAATGTCTTCCACACCTAAATCTCACATGGTGAGATGCAGCTCTGCCAAGCTAGGTAAATGTCAGGACAAAAATAGAAATACTGTTAAATCCTTCACCACTGCTATAGGCCACTGATCCACACCATGTATTTTCTACACTTGTCATCATTTATGCCATTTAGAACTGTCAAAGGTTCATCATGTAAAACCCAGCACAAGCTATTGGACTCAGAATGATAAGTAGCCCTGGGCAATCTGTCTCTGTGTCTTTCTCAGCCAGGTCTCAGCTGGCAACGACAACACCCCCCCCCCCCCCCCCCCCCCCCTCCCCTGTCTGTGCATAACCTTAGCTGGGGAATACACTTGATTAGCGCCGCTTGTTAAAAAAAGACGGTGCTGCAAAGTGGCACGTGGGAAGGAATTAATGAAACACATTACAGTCGGGAGGAGATTGACGTGAACTCTGAGGAGCAGCCTTGGGCTAAAAAACAAAAACAAAATAGGATTTCCACTTTGGATGGCCGAATCCCCGGTGACGTGAGAGAGCCGAGGAAAAACAGAGAGGAAAAGGGGAAGGTGGTGGGGGTTTAATGGACTGATCTTCTGATGCAGCCGGGCAGGAGCTCAGGCAGAGATTTGAAGATAAATCCTGGAGTCCTAAATCCGCTGCAGAAGAAAAACAAACTTGACTTTTTTGGTGTGTGAATCGGTGTGCAGGAGCGACAGCTATGAGAGGACACGTCATGTCACGTTAATGCTGACTTTTAGCCTCTGCAGGCGCTCATGATTTTTTTTTTCAAGAGGCAAAGACAAAGGCTATTTAAATCATACAGGAGAACAGCGAGGGCTGACAACGCTGACCCCAAGAAACTCTGCAGAAATGTGTGCGTGATGCAGTAAGAAAGAAAGAAAGAAAGAAAACAAGTGTCTGCGTGTGTGTGTATGTGTCCATGCTGGCATGTGTGTCAGCGTGAATGGGCTCAGTCAGGAACACACAGTGCTCCAGGATGCAGGCTGAGACTTTCCCTTGGCCCAGAATCAGACCAAACACCTTCCACTGACTCCTACACACTGCTCTGGGCTGTCTAAACCTGGCATCCATCTGACTGGCGTACACACACACACACACACACACACACACACACACACACACACCCCGCCTTACCTCTAACGGAAGGCTTCCTAGCAATAAAGATGGTTTCAGTGTGTGATTTTAATCTGTTTGGGCAGATATAAATGCCATAGTTAAACAAGGTTTCCATTCCAAATCACGACAGGCTGCATCTAAAAGAGAAACACATTCACTCACTTACTGTATTCAATAAATAAAAATCACCTCATCTCATCTCATGAAAATAAATGTCTGCAAAGATAGCAATAAAGCCAGGTATTATTAAAAAGCCAATGTATAATCCATTAAATAAAGATTTAAATGCTTTTTGAATGGGTGACTGGTGGACGGGTTTAAAAAAAAAAAGAAAAAGGTTATATCCTGGCTTAGAAGTCACGGTTCGGTGTGAGTTCCATATAGCAGAAAAAAAAACAAATGCATTAGGGTATGTATAGTCTCACATTGCCAGACCTTCCTCCACACAGAATATTAATCTGAGCCTGTCAGTGACAAAATGAGCACTTTTGTGAAGGTAAATTCAAGCTGGACAATTGCCCTATTAACTTATATTGTAGCTTGTTTCGCCACTGCCGACTGCAGCAATCTTGCTTAATACTGGACCAATGTCAAAGATTGTTGTTCCCATAAGTCACTTAGACACAGAAACATAGGAAAATACCCTTTAACAAAAAGCATCATAAAATCAATCTGTGAATATGTATTGTTTGTTTGGCTAACATGTAAAACTACTGAAACTAACTTTCCAAGGATTTCCTGCCTATGTTTGTGTAGAGAAAGCAAAAATTCAAAGTTGAGTTCATGTAATGATCACCTGACACCCATTTTTACTCATAGCCTGCTTTTATTATCAGAACTATTTAAATTATTGCAAAACAGTCAGTTTTTCAACAGAACTAGAATTAGAATAAGCAGACTCTATCCACAATGTTTGAGACATTTTTTGTGTTACAGTAATTGTATATTTTCACAGTGCTAATTTAAATGCTAATTTATTAAGGTGATGTAAATATTCTCTTTAGACTTATGAATTGATGTAAAATGATTATTCTGAGCAATTACTTCCACATCTTTTTTTTCCCTAATGTACCGCTTGCATGATTGTAAAGTCTGGCTCAAACTAATGATTGTGTGATTAGGTTTTTATTATTCCAGCATCTAAACTGTGGCTGTTAAAGGTTACCAGCATGCATTGCCATTTTAAGAAATTGATTCAAGACACAGTTTTACCTCTCTGTGTGGCTGATGTATTTTCCACTGCTTGATCTATTTCCATTAGTCAAGCTTGTTTCTTGTTATGTCACCTTTTGCTTTTAACCTTGTGGAACACTTTGTACCAAGGTACTATGTGTTTTAAACACTTTAAAACAGTATTGGAGTAACATCAGCTTAAAAGTTTGATTATCCGATCTGGGACAAAACAACAACCTTTATAATATTAGCTAGCAAAACTTGCTATAATAATAATGTTATGTCACCAGGGCAACTGGGTAGCTTACCTGGTAGAGCGTGCGCCCATATAAAGAGGCTTAGTCCTCGACGCAGCGGCCGCGGGTTCAACTCCGACCTGCGGCCCTTTGCTGCATGTCATTTCCCCTCTCTCTCCCCTTTCAAGTCTAAGCTGTCCTGTCGGAAATAAAGACTTAAAATGCCCAAATAAATAAATAAAGAATGTAATGTCACCAACAGGGGTGGAGCCCGACGTTGTAAACATTCGGGACTCAGCTCAAACCTAGGGCTGCAACTAACCATTATTTCCATCGTTGATTAATGATTATTTCCTGGATGAATGGATTAGTTGTTTGGTCTCTAAAATTGTGAAAAATGTGGATCAGTGTTTCCCAAAGCCCAAGATGACGTCCTCAAATGTCTTTAAATATGACTGGCTCACACGATTTTATTGATTGTCAAAATATTTGGCAGTTAATTTAATAGGTGACAACTAATTGATTAATCTTTGCAGCTCTTGCCCAAACCTTGGTGGGGTCTGAGGGCATCCTCAATTTACGGTGGCTATAGGCACTATTTTTCAAGCAATTTCATAATAGAATGCCTAAAAATCTGTACATCATTTGGGAAAAACTTGATAGTTGCCGAGAAAAAGAATCCTGTAGAGCCGACATCCTGTTTTGCGTCTAATTGTTCTCTAAAGCCCAGTTCAGACCAAAGACTTGCGATGCACTGGTCTGCAGGGTTCTAAAACCTGCCAGGTCACACCAACGAGGCAAGACGAGATGGTATCATCTCCATAGCAACGACTCTTTGTACTTCTGTTCTTCCAACTTCCAGGCTTTTTGTAGCTAAATATGAATCTTAGTGCTAGTGAGATGCTTGCAGTTACATTTCTAGTGATGAATCGGCAAAAATACAGTTTATTTTTCAGATTCTCTGCTTTGTCCTAGGCGCTCCCTCTCTTCAGTCACTCTCTAGCTCGCTCCACCGTACGTGCTTGCGGGTGGTCGTTGAGCATCCGTTAACAATTTGTAACAGAAATAAAATGGATTATGGATCATTTTATTGTAGCTGACTTTACAAGATGACTTCTCTATTGGCTGTTGAAACAGGCGCCGTCTCTAACATTCTAAAACCAGCATCTGGAGACTTGACCAGCTGAGTCACAGCGACACCATCAGCTGGTTTGAGTCGAGCTGAGACGGGCTGGTTCAGACTGCTGCAACTTTTGTCTGCGACGTTCTAAAACGGTTTTGTTTCGTTGCAAATCTTTGGTCTAAACTGGGCTTAACTGTCATCATTCTGGAGCAGAACACAGCTAATGTTGAGGATGACTCATTTTCACTCCAGATGCCTAAAAATGGGCAAGAATTCTTGGATGTTACTATTTTTTATAGTACATAACATAGGTAGGGTAGGAATTGGGCGTGACGTAACTGATCTTGAAATCTATATTTAGTAGAGTTCTCAGAATGAATGTTGATATTTCCCCAGTAATAGAACTTTTTTTGCTCCATTGATTTACCGGTCCAGTCAGAGGGACTGAGGGCAAATTACACAAATTTTAAATTATGAGAAAACATTTGTTTGTTTTCCGAGCAACATCACCTTTCATTCTCTGTGATAAATAAAGGCAACTGGACTTGCTAGATTAGTCTTGGAGACGTTTCACCTCTCATCCAAAAGGCTTCTTCAGTTCTGGAAGTTGAAGAGAGGACGAAACATCTTCAAGACTTATCTAGCAAGTCTGATTACCTTTGCTTTTCACAGAGAACTACCATGACCTGGATGACTGAGAACCTTCACAGACATCTCCTTTCATTACAGGCCTGCATGGCACCATACTGTAGGTCACTGGTTCTCTCACCTTGGACCTTGACCTGGTTGGATGTGCAGGTAGGGCAGGGCAGCAGGGTAAACTCTTCGGCCTGGTGCATGGAGTAATCAGTACTGGCCACCACTACCCGATCCCTGGGCCCCCAGCCCTCTGGTTGGTCGGCCAGCTCCAGGATGCTGCTGTTGGACAACATGTCGATGGAGATGGAGGCCTGTGGGCGAACTACAGGGGGACATGGTGAGAGTTAAACAGAATGCAGCAAAGCTGACACACACATACAGTCACACAGGCCTACACCAGTGGTGGAAGAAGTATTCAGATCCTTTACTTAACCAAAAGTACTAATACCACACTGTAAAAAAATACTCTGTTACAAGTAAAAGTCATGCATTCAAAATGTTACGTAAGTAAAAGTATATAAGTATCATCAGGAAAATGTACTTTATTTAACAAGCTTGGGGTACTCAATTTAAATACATCCAAAAAGGCTTTTTGGGCTGCTTAATCAGGATACAGTAGATATTTGTTTATTAGGGATACTCCAACTGACTGGGTGTTAGTCGTCAGCTGATAGAATAGAATAGAATAGAATAGAATAGAATAGAATACACCTTATGGTCCCCGAGGGGAAATTTGTCTTGGACATACGTAGTGCTACAATCTGTTGCTTCACAGCACAAACATGTAACAGAAAAACACATTCTAAAATCAACATAAAATAAAAAATCAACATATAAACATAAACAACATAAGATCAACAAAGCATCCTAGGACACAAAAGAAGGACACACATGACAACACGGACAACACAACATCCTAAGAAGTAACTGTAATACACTAATTATTTGATGATCTTGACATTTGGAAAAGAAAATATTACAAAGGTGACCCAAACAAACAAATGCCAATTAAAGTGTTGGCATTTCTCGTGATTGCCCAATCTCAACCACACATTGAACTCTAGAAAACTGTGATGGGTAGAGTTTCTTTGTTTTATAGACCATTAATCAGTGGTGGAAGAAGTATTCAGATCCTTTACTTAAGTAATAGTAATTATACCACACTGTAAAAGCAAAATGCACTGTACAAGTAAAAGCCCGGCATTAAAAATGTTACTAAAGTAAAAGTATGTGCTGTACGTATCGTCAGGAAAACATACTTAAATTATTAAAAGTATTGAATGCAGAAAAATCCTCCCATTTTAGAAACTGGAAAGGATCCAAACAGTTGTGTGTTTGATAGCCTAATCATTTCAGCTGGACTTGTAGGCCGTTATATTGTTGGCTAGTTAGGGCCCGAGCGCCGACAGCAGCGAAGTCCCTATTGAAACTGAAGGTATTATTATTCCTTCTTTCTTCCAGCAAATTAATCACCTTTTTGAGGGGCTTATCATACTCAAAAACTCACAAAAATTGGCGGTCGCATCAAGCCTGGTGAAAATGTACATATTTTAAGGGTTTTGGGAATAGACGCACAAAAATGGCTCGCTAGCGCCCCCTACAAAATTTCTAAAATTGAGCCCCTGCAGTGCATTTACCGTAGACTCACGAAACATGGTACACATATGTAGCATGTCAAGACGTACAAAAACGCTCATTGGAGCCTTACCCTAAACCCAACAGGAAGTCTGCCATTTTGAATTGAAGGTTTGAAATTAGTGTGATTTTGGCCAATTACACATGTCGTACTTTAACAAACTCCTCCTAGAGATTTCATCTGATCTACTTCAAATTTGGTCTGTGCCATCTTAAGACCTTAGAGATGAAACTTTATTAAAAGAAAAACTTTTTGTCGTACGGCATGGCCGTGGCGGGGTGGCCATTTTGTGCATTTCGCCATCGAAACAGGAAGTCGGTGTAACTTGAGTGTACATTGTCCAATTGGCTCAAAAATTTTCATGATTCATAGGAGTCCAACCCTGAGGACATCTCAAGGCCGATATTGACTCAAATTCATAGCGCCCCCTAGTGGCAACAGGAAGTAGTCCCAAAATTATAGGTGCTATACTTTAGCGAACTCCATCCGATGGACTTCAAATTTGGTGTGTGCCATCTCAACACCTTAAAGATGAAAAGTTATTAAAAGCAAAGCTTTCCGTCAAACAGTGTGGGCGTTGCATGGCAGCCATTTTGAGTGTTTAGCGATGAATGAGAAAGTGGCTGTAACTAAAGTGTACATTGTCCATTCTGCTTGAAAATTCCCATGATCAACAAGAGTCCAGGCCTGAGGTCATCTACAGGCCAATATTGACTTTTGTGCATAGCGCCCCCTGCTGGCAACAGGAAATCAGCCTTATATGACAAAAATCATCCGATTTACATGAAACTTATAATGTGTGGTCTACATGGGATAACCCTATACTTTAACCACGCCAATGTACTCATGCCACGCCCCCTTGCATAACTTTCTTTGAAGCGTTTAAAGTAGAGTCTTGTGTGAGATATCATTGAACTCAGCAGAGAGTTCCTTTGTCATTGGTCATGGTTTGACCCACCCCCTATGATTTAGCCACGCCCCCTTTTATAACTAATGACCCGTTTGATGTACACTATTGTATGACGTATCATTGAACTCAGCAGAGAGTTCCGTTTTTATTGGTCATGGTTTGGCCTGCCCCCTATGCTTTAGCCACGCCCCCTTTCACAGCTAAAGAACTATATGACGTAGAGTCTTGTGTGAGATATCATTGAACTCAGCAGAGAGTATTTGTTAAGACTTTTGACTCAATCTCTTTTGACTAACCATATTCATACTTGAGTGTGGCAGCACAACTTGACTACCTGGCTGAATAGGCTTGCGGCGGGGGGGAGTGTCAATAAAATTTAATTTGTGTGATGACCTGTTGTGTTCTTAAACCTCCCCCCAACAAAACACAAGTAGTCTTTATATTTCACAATTACTGTTTTTAATTAGAGAGAGAAAGAAAAGAGACGAGCGAGACATAGCGAGTGCTTTGTTGTTGCAGGAAACATTCAGTTATTACACAAACTCCCGGGCAGTTCAGTGCTTGTGTTTCTTTTTTAACCCTCACTGCTACTTTCTTGTAGCAGTGATAAAGGCAGTGATGTTTCATGTTTCCTGTCCAGGACTCTCACACCGCCTCAAAACACATTGACAAGTCTGGTCTCCGGTTACATGACTGGCCACCGCAGTGTGATGTAGGGTTGTGATTTTCTTCCTTTTAAAATAAGAATGCATGTGTGTATGCTCTTTCATCAGTCATCTAGCCATCCATCCATCTTCCACCACTTATGCGCGTACAGGTAAAGCAAGGTGGCCTGAATGTCTTTCTCCCCAACCCCATCCACATCCTCCAGCCTTTCCTGGGGAATCCCAAGGACTTTCCAAGCGAAATGGGATGTATATAATCCCTCTAATGTGTTCCAGGTCTGTCCCCAGGGTCTCCTTTCAATTGAAAGTGCTCAGAAAGCCTCTCCACAGAGAAGGAATCCTTATTTGATCCCTGATCTGTCACAACCGGCAGCAGTGGTACTGCTCTCAGCTCCATCTGGATGCCTGCGCTCCTTACTCTGTTCTTTAGAGTGAGCCCAGACATCCTGACAGGGAAACTCATTTCACTGCTTGTATGCACAATCTGGATACTCTCAGTTATGGCCCAAAATTCGTGACCATAGACAAGCGTTGAAAAAGCGGAAAATCTCAATATGTTAAAGTACTGACTTTGTGACTCTCCATATTTATTTATTTGCTTTGATTCATTCGTTTTCTTTGAGTATGTCCATATATCGTTTAGTACCATTTTCATCATCTTTGTCACTGCTGTTATTTATTATTATTATTATTATTATTATTATTATTATTATTATTTTATATATATATATATATTTATATATATATATATTTATATATATATATTTTTTCATATGTTTTTTTAACCTTGTGGTTTCATTGCTGTATCTACAAAGACCCTTATCACTTTGCAACAATTTATTTTCATTTTCCTCACACGTATAAGGGCTTACACACTGTTTTGTGTATTTAAATCATAAATATAATAATAATAATATACAATAAATCTTGAATTAAAAAATTGTTCAAAACTGTTCATACCTACTGTTTTGGTGATCCACTCACACTTTACTGCTCATCTATTATTTGGCCACCCAGAGGTTGTAATTTAATGTATGTATATTTTTTCTATTTTTTTTTTTTTTCTCCTCTGTTGTTATGTAGTGACTGTACTAAATGTTGGGACCCCCTCGAAAACAAGATGATACATCTCAAGGAGTTTATCCTACTAAACAAATTTGATACAAATTGTTCGACTGGCAAATCAAGAGGGAACCTTCAGGGCCCTATTCACCAAAATAGTTCATTATAACAAACTCAATACTGCTGACACAGCACTAATCTGCCTGTCAATTATGCTCTATATCTTACCCTGACTTGCAGCAGCGACTGCCAGTCGCAAACTCTCAGCCCCTACTGGGAGTACCTGAGAAATCAGTCATTTCTGGAAGACAACCATGGCCACCACATTTTTTCCATCCCCAGCAACATATTGTTAAGCCCAGTTCAGACTAAAGAATCGCGACGAGACGAGTTGAAATTTGCAACTTCTTGCAACAAGCCAGTTTGCAGCGTTCTGAAATATGCCAGTTCACACCAATGCGACAAGACAAAACGGTGTATCATCTCCATAGCAACCACTCTTTGTACTTCCCTCCTAACTTCCGACTTTTAGGCTTTTTTTGCTGGATATATCATTTGTCTAAATATGAATGTGGCTAACGTTAGTGATAGTGAGATGCTTGCTACAGTTACATTTCTAGTGATTAATCAGCGAAAACACATTTTATTTCTCTGATTCACTGCTTTGTTCTAACGCTGCTGGGCGCTTTATTTCTATAGTTTATAGCTGATTCTACAAGATGACTTCTCTATTGGCTGTTGAAACAGTTGACGTCGCTTACGTTCTAAAACCAGCCTCTGGAGACTCGACCAGCTAAGTCGCAGCCACACCATCAGCTGGTTTGAGTCGAGCTGAGATGGGCTGGTTCAGACTGCTGCAACCTTTCTCTGTGACGTTCTAAAACAGTTTCGTCTCGTCGCAAATCTTGGGTCTGAACTGGGCTTTAGGGGCCTTCTCCACAAAACTTGGGCAGACACCACTGGAAAACTACAACTAATCCTCCAGTGTCCTTGCAAGGGTAGGGATGTAAAGAATCCCCATTGAGTACGTTTACATGCACACCAATATTACACTATTATTCCGAATATGACAATATTCCGAATTTGATACAGGTCATGTAAACAGCATATTCCGGTTGGATATTCCAAATAAGGCCTTTTTTTTCCGAATATAGCATTTTCCGTTTAAGACGTGGGATATTCCGGTGTTATTCGGGTTTTAGAGGCATTCTTTGGACATATATACAGCGCTATCGGAATATTCAATCTGTGTTTTTACCGCAGTTTACGGACAGTTTATGGCCTCTTGCCTGTTTACGGCTTATAGTCAGCTCTGTGCGTTGCTATGGTTACTGTACACAAACCAACCGTTTGCAGGGCTGCAGACTCGATAAAAAGGAGAAACACAGCTACTTTTAAACATTATCAAAGACTTGGATATCAACAGGTTTTTGGATATGCGCAAACATCGCTACGCCAACCTTTTATAGTAGCTGGTTAAAGGAATGAAAGAGGGATGCTGTGTTTGCACGGTCCAACAAGTCCGCCACCACTGGAAAACTTTGAAAAAATCGTATTTTGCATGGCTACATGTAAACGGGAATATTAGTGGAATATTCACTTTCATAAGCCGTGTTTCATAGCTTAGTCGGAATATCGTCTTTTTCAGAATAAGGGCAAAACCGGAACATTAAGTGCATGTAAACGTACTCACTGTTCAACCCCAATCGGATGGTCTGGAGTCTCCTTTCCAGCAATGCGATACCCCTATAATTGGTATCTTCAGTCAGTGTAATCCGGAAGAACTTATTTAATATGCTTTTCTTTTCTTTTTAAACATTAAACACATTAACCATAATTGATATTATTGCTCTGTCTCTATGTTATCATCTGTTTTTATGTAAGACTAAAGAGAAAGGGGTGGGGTTGATATCTTGAGGCACAATATTTGGACATGCACAAACAGAATTTGTGAGAGGCTGCCTAGTTACAGAATTAAAGAATAATATAAAACATTAAAATAAGTCTGGTTGTTAGGGCGGCCTCATAATGTATGTCATCACTTCTCAATATGCAGAGCAGCGGCAGCACTGCCATAGAAAAGTCTACAAATCAATTAAAGTTTCACTGAGTAATCAGAGTTGGTTTAATGGACAGTGGCCAGAAGGGTTTTGGACTAGTGATGCTTGAAGCACGTGAAACGCAAGTGAAATTATGTGATGGCTTATTAGATGTCTGCTACTAAAAAGGTGAAAGACTAATGAGTCTTCCTTCAACTGCTTTATTGTTATTAGTGTTGCAAATGGGTTGTACCTAGGGGACGACTAGTCAACTTTACTCCTCCACAATGACGTTTTGAGCTTAAAGTTGACTAGTCGCTGATCATGTGGTTTTGTCACTAACAACATATATCTGTAGCACTGTCACTGGCAAAATCAGTCAAAAAAAAAAACTTTGTTTGAAAGCCAAGGAACGTTAGGGACATTTGGGGATGGCGTGAGAGGGTGAGGAGGGCTGCCATGTAGCTGTTTTGATTTCTGCTACGCTAAAGGACGTTTACATCCAGCTGTTGGTGTAAAGACACGCAGGAGCTGAGGTGCTAATGCTAACGTTACAGGCTGTCCAGTTTTGGATCACTGGATTATCGCACAGAGCCCAACGTAGGAGGTATGAGTAGTGCTACACTTTAATGGCCATTTAAATTGTACATTTAATTTGCACACATAACTAGTCATAAACACAATGCACTGGTTGCCAACGAGGACGGACAATAGACTTTGCACACAGTGTTTGTTTACGGCAAACTTTTGATTTGACTATCATGGAATATTATAATATAATTACCGGGACCGGTGTGTGTCACTCCATGTCCTTTGAGCAATTAATGAACAAAAATAGCCTCCTAGCCTCACACCTTTTCCGATACCTGCAAATCTGGGCTTTTATAAAGTCTTGCTTGTCTACATTTGCAGACATACCACGGCATTACACACTCAAAAAAGAGCAGTGGCAATCTTATACCAGACACTGATCAGCCATGAACCAATCAGCACAGATAGGTCAAGAACTGAGCGGGAGACAGAATTGGGGGTGGCCCTCACTGAGGAATTCTGGGAATCATGTCTTGTGAACATTCATAGGTCCTCAGTGAATGCAATAATAATAATGCATAATCTAATACAATTTAAAGTAATACACAGGTTGCATTACTCAAAAGTAAAAGTAAGCAAGATGTATCCCAGTGTATCAGCATCATGTAATAAATGCAAGAACCAAGAGTGCACCCTCACACACCAATTTTGAACGTGCCCTAACCTCCACTCATTCTGGTGTTCTGCATTTGATTTCTACTCAAAAGCCTTTAACAAGCAGCAGAAACCCAACCCCTTTGTGGCCATTCTGGGGTCTACAAATAACACTGCTTTGAACTCTGGCAGGGACAAATGGCCAGTGTATCAGGGTATTGTACTGGCTAAAAAACATATTGTGATTATGGAAATCCGATGTTGTGCCTTCATTTGAGATGTGGTTAAGAGAGCTTGGCGAAGTCCTCCATCTGGAGAAGCGAATGGAGGACTGATGGAGAAGCTGATTCACGAATACAGGGAGGAACAGGAGTTTCAAGAGTTTTGAAACACTTAAGGGGTCTGAGGGAAGAAGCTGTGTGATGAGAGGTCACATATATTGATAATGTAATAGTAGTGTGGTAGTAGTGGTTTCATAGGGAATTTGTCTTCTCTCTTTTGACTCCTGGTTTGCTTTTTGGTCTCTTAACTAAGTCTTGATATTTGCTACGGTGCCTCACCATAATGTATTCAGAATCTGCCAAATAATTACAATTATATGTTCTTGGTTGCTGCTTATTTATGTTATTGTATGAATAAGAAAATGGAAAAACAATGTTGCTTGCAGTCTGTACCCAATGTTGATCTGCAATAAACATATATAAAAAAATCATTCCAAGGGTTGATATTAAAGGGTGATAAAATACAGGTATAGAATGCAAAGCATTCACTACTCCTGTGATTATATCAGGCCAATGACAGAAAAAGTTAAAAAAAAAGTCATGCAACCCCTAGTTGTACCCAGTGTCAACCATGTCAAAAGTTCACGGCAACACGCCCTACCATACTCCACGTAACACACAAGTACACACACAGACAAGCAGCGAAGCAAGCCAGACCGAGGTCTGTGATATCTCAGTGTGGGTGGAGCAGTTCCTGTGAACCCTGAGCTGGCTGGGTGCCAGTGCTTTCCTCATGTGGGCTCCATGCATTCCAACCATAGCAGTTTATACACAACACAATCTCTGGAGCACAGCCAGAGTGTTGGAGTCTGTATATTTACAACAAATTATCAGCTTAAGCTCTTTATCCACGTTGAAGAGTATCAAGGTTTACTTTATACTATTTTTCAAAAAAAGCATAGAAAAAAACATCATGCAGAAACTCATACACATACTGTACAGTAGTGCTTGCTCATGGGGGAATTTTGGGTCTCTGAAAATTATAGTGAGGTCTAGACCTGCTCTATAAATACAATTGAATTGTACTCACAAACATACAACACGCACACAGACACTGAGAGGAAGTGATGAATGTACCCAGTTTTCCACAGAGGAAGCGGACCCTGTAGTTGCGACAGAGGCCATGAGCCTGGTCCTGGTTGAGGCAGACAAAGCCATAGTCCTTGTCATTTTTGTGGATCACATCTCCAGTCTGGTTGGCTGCTATGCCATCATGGGTTTCAGCCTGCACAAGGGAAAGATGCATGACAAAAATGGATGGAGGCTTAGGGGTACTATTTGCAAAAACACAAAAATATTATTGTTACATTTTCGGACAAACCAATGGTATTATAGGTGACAGTGTTCAGTTTCCGCACAGTTTCTAGGATAATTGCCTTGTTGTCAAGACTTTCCTCACCTTCCACTCTCTGTGTGTTGCCCTTCTTAAACTCCGTTCTCTTCCGGAAACAACAACAAACTTTGAGCTAGGAAGCTACACGCTGAAAATATTTTGAAGACTATTTGGATCGTGCAACAAGGCAGGCCTGCTTGGATCTTTCTGGGAATGATTTACAAATAATATGTTTATGGCATTTACTCTCTAACTGGGACGTTTTGGGAGAGATTGGTGGGATTGCTGTGGACGAAGTACACACCGCGATACACTGGTAAGAGCTAATGAGGTTTAACCATGTATCAAGCTTATTTAAATAGCTCACGTTACTGTATTGTGTGAACAGTTAACTTCATTTAATATTGTATGTGATGTTTTCTTTTGCAGGGTGCAAATGTTCCACCAAAACAAGTTCCTTCCCGAGACTACTGTGGAGAGCCACCGTTGCTGTGTCCGGAGCTTAACGCCGCCCAAGACGATTGTGATTGGTTTTCAATGCGAACAACCCAGAGCGTTTTTTTCTCTCCTATCCTAGAACATATGTGTGGTGTGGCCAGACCTTACTCCACAGCACTGTTAAGGTTAAGTTAACTTCACTATCCCCGAGTGGGGCAATTGTTTCACAGACAGCAGATAATAAAAGACAGCAGTTCATACACAACACATCATACATTTATATTCCTACAGGACAAATCACATCAAGGTATTATAGTAATGAGACCAATGGTAGCAGGGACAAATGAGCTCTTAAATCTCTTGGTCTTACACCTTAGTACAAACCTGCGACCAGATGGCAGCAGCCTGTATTCATAAGACAAGGGGTGACTTGGGTCAGCAAGGATAGATTTGGCTTTCCTCATGGCTCTGGCTCTGTATAGAAGGGATAACGCTTCAAAATATATCCCTGCAATTTTGCCCCGCTGTGGCAATAGGTCTGGCAATGTGAGACTAACCTAGAGAGAACATGGCAGTTCTTACTGGATGTTAGTAATAATGCAATGATTGCAGCAACATACTACATGGTAAAACAGATTAAAAAAAAATAGGAAATTAAGATTAGTACATTTTTGGAGATTATTTTATGCCAACAATACATTTGGATTTATTTTTGATTTTTATCAAACAGCAAAAAAGGACACGTCAGCAAAGAAAACAACAGAACATAAAAGGCCAGTTTACAAGCGAGTTGAAAAGTAGAAACAATGGAGCAAATTATTATTATGGAGTTATACTGTTGCACAGCAGCCAAAAAGAGGAGCAGCTGGAGCCTACATGAGCTATTTGTGTGGTAATGGTGAGCTAGTTTGTATGGTAATGGTATGGGTGTTGGAGGCAGTATGGGCAGCCCCGGCACTACTGCTTATCTTCATGGAAGGCTAACAGCTGCCGCTCGGTGGTGCCAGGCTGGATCCACATGCACTGGCTGCTGCCATGTCATGTCCCAGCAGCACAGTAATGGCAGGTTGGCTCCGTGCTGCTGATCAGCAGACTGGATGGACAGACCCACCCCTTATTCCAACATTACAATTCTACAGCTTGTTATTAAATGAAATCAAAGTTTTGATATTATGGTCATAATTTGTTTCTGCAATACAGAGTCTGCCATTACCGTGTTACATTTAAATTGCCTTCATGTGCAACAAGGCAGCATGTAATCCAGAGTAATTTTATTTCATTGATAACCAGGGATTTAAATTAACTTTTTTGATCAGCAGCCAACATGACTAATAGATTTTTAAAGTCACCAGTCAATCAGATTTTCCATTAGCCACATGTTTTTTAATTTTATTTTTCCCTAACTAACATTTAATTTCAGCTCCTCTGGTTTATTTGGCTCCATTCCATTCGTCTTCTCCGTTTTTTCAGCGTAGCTTGCAATCGATACCACACACGTTGTACGTAGCCAACAGTTGTACGAGCAACTTAGCCCTTTCCGTGAGTCTGCATCGATGACCACAGACATTACCCACAGTTCAAAGCATTGTGACGTTTACCGCGGAGGCCATAGGGAAATCCGGAAATTCTAAAGGTAAACAACGACACAACACACGACCACGGAACACAGACCAACCTGTTGTCCAGCTTGTAAAACAAGAGTTTGAAAAAATTTGGAATCAGGCAGCCGTCTCCTGTGCCTTGGCCGTGTGGAAAGCAACAAACTTAAAATGAAAATTCCCAAACCGGCAAATGTCAGCAACATCTTTGTTATTAAACGTCGCCAAGGTAACATGTGATCTCGTGAAGTGCTGTCCCAATCCCATTTATACCTATCTGAGCCCATGTGGCCTCACACACTCACTCACTTAGCACCTGAGATCAATTAAGTCTGTGAGTCTTTAGTCCTTAGTCCTCAGGGCTGACTTTGGGATTGAGCCATCGTCTAGCTAGCTGTCTGGATTTACACTGCAGAGAGGAGCAGTTAACCATAGTCCTCATAAATCCACTGGAGTTCAGAATGCCAACACAAAAAAGCTGAAGGTAACGGACATCCGGCCGAAAATGAGAGACATCCCGTAGCACCGGAACAATCCCGGAAATGAAACGTCGTCGATATAGACTAGATGGCCGCCCACCAAGAGCAAAGTTCTGTCTGAGGTTTCTGCCTGTTAAAGGACATGCAATTGCTCTTGGGGGGAATTGTTGGGTCTCTGTAAGTTATACAGTAGAGTGTGGTCAAGACCTACTCTATCTGTAAAGTGTCCTGAGATAAGTGTTGTTATGATTTGACACTATATATATACAGTGAATAGAATTGGATGCACAGTGTTGAGGAAGCTTCTTCAATTATAGCTACAAGCTACTCTTCATTAGAAGTAGTTAAGCTACAGCAAAAATATTTCACTTTTGTTGAAAGTAGCGAGCTGCACTACTAAAAAACAGAAAAGGTGTCTATAATACATTGAAGCTATTTTACATCAAGAAAAATCTACTGTTAAGTAACAACATATTAAAGTCTTTATAGGCTAACTGTGGACTTAATTGCCACTATTCACTCTTGGTTGTGATGGTGTGAAAAACAAGCTGGGAGACCGATGGGCTTCTATCAAATTAGATGTTTTCTTGGACCTATCAAACTGTCTAACCAATAGGATTGTATGTCTATTTCCAAAACATTGCCATGCTTGTTGGTCTGACTCTGGACTTTATAGCCAAGACTTCAGATTTTTTATTTGACTTGCAGAACTATTACTTAGTTTGTCTCTCTATCTCATGAGCGCCCTGCATTGCTGGACAAACTATTCCTCAACCTGTGTTAACTTGCTAAAAGTGGAAAGAAATGTGCATTCTGAAAGCACAGTGACGGAATCTGAGTAAGGCAACAAACAAGCACATTTTCCCAAAGTGTTGGAATGTTCCCTTTAAATGTGGGCTTGTGAACAGCACTGGGACGTACTGTAGGCCTACGCACAGCTGTTGTTTACATTTTAAGACATCAGATCGCCACAGGTACGTGACTGAAAAAAAATATTACCTTGGCACAATATTAAAGTTGAAGAATTTGTGCTGATAACCATCAATGGGGTTTCGCTGAGATGTCACTTCTGAAGAATATGAGAATGACCCTGTTGCCAGCATCAGCAGCTATCCTCTCTGTGGCTGGAGTGTGTGTGTGTGTGTGTGTGTGTGTGTGTGTGTGTGTGTGTGTTTGATGAAGGAAGGAGAGATTTACCTGGATGTCAAGTGGACTACTGCACAGTCTGTCTGGGTAGGCCTCGTGCAGGTCAGCCACTTTCTCCCAGTCTCCAGATCCCCTCTCATCATCCCTGTCAAACCATTCTGTCCACTCTGCCTCTGTGAGACATACACACGCATGCACACACACACACACACACACACACACACACACACACACACACACACACACACACACACACACACACACACACACACACACACACAAACCAGAAGCTCCCAGTTCAGTGGTCAGACAGCCAAGCGTTGGATATTAGACTAATCTACGTCAAGGCTTTGACTTATAGTCCATTTGGGCTGTCGGAGAGCATTTGTAGCAGAGTAATTGAAGGGCTCTCTCCTCCCATTATGTTTTCTGTCTGGCTGCTACGTTGGGGGATGTGGATTTGACTGTGGGCTTGAATTTCAATCTGAAGCTCGACATGCAGGCATACACACACACACACACACAAACAATGCTCGACCGTACGTCTCACAGCCTTTTCCACCATGTGTATCTGCATGCTGGAATATGGCAGTTTGATTTAAATAGCTGCTATCTGATGGGAGATGAGAAACATCTAATTGGAATCTGCTTTGACTGATGTTAAAGGAGGGGTCAATAACAGCAGCATACCAGACAGCTGGGTTTGTTATTGATGAGAACATGACTTGGTGATGATATCAAACCAAACCAAAGCTGATCAATTACAGCTCAGGAGGAATTTAAAGTGATATAAAAGTGAGATAACATTGAGTTTGGTTTCTGTGTGTGTGAGAAGACTTACCTTGCACCCACTGGCTGCTGATGGTGACGGTGAAATGGTCCCCAAGACTCGACTGAAAAACACGAGAGCTCCGGGCCTCTGAGGAGGCTTTGGTTCCTGACCACACACACACACACACACACACACACACACACACACACACACACACACACACATATCACTTAGAACACGTGTGTGTTTTAACTACAGTATAGGGAAGAGGATAATGGCCACATGTGAAAAAATATATTTATATTTTGAGATTAAAGTTCTCAGAATTCTGACTTTTTTCTCAGAACTCAAATAATTTTTTTCATATGTGGCCCTAATCCTCTTCCGTAGCCATAAGATCAGGTTGGTAGCAAAAATGGATTTCTACCTTGGTAGACAGCATGACCCTCCACAGCAGAAGAAGCGTCTCCTTTTGCCACTATAAAGGTCCAGGGATGCCTGTAACAGATACAGAGGGGAGAGATAAAGCAGGGGGAAGAGAAACGAGGTGATTGGATTGGATAGAGGAAAGGAGAGATGAGGAAGGACATAGAATGGAGAAAAAAGAAGGAAGAAGACAGAGAAGGAAAGGCAGAGTAAGTAAATCCAGAACTTTGAAAAGAATACATACAGATAGAAACAGCAGGTAAAATGTGAGGAACATACACACACACACACACGCACACACACACACACACGCACACACACACACGCACACACACACACACAAACACAAACACACACTACATTTATAATAATGAACATAAGGAGGGAGCAGCTGACATCCACAAGTAGGGAATCTGGGTAATTAAATGAGGTATCCCAGCATGCATCACTCAGATAATGACATGCTGGCTGTGCATGTGTGTTACAGGTCTGACTAGTGAAGGGGAGATGGAGATAAAGATGTTGAGTAGACAGTGCACTGTAAATCTCTGCTAAAACACAACACTCATCACCAGGGCCACACGAACTCTGTAGACGCTGACATTTTTGCTGAATTTTCCACAGAATTTTTCGACGATTTTAAACAACTCAAAAAAATGAACACATCTCCACCTCAAGCAGAAAAAAATCTCCAAAAGTCTCCAAATTCTGGGTAACCGCTGAAAACAACCGCAGATTTCTTTTGGGTCTGCTCATCACTGCCCCCATTCAAAGTTAATGAAAAGACCTGCGTTTTCGTTGGACAGTCTGAGGACCGACACATTGTGTGTGTGCATGCACACTTAGGAGGGGATTTATAGGAATGCCGGAGGAGGCACAGTTGAGGTGTGGCCCTGCTCCTGAAATTCTGCTAGGTACCTTCAATTCATTTTTACTGAGGTGCTGCAGTAAACATATGCAAATTACATAACTGAGAATGTATTGCAGTCTACACTGTTTCATAAATTCCAGCTTATTAAAATGTCTCTGGGTGCGCCACAAATTGCACAGCCTCTGTCGCCTGATGAAAAAAGTGTTGGCCTGTTTGGCAACAGTGTGGAGAGAAGGCGACAAGAGTCGTTAGGCAGGAATCCCTCTGTCGCCTCACCATCGCTCCCATCCACTTACTCTATCCTCTACAGCATCCACAACCATGGAGCAAAGTGCAAATTGGGAAATGGAAAATTAACTTGAGCTGTGTCCTCGTCTTGTTTATGTAACCCTCTCAGTGTTCCCTGCGGTCTCCTCAGCAGCATTAGGTTTCATAAGACCGCCAGGCTTGGAGGCTTACCACATTGCCAACCTTACCAAGATTCACCAGCATCTTTTCTCAGCCCACAACAAGGGCTTGGCACATTGTAGCTGATTAGCACTTTGCAAAACAAAACACATTCACACAAGCTTGTGGGTTTACTATGCAAAGTCTTCTATCCAACAGTTCTGCATTATTTTTTCTGAAAAACAGAAGAGCACAGTTAGGTCTTGTTTGAGGAATGTGTCAGTGTACTGTTTCTTCTCCGATAGTCCTTATGTACTATCATATATACATGTAATGTATATATATACATTATTTATACATGTTAAATGACATATATCCACCTTTGTGAGTGTATCAAGGCCTGGCTTAATTTTTATGTCTACATCATAGCTGCCAACACTCCCGTTTTTCTCGGGTTTCTCCCGTTTTTTAGCCCTATCTCCCGGTTTGTTATTTCTCCGGGGAAACTCCCGTAATTTGCATGGCCCAAACTCCTTTATAAATACTCAGGCCAATATGTTGGTCTAATGTTGACCATTTGCCAGATCTTGTATGAACCACATCCTAGTTACACAATCCACACACCATATACAATTTTCAACCTGTTTGTCACCTCAACTTGGCAACCTATAACCCAGTTGCGCAGTTGATCTCTGCGCAAGCTTCGCGGAAAGTTCAGACCCGAAAGCGAGCAGATAAAAATGGCAGGTGAAGGCGGTGTTCCCGCAAAGAAATCAAAATATAGCTGTAAATTTCAGTGTTGGGCGCAACAATTTACATGCATCTTACATCTTACTTATATCTAGTCATATCGACAGATTAAAATCAATGTGTCGCATTGATTTTAATGTAGCGCACGGCGGGAAAAATGACATTACGCAGCACATTAAAACACAGCGGCACCATCGCGCAGAAGAGGCACATAAGGGCACACAGGCGATTTCATCCTTCATCATGAAAGGACAGACAGAGGCAGAAAACGTGATGCAAGCTGAACTCAAGATGGCAATGTTGGTAGCACAGACTTACAGTACACTTAACAGTAAGTAACCCTATTTTAAAATAAATAGGACCATAATTTACTAAATGAACATCATGCTCTATTAAGGCAGATTTAAAAGTAGCGATTGAGACCTTAAACTCATTATGAAAATGTTTACTGAGGTAATAAATTAAGTAAGGTCTGGCTAGTCCACACAGCATTCTGGGATGGGAAAAAAAGGTGCTCTGATTTATTGGCATTTCTTTAAACCAATCACAATCACACGTACGGAGCAACGGTGCCTCTGCAAAATAGCCTCGAGAAGGAACTGGTTTTGCGTACTTTCAAAAGTTGTTTTATTCGTGCAACAGAAAACTCAGATTGGACAGATAGTCTAGCTAGCTGTCTGGATTTACCCTGCAGAGATCTGAGGAGCAGTTAACCATAGTCCTCATAAATCCACCGGAGTTTAGAACGCCAACACAAAGAAAGCTGAAAGTAATAGCCTAGAAATCTAGATGCACCCTAGCCCGGGGTCAGTCTAGCAACTCTCCGTTGGCTTGCAAGCTGGAAAAACCAGATTCTGGTCAGGCCAATCACATCGTGTATAGAGTCGGTGGGCAGGCTTAACATAAGGACGGCAGAGTTCCGACGGTTCCGCATGAATTCCCTGCTACTTGAAAACAAAGACGATGGCTGCTGCTGCTGGCGAACAGCGGTCTTTCGAATCGGCTTTGGTCGTGACTCTGGAAGACTTGGAGTTAAGTACTGATGTCATTCTTAAAAAAGGAAGATGTGTTCGGAGTTTTGCCGACCGGATACGGCAAAAGTTTAATCTATCAACTAGCGTTGCTCTGGTTGGCAATGAGTGCAGAGGGAATTTGAAAGACAACCGTTTATCCCGCCCCTCGGATTGAGCCCTGCCAATGGTTAGTTCCCAGACCCAACATCTTGATATGGGTCTGGCTTGTCAGGCTATGAAGGTAATGGACATCCGGCCCAAATCCCGGAGCAATCCCGGAAGTGGAACGTTGTGTATATAGACTATTTTCTTATAGACATCTAAAGAAACCAACTTCTTTTTGGAGCCAGTGGAGTCACCCTATGCTGGAAGAATACAGGTACTCCGCATTGGCGTCAGTTTTCAGACCTGGAAGCTCCGTCCATTATTTATACAGTCTATGCAGCATACAGACATAGTTAGAGACTGGCAGGTGAACAGAGCCAGACATTTTTGTCAGGGGTTGGTGGTGACCAAACCAGAGCTAAAAGGAGAGTAAATATTGGACTTAAAGTAAATTCATCAGGTGATGGTTTTTTACTGGACTGCATTATATTGAGAGGTGTTTCTAATTTCCTGCCCCACTCATGTATATTCAATGCAGGCCAGTACAACACCACCTTTAACTATGACCTCTATAATAAACATATTACTGAATTTACACATTTCCAAGAGTATAAACCTCAGAAAAGGTAGAATTAATGGCAGAGCTGTTGTATTGAATTCCAATAGATTGTACAGGTGTAGATAGGAGATAGTGTTTTGGAAATCCAAAAGTACCAAAAGGTCCCCAAAAGCTGCAGGGATTAATTAGAAACAGACAACTATACCCTGGGTCTCACCCGACATTGTAACATTGTCTCATTAATTCACAGCGATCAATAAAAAGAATGCTCCAGACAATAAAGTGCTAGAGGCTTCAACAACACACATTTTCTTTCCCGACATTGTGTGAGATGCAGCTGAATACCTACTGTATGAGTTTGAATTGGAAGAACTGAGCAGATAGTAGGCTTGTGCCGATCGGCGATCAGATTGTATGTCATCGACATTTTCCCACACCGATATTAAGGTGGTATTAACTAGTCTAACATACTAACAGAACTAAGATGTTATAAAAAATAATCTATCAATGCCCTACTGTGCATTTACAGATGATTCTGGTGGAGCGGCATATCCGCCCGCTGAGCTCAGTTAATCAGCATGAGTGACGAGTGAATTTTAAATCCTTAATTTCAAACCAGTTTCCTGTCTCTTTTCCATAGATCTGACACTTGATGGGCTATGCTTCTTCTCGTCATCCAGCCTCCCTGGCTTCCCAGCTGCTGAAAGAGGATGGCTAACAGGAGCTACATCAGGTTAGCAGTTACTACTGGGGGCTTGAGTCTCCCTGGTGCGGAGCCTCGCCTCCCACACGGCAAATAAACTACAGTTATTATCATTGTACATGTACAAGTATCTCTAAAGGAGGTAGAGGAATAGCTAAACATTTGACATGCCAATCAACAGAGAGCAGGAGAGGGAGAAACCATCAATAACTGCTAAACCAAAGTAGCTAACACTTAATAGCGTGTAAACAACTGTGGGATTAGCGAGAGGATTAACGTTGTTAAAAAAAGGAACGAGCTGAGCGCTGGAATGTAGGTTTAAATGTAAAGCTGATAATTTGCCGCTGTAATGAAGAATATGAGAAAATCAACTGGGTTGATCTACCGACACAATATGCTATCAGCAACACAAATTGTCATCAACCGGAAATGAGGAAACATGCTTACCACTGCACGTCAGCTAAGCTGGAGTCATGACAGGTAGCTAGTTTCATTGATGAAAGTGTAAGTGTAGTGTTGAATGTAGCCTGCCTGTCAGACTGCTGATCAGATTGTCTACTTGAGTAACTATGATTGGTCGATATGAAAATAGAAAGGATTGCCCAAGGCTAGCTTATAGTTCGGATCTGCAGGGTGTATTCTACATTGATGCGTTTAATTTCCGGAATTGTTCAGGTGTCACCGGAAATTTTTCTGGATGTCCCTCACCTTCCGCTTTCTTTGTGTGGGCATTTTTAACTCCGGTGGAGGACTATGGTTAACTGCTCCTCAGATCTCTACAGGGTAAATCCAGACAGCTAGCTAGACTATCTGTCCAATCTGAGTTTTCTGTTGCACAACTAAAGCAACTTTTGAACATACACGTTCAACCAAAACAAGTTCCTTCCTGAGGCTATTTTGCAGCGGCACCGTTGCTCTGTCCGGGGCTTAGCACCGCCCATGACGATTTTGATTGGTTTAAAGAAATGCCAATAAACCAGAGCATGTTTTTCTCCCATCCTGTGTGGACTAGTCAGACCCTCCTTGGCAGCGCTGTGGAGGAAGGTCTGGCAATGCGAGACTATGCAGGCTGTAACTTACAAATTGTGTCATATTTATTAATCTAAAATTCTTTTTTATTTTTATTTTTGATCATTAGTTTTGTGTTTGTTTGCAGGTGATGTTATTTAATGTCAAAAACAATATATCAGAAGCTCACCGAAATCCCAGACTGTTGATGTGACGGCTGCCCAGCCTGAAGAGGCTCTTTTTGGCTGAGTCTTCCAAGTTGTTGGAGCCCTCGTCATTGACCACCATGGCCAATATGACCCCCGCCTCCACTCCATCCACATACTTTGCAAGGCGGCGACTCTCATCCTTACTACGATATGTGTCAAACCTGTGGAGTGAAGGGAGGAACAGGGGATTGAAACAAACTCAATATTGTGTCTTCCTTTCATTCTAAAACAAAAACGGGCCAGAAAATGCATTTTGAAAACCACGCCACTTGTAAACAGGGTATCAACCTAAACATAAATAATGATAATATTGTGTTGTAAGTGAAAAACCCAATTCCCATATTTAAGAACTTCATCATTTGGTACCTGCCAAGACCAGTGATCTGTGGGTCAGAAATCCTCATTTCTATTTACATTCATTTGCATCCTGTATAGGTGTTACTGAAAGGAGAATTATCAATACACCGTTAAATGTGCCAGTATAGGCTGGCTCAGGTGTGCCTTGGACCAGCTCTTAGTTATGGTGCTATAGTTTGACTGCCGGGGGACTTCCTATGACACACTGAGCTCTCTCTCTCCATCTGTGTGCATTCATGTCCCAGTAATGCATGTTACTAAGTTAGCTTCTTCCACGGAGTCCTTGTGCTTTCTCGTCTTGCAGGTTTCCTTGGATTGTGGTTGCACCTGAGCCACGATCCTGCTTGACACCAACTGCTGCCTTTATCATTCATCATTGTTATTATTATTATTATTATTATTATTATTATTATTATTATTATTATTATTATTATTATAGTTGTTAGGATTGTTATTGTTGTTGCTGCTGTGCATCTCTCTCTTTCTCTCTCTCTCTCTCTCCTCTCTCAATTTCTATGTATCATTTTGTCATATGGATTGTTTATACTGTAATTATGCTGGTCTGTTCTGTACACACAACTCTATATCAAGTATGAGAGGGAGTAGGTCTCCCTGATGTTTCTACCATTTTTCCCCTTTAAAGGTTTTTTTTGGGGAATATTTCCTTGTCAGATGCGAGGGACAAAGGACAGAGGCTTTTGTATGCTGTAATGATTGTAAAGTCCTCTGAGGCAAATGTGTGATTTGTGATATTGGGCTATAATTACATTGAATTGAATAAATAGAGTGTAGCTTCATGAAATATGAAATCTAAAATAACCCTTCATGAGCGCAAGAGCAAAACAACATCATCAAATATAAGTTGAACAACTGATGGCACCCATTAGTAAAACAATATCCCACTATAAAGCAGTATTTGCTGTCTATAGATTTATAATTATTATAACTCTCTGCATATTAACTGATTTTAACCATTTATTAAGTGCATTTTATGGCTGTCACCTTTAATAAGACAAAGTCTAATGACAGTCAATTAGAGGAGACTGGATGCAGTCCAATGCCTTGCTTTCCTGCTTGAAAAATTACAATCATCTAATTACCACAATACAATCTGTATAACAAATAATCTGCCCTGCATTTGGTGTAAAAAATATGATGGTTAATTAAGCAAGAACGGATATTAAGGATGATATCAATTCCTACATTTAATATCCCTGCTTGAAACAATGTTAGAGCCTTTAGAGCACACGTATTAAACTCAAGGCCCGCGGGCCAAATCCGGCCCCTCGCAAATTTTGATCCAATCAATTTAGGTTCAGAATAAATTTGGGCCCGCCTAGTTGTGCGCCAAACCAAAAAGACGGGAAAATGTTTGCAAACCGAAATTACGCGTCACTCAAAGACGACTTTGGCAGATTTGTTGACTTTGAGACTCTTTGAGAAATTCCCTAAGAAGCATAGAGTTTTCATATTCAGGCTGTGAAACAGGTTGTTGTGAGTCGGCTGTGTGGTAGCCTACTTTTGAATATGTAATCAGAATGCATTGTTTTGCTAGATTCTATGACAACTGAGGAACTTCTTTTTTTTGCTGACTTATATGAGACATTTAATAATACAGTCAAAAATATTTTACTTTTTCCGATTAAATAAAATCATGCAAATAAACTGTACATGTCTGGTCCCTGATGTGATTCTCATTTTCCAGTTCCTTTGTGAAATTGAGTTTGACACCCATATTTGTCTCCTTCATTACAACCCTGTGCTTAGACAGATTATAGGATATCAGCAAAGCACATCATTACTGCTTTAATTAAGAGTCTCATGATTTTTCAGCCGCCAGGACGCAGCCTCTACTGTGAGGTGACCCTGACCTGTCATCGTGCAGCACCTCTCCAGTCTTGGGGTCGATGGCGTGGATAATGATGCCTCGGCTTCCCCAGCTTCTCTGGAACAGGTAGTTGTTCTGGTTGCTCTCTCCGGGCTGGAGGGTCTTGTTGAGGAATGTCCATGACAGCTTCTTCTTTCCGTGGATCTCTAGTGTCCCTCCTGTCCCCACGCCAATGTATTTCCTCCCAAAGTAGCTGTGTTCCTCATCACTGTCATCCAATCTGAGAACAGTGTGGGATAATTTGAAACATTTTAATAATATGTCTTTTCTGCTAATAACACTTGAGGCAAGAAAGTATGCTTTAGTGTCCGTGTTTCTGACCCTCATGTAGACATCACATGTCACTATATTTAAAAGGGATTTTTATCCTTTAGAGGATTTTCCAAATAATGGCAAAAAGGCATCCCATGAAAAGACCATTTAATTTTTTTTTAAACAGCTTTCCACTGTAGCTTTTTAGCAAATATTACTTATACAGGAGGAAATAGTGGATTTGTTGGGGACTATTTTCAGAGGCAGATGAATCCACATTTGGTGCGCCAGTAAATATTTCTGGCATTTCATAGACATCCAGCTTAATATGAATCTCTTTTGCATTAAATATGTAATCCATCAAACTATATTGCATTGATCATATCAGAGAAGGACCACATTGACAAAACTGACTTTTAATGACAGGCCAATATAGGTTCCGACAGGATCCAGAGTTAACTTTGTTGACTCACCAGCTGAGTTGGCGGATGGATGAAAAAATCCACCGGCCAAAGCATATTTTTTACCGGACAAAATATTAAATTGCTGGGGGTTTGTAACATAAAACTTTCTGGTTTGGGCTGTAAGTCCTGCTGGTTTTCATAATGCTTTGTTTTGGAAGGCTGGCTAACTCCTGCCAAAGATCACCACATAATGGCTAATTAACTAGCCTGAGGGAAACGCTAACTAGTAAACAGAAGTGACGTGGTGGCTGGCGTTCCGTTGTGTGTGTGTGTGTGTGTGTGTGTGTGTGTGTGTGTGTGTGTGTGTGTGTGTGTGTGCGTGCGTGTTTGCGTCAGTGAACGTTTGTGTGTGTGAAGCTTCGATGTGCAGACAGAACGTAGCTGCAGCTTCACCAAAATGAAGACTTATTTTGGTACAAACATTTACCCGCCATGTGGCAGATAGCCCTCCAAGATTTGCTTGCCAAACAGAAAATCTACAAACATTTGGTGCTTGGCGAGTGTTAATTTCGGACCCTGGGTTCAGAATATCAGATAACACATAATTGGTTGATTTGAGTAGTTGACTATAACCTGTGTTAATATGTTGATTAGCACCACTTTTTGAAAACACATCGCTGCAATTGCCCATCACTGTGTTTTCATGCTAAACTTCATACAACTATACCTTCCAAAAAGGGAGATGGTGAGGTTGCCTTTATAAGGACAGTCTGGGCTTCCAATGTGCATCTCCCCTTTGTTCCCGATCAGAATGTGTTTTGTTCGAAGCAGTATGGCCCGGTTAGTGTCAGCAATCACCAGCTTCCCTAAAGGGGAGGGAGGGAGAGAGAGAGAGAGAGAGAGAGAGAGAGAGAGAGAGAGAGAGAGAGAGAGAGAGAGAGGGAGGATGGGTGGTGATGAAGCCTGCTGACAGCTTTGTCACGCCCCACTGCCCTCACACTGCTCTTTCTACCATTTAAGGCCCTGAGCACACACGCGCACACACACGCATGCAGGCACGTACGCACACGCACACACACACACACACACACACACACACACACACACACACACACACACACACACACACACACACACACCTGTGTTAGCAGGTCTGCAGTGCAATGATTCCAGTTCAGTAGTGAAGTGGTGAGTACTTAGCTATTGTAACTTCACACATCATCTCCTGAATGTACTGGTGTTTTCTGAATGTTCAGGCAGCCTGGCTCACTTGAATGAGGTTTGAATGTTTCTAATGAGCTGCTAGCCAAACAGATGATGCATCAATGAGCCACGGATGGACGGGCGATCAGCTGATGTGAGTGTGACTTCACTGGGTGCGCCGTTGAACACTTAAAGGCAGGGTTGGTATTGTTTAAAAAGCTAGTAAGACAAGTTTTTATTTTTTTTAATTTAATTTTTAGGGGGGCTGAGATGAAATTTAGGGGTGATCCCCCTTAAAAGGGTCTAAAATCGCCAATGGCTTTTATCCAAAGCGACTTCCAGTTAAGGGAGAGGGAGGGGAACATGTTTTTTTAAGTGGTGGAAACCGGAGCACCCGGAGAAAACCCCATGCAGACATTAGGAGAACATATACACTCCACACAGGTCCGAGACAGCCTGGGTTCAAGCCCCTGTACCTTCTTGCTTTGAGGCCACAGTGCTAACCCTTGGACCACCATGCTGCACCCCTCCCCTTGCCCTCGGGGCTCCGCCTAGCTCTATCCGCAGCCTTTTTAGTCACCGCTTTTTCATCTTCAGTCTCTTTTCTTTGCCTTTTTAGCTGGGCGGGCGGTTGCAAGTAACCGCAGCAGCTTTGTTCTACATTCTCCAGTAGACTTGCACTAACTCGGCAAGGACTGAGCCTCTGTACATGGGGAGCACGCTCCACCACGTGGGCTACCCAGGTGCCCCCAAGCCACGCCCACATTTAAGGAACCCAATCACATTTAAAGGATTTGATTTAAATCCCTCCATAACTAGAGCCCACCAACATATTCTGTTTCACATATACAGTCAGGTCCATAAATATTGGGACATCGACACAATTCTAATCTTTTTGGCTCTATACACCACCACAATGGAGTTGAAATGAAACAAACAAGATGTGTTTTAACTGCAGACTTTCAGCTTTAATTTGAGGGTATTCACATCCAAATCAGGTGAACGGTGTAGGAATTACAACAGTTTGTATATGTGCCTCCCACTTTTTAAGGGACCAAAAGTAATGGGACAGATTAACAATCATAAATCAAACTTTCACTTTTTAATACTTGGTTGCAAATCCTTTGCATTCAATTACAGCCTGAAGTCTGGAACGCATAGACATCACCAGACGCTGGGTTTCATCCCTGGTGATGCTCTGCCAGGCCTCTACTGCAACTGTCTTCAGTTCCTGCTTGTTCTTGGGGCATTTTCCCTTCAGTTTTGTCTTCAGCAAGTGAAATGCATGCTCAATCGGATTCAGGTCAGGTGATTGACTTGGCCATTGCATAACATTCCACTTCTTTCCCTTAAAAAAACTCTTTGGTTGCTTTCGCAGTATGCTTCGGGTCATTGTCCATCTGCACTGTGAAGCGCCGTCCAATGAGTTCTGAAGCATTTGGCTGAATATGAGCAGATAATATTGCCCGAAACACTTCAGAATTCATCCTGCTGCTTTTGTCAGCAGTCACATCATCAATAAATACAAGAGAACCAGTTCCATTGGCAGCCATACATGCCCACGCCATGACACTACCACCACCATACTTCACTGATGAGGTGGTATGCTTTGGATCATGAGCAGTTCCTTTCCTTCTCCATACTCTTCTCTTCCCATCACTCTGGTACAAGTTGATCTTTGTCTCATCTGTCCATAGGATGTTGTTCCAGAAATGTGAAGGCTTTTTTAGATGTTGTTTGGCAAACTCTAATCTGGCCTTCCTGTTTTTGAGGCTCACCAATGGTTTACATCTTGTAGTGAACCCTCTGTATTCACTCTGGTGAAGTCTTCTCTTGATTGTTGACTTTGACACACATACACCTACCTCCTGGAGAGTGTTCTTGATCTGGCCAACTGTTGTGAAGGGTGTTTTCTTCACCAGGGAAAGTATTCTTCGGTCATCGGTTCTTTCTTTTTAAGAATGTTCCAAACAGTTGATTTGGCCACACCTAATGTTTTTGCTATCTCTCTGATGGGTTTGTTTAGATTTTTCAGCCTAATGATGGCTTGCTTCACTAATAGTGACAGCTCTTTGGATCTCATATTGAGAGTTGACAGCAACAGATTCCAAATGTAAATAGCACACTTGAAATGAACTCTGGACCTTTTATCTGCTCCTTGTAAATGGGATAATGACGGAATAACACACACCTGGCCATGGAACAGCTGAGCAGCCAATTGTCCCATTACTTTTGGTCCCTTAAAAAGTGGGAGGCACATATACAAACTGTTGTAATTCCTACACCGTTCACCTGATTTGGATGTAAATACCCTCAAATTAAAGCTGAAAGTCTGCAGTTAAAGCACATCTTGTTCGTTTCATTTCAACTCCATTGTGGTGGTGTATAGAGCCAAAAAGATTAGAATTGTGTCGATGTCCCAATATTTATGGACCTGACTGTAGAAAAACTGTATTGTCACATCACATAAGATAAAGAAACTTTAATTACCATTTCACTGTGACTTTTATAGAAAAACCAACATAAGATGGATAAGTCTAGCTTACCTCCATTAAGAATCTCAATGGAGTGGACCGTAGCTGAAGTTGTGAGGAGGACCTTCCTGCCGTAGCCAATCGTAACGCGGTGGTCTTCACTGTGTCCTGGCATCCATGGCTGCAGTCCTGGCTCCTTATCCGGACACACTGCAGAGACAAAAATCATCAGACAAAATCATATAAAATAAGATAAGATAAAACTTCATTGTCTGTTCACACAGAACATTGTGTTGCATCATCTGCTCCAACGATCAACAGATAACGTCACCCAACAAACATCTTACACACCTTTCCGACACACACACACACACACACACACACACACACACACACACACACACACACACACACACACATCAAATCCAAACATGTAATAATTATGATTGTCATGATTGCAGTCCCACAATAATACACAGATCACATGTTCGTGTGGGGAGGTGTGGGGGGGGAGTGTATAATCACAGTGCGCGTTGAGTGGGGGGGGGCGGGGGGGATGTACATCATACACAAACAATTACCTTCTAAAGACACATACAACTAATCAGTGGTGGAAAGTAACTAAGTACATTTGCTAAAAGCCTACAGTACTTAAAGGAGAAATCCGGCCGATTTTTACCTGAATCTTTATCGCTAGATGTATCAGAGTACTGTTGATATGAGAAAAAAAAGACCAAAATCGGTGCTAGCAAACTGGAGTTGCTGCAGCTAATGGCCAGAGCTCCCAGTTAGCTAAAATGCCAGTTGTGGGGGCATGTTCTAAAGAGTGCCTTTGTGCCTCTTAACAGACACCAAATGCAATTAAAATGTATGTGCAACATGAACAGGGCCCTTACGTGACAACAAGATGCGCTTTAAACTCAGACATTGTGAAGAAACCGTTTAAATTCAAAGTTAGTAGTCTTTTCCATCGGTCGCTTCACCGAAAGCCCAGAAGAGTCGATCACGGAGGTCATGCCTTCGTTTCCTGCAACAACTGAATTCCCACGGGACTTCAGCGCGAGACTAGAGCTAGCCTTCAGTAACGCTATTACTGTGCAAGCCACAGGCATCATTTGGACCGTTTCCATGTAGTTACATGGTGGTGACTGATATGGTCATAACCACTACAGTGCTCAATTACCTATTTTTGAGGGGGAAATAAACTTCAAGTTTTCGTCGCGAAGGCATGACCTCTGTGATCGACTCAGCTTGGCTTTCGGTGAAGCGACCGATGGAAAAAGAGGTAGGTGACAGTACAAACTTTGAATTTAAACGGTTTCTTGACCATGTCTGAGTTGAAAACGCATCTTGTTGTCACGTAAGGGCCCTGTTCATGTTGCACAGAAATTTTAATTGCATTTTGTGTCTTTTAAGAGGCACAAAGGCACTCTTTGGAACATGCCCCAACAACTGGCATTTTAGTTAACTGGGAGCTCTGGCCATTAGTTGCAGCAACTCCAGTTTGCTAGCACCGATTTTGGTCTTTTTGTTTTACTATTGACAGTACTCGGATACATCTAGCGATCAAGATTTAGGTAAAAATCGGCCAGATTTCTCCTTTAAGTACAATTACTTTACTTGAATATTTACATTGTATGCTACTTGATACTTATGTGCTACATTTCAGTGGGAAATAATGTTCTTTTTACCACACAACATAGATTTTACAGCTATAGTTACTGGTTACTTTTGAGATTAAGATTCTACATAAAATGACATGTGACAATCTTATAAAATACATTGTTTAGGATTAAACCAGTGGTTCCCAAACATTTTGGCTTGTGACTCCTCATATAAAGAAACCTTGCAGATGTCTGAATTGTTCACGATTACACCAAAGAAACATTTCCCCTCTCTACTCTCAACTTCTAAAATGGTTTCATTTAAATAACAGCTTGAGGCCCAAAGAGGTAAAATGATACTGTACTTTAGTTCCCAAAAAATATCAGTCATCAAATCAAAACATACAAATGTGTGTAGAAGTTCGTTCTTTCATCTTTCCTATTCCATTAATCCACTCACACCCCCCCAGATTTGATAGGGGCCAACCTTATCGGATGAGAACCACTTAAGTATATAAAGCCAGTACAACTACAGAAGCTCCACCTTGCAGCTACAACAGTAAAATTTAACTTATGCATTAATGCATCGTATTAACAATTTATCCGATGAAGATGGATGGATGGATGGATTAACAATTTATTATTAAATATATAATAACATGTGGAAACGCACATATGATTTTTTTGCAAAACAAATGCTTTTATTTTTGTTGTTCTAAGTCCATTTTTGCCGATAATACTTCTGTTATTTCACTAGGATTTCGAATGTTGGATATTTTAGATTAGATTTTATATGTTGGTATTGGTACTTTTACCTAAACGGACAATATGTCATTTTCTCAAATAAAACAATAGTCGTGAAGTAGTGTGGAATAATGGGAGTTGTTAGGTGTGTCTCAATTCGGATACTTCTGTGAGGTCACTCACACGTAGTACACTGTGTACACTATGTACTCAAATTGCGACAAGGTAGTGTTGTCTCAAATCGCAATATGCATTAGTCTTGCATTGCTAGACCTTCCTTCACAGCGCTGCAGAGGAAGGTCTGGCTAGCAATTAACCATAGTCCTCATAAATCGGCCGGAGTTTAAAATTCAGACATCCGGCCGCAAAGACGGACATTTGGCTTTGGCAGCAACGGAGCAATCCCGGAAGTGGAAGGTCGTGGATATAGACTAGTTATGCACTGACCAGAAGCAAACATGGCAACTGTTTTGATCGAGTAGAGTCCCCTGTTCCAGAGTACTGAGTACAGAAGTGCGCGATTTAAGACACAGCAGTTGTCTTCACCACCATTGCCATCATTGCAGTCTGCTTCTTCTGGTCTCCTCCTCTCCAAAACAAACAGACCAGGTAATCGAAACCAGTAAAATCACTGAATAGATCTGTTTCACGTTAACAATTAGTTCCTTCGGCGCTGTCTGGTGGACACAGGATACAGGAGGGGCTGTTTGCGCAACTTCTTTCTCTAAAAACTTGAGATCCAGACGTCCAAAGACTAAAATCCCTCATTCGGTTAAAATTAGGGCTGTCAATCGATCAATCGAAACATTTTATCGCGATTAATCACATATTAAACGCACATTCTTTTATCTGTTCAAAATGTACCTTAAAGCGATATTTAATACTCTTATCAACATAGAAGTGGACAAATACACTTTATGCAAATGCAACATCAGGAGGATCTAAACACTGACCCTTTGGGACACTGATAGAATTTCTCACTTGCGTTGAAATATTTCAAGAAATATTTCTCGAACGAATTCCAATGGATTTTGCGCATTCACATCATTTCCGCCGCAAATGTGCATCTATTTGCGTCTTTGCATTGACTTTGTATGTAATTGTTTTGCCAGAATCACACAAAAACACCAATGTATTGTCGAAGAAGGAGCTGCATCTCCTCGTCCCGAATAGGGAAATGGGTTGGGCACAGGGCAAACTATAGAAAACAATCAGCTACTTTTAAAGAAAAGGAAAGCGTGCTGTTGTCGCCTTGTCGATATTTTTTACAACTGGAAAAATTACTTTTTCACAATTCAGTTCAATTCAATTTTATAAATAGTATCGAATCATAACAAGCGTTATCTCAAGACACTTTACAGATAGAGAAGGTCTAGACCACACTCTATAATTTACAAAGACCCAACGATTCCAGTAATTCCCCCAAGAGCAAGCATTTAGTAGCGAGGAAAAACTCCCTTTTAGGAAGAAACCTCGGTTGTGAGAAAAAATTCCTTTTAGGGAGAAACCTCGGACAGACCCAGGCTCTTGGTAGGTGGTGTCTGACGGTGCCAGTTGGGGGTGTGATGAACAGTGGCAATAATAGTCACAATAAAGATAATGGAACAATGACTAGAAATGTAGTAGTTCATGGCATAGCAGGGCACTGCAGGGCGTTACAGGACGTAGCAGGGCACGGCAGAGCATAGCAGTACGTAGCAGGGCGTTGCAGAGCATAGCAGGACGTAGCAGGGCACTGCAGAGTGTAGCAGGGTGTAACAGGAAAAATCTGAAATACAAAACACTTGGACATGTTTTTAAGGGGAAAACCAACTATAAATAGGCATCAGGGTACAAAAATCTGGTTTGTGTCAGTCCCTCGCAATGAAAAAACATACTTCTTCCTGAGGCTTCACATACCCTTCACCATACCTAGAGATTGGCATAGGGTACTTTCCATAAAATCATCTCTCAATGCAAATCAAACCAGCTATTAGGCTAACTGAACTAAAACCATGCCAATCTCTAGGTATGGTGAAGGGTATGTGATGATGTGGGGCTATTTTAATTCCAAAGACCAAGGGAACTTTATCAGGATGCACAGTATCCTGGATCCATGAAATAACTGGCCTTTAAAAATAAAAATCTGCTGCCTGCCTCTATGGGAATTTAACATAGGGGTGTACTTACTTATGCCCCCTGTATTTTAAGGACGAACATTTATTTATTTACGATACATTATTCATCCACAAACACAATTGGTGTCCTTAAAGGTTGGATTTTTCCTCATTTTTTGAATTAAGGCATTAAGATCAATTTCCAAAAGATGATTTTTTTATTCCTCTTTTTAGTCAACTTTAGCATGGGTCTCCTAATTTTTTCACATGACTGTATGTAAGTTACAACACATCACATATTGATAAGATCAGCAGCATTAGTAGCTCAGTTTGTCAATGAGTTCTCTCATTACTTGTCTGTAACGTTCTCAGCTCCCCTAATATTTAATTGGGCTTAAAATAGCACACAAGGCTATTGGATTGTTCACTCAAGAGTAAGAGGGACTAATGAACCCATTTAGTTTGTGTCTGTTATTGTCAGCATAGCACTGAGACACTGTGTGTAACTGTCCAGTGTGCCCAATAGAGTTCCAATCTATTGCTCTGTAGTGTGTGTGTGTGTGTGTGTGTGTGTGTGTGTGTGTGTGTGTGTGTGTGTGTGTGTGTGTGTGTGTGTGTGTGTGTGTGTGTGTGTGTGTGTGTGTGTGTGTGTGTGTGTGTGTGTGTGTGTGTGTGTGTGTGTGGTGGTAACCTTATCTCCCTGCCACCCAATGGATCCGCCAATGGCATTGCCTGGCCAGGGACCTGGTTGTCAAGTAGATTTCCCAGAGGGCTAACACACATTGATAGGTGGTGACGTGCAATCAGCCGTCTTCTGCTGTGTGAGTGACGGCTGTTTGGCTCTGGAGGACTCTAAGTGTCTGTGGAGGTGTTTGTCTGCCGCCATGCTGTGACTCTCAGACACTATTCCCTACCCTTCTCAAGTATATCAATAAACTATCCATCTTAGCATGTTTGAGTCTGGGGAAACTAGTATTGTGTCCCAGTTGCATACTCCTGTGAATGTCAAGGTTCATTCTTGATCTTGGAAATGAAAAATAGGGCTGTGCATTTCATTGAATTTTGATAACGATTTCGATTCTGGCTCCTAACGATGACAAAAACAATGTTATTGAGTAAAACGGTTATTTTTGCACACTACATCTGCAAGTAAGCTCTTATTGTGTCTATTGCTCTGAAGGGGAATTTAAAAAGTTCAACGGGAAAAGTATTAAAGGGTAACTACCGTTTTTTTCAACCTAGACCCTATTTTCCTATGCTTTTGTGTCTGCAGTCGGCAGCGGCGAAACAAGCTACAATATAAGTTAATAGGGCAATTGTCCAGCTTGTATTTACCTTCACTAAAGTGCTCGTTTTGCCACTGACAGGCTCCTATTAATATTCTAAGTGTCAGATAACATTATGGAAATGATTTCTAAGGAGGTCGACCTTTCTGTTAAAGAGTAAGATCCTTTTTTTAAACATAAAAACATCTGCGAAATTGAAAAAAAACCCACCAGACTCCATGTAAAATACACATAATTCAAAATCGACAGAAACTAAATAAAACTATGACAAGCTGTTTTGGTTCATCTTTCCACTTTTCCAACCATCACAACTTTAGTTTTGGTTAAAATGAACACATAATTTACCGATTAACGTGAAAATGTGTTGGCTCTATACACGCTAAAAGTATTTCTTTTTTAAATAGAGTCTGGTGGGTTTAGCGCCAGCGACTTCAGAGCTGTTTCTGTTTAAATATAAAGGTCTCAATGAGGTTTTAAAGGTCTATCTCTGAAGGGATCCTTTCCATAATGGTGTCAGACACTTAATCTGAGCCTGTCAGTGGCAAAACAAGCACTTTTGTGAAGGTAAAAACCAGCTGGACAATTGCCCTATTAACTTACATAGCTTGTTTCGGTGCTGCCGACTGCAGCGATCTTGCTTAACACTGGACCAATGTCAAAGATTGTTGTTCCCATCAGTCACTTAGACACAAAAACATAGGGAAATAGGGTACAGGTTAAGGGGAAATTTCACAGTTCAAGGGGTTTTCACTGTTTTTAAGTTCAATGAAGGCAACAAATTTCCAAATGTCAATGAATAATCGTGTTAAATAATTGTGATTTCGATATTGACTAAAATAATTTTTTACAATATATTTTTTTAAATGATTATCATTTTTTTGAGTGTGGTGTTGATGGATGTCAACAATTTATTTTTATTTATTGAGTTGATATTTCAATATTGATTCAGCTTACTACAATGTGCTACGTTGACAAGTAGCTCATGCTCATACTCATGCTTGGTGGCTAAGCCATATGGTAACGTTTTAAGGTTACAACATTCAAAACACTCATAGATATTTTTTGTGTGATTGTTTTGACCACAGTTAACAGCGCTGGGCTAACCCAAGATTAAATTTGCTTTGTAACATTACATAGTTACAGTTACAGGTAGTTAACTAATACAATGCTAAGTTAGCCAGCTACACACCCTGGTCCAACTGCCTCACTCCCTGGCGCTAAGAGACTTCAGTTAACATCGGTGAGGCATTTTAACGCTGCAGAAACCTCTGGGATTTCAACAGAATGAAAGCTGACGAGGGCTCTTATCGTTAAAGGACAATTCCGGCGCAAAACGAACCTAGGGGTTATTAACAGATGTGTACCCACTCTGTCGCTCTCTCTGACATGCTTTCATGCTAATCGAATGAGTTTGGAGCTTGAAAGACGCTAGTGCGGACCGCTGATTAGCTTACAACGCTAGTATTCGGGTCACAGGGAATGTAAAAACAAATCGCTATTTATACCACTAAAAAGGCTCAAAATATCACCAAACTTCAACAGTAGCATAATGAGGGTCCCAACATGTTAACCGAAGCATTGAGAACTTTGTAAGTGTACAGACAGTTTATTGAGCGAAGAGCTGCGGGAGGTCCGTGAAAGGGCTACGAGAGAGAGAGAGCTACCGGTAGTCAATGCCGCAACACAGCCTCGTACTTCGGGAAACTGGTGGTGTACCTGCAGACATTGTGAAGCTATGGCCACCGAACAGGAGTGTCTGTGTTGCAAGGAGTAGGACCTGTTGCGTCGCGATGCCCAAGAGACATAGTGTTTTGTACAGTCTGAAGATTTCCCCTCTCTGATGAACAGGGCTGTACTTGAAACTTTTTCAGTGACCCAGACCGGAGGGACCAGATGGACAGTTATCCACTGAGTAAGCTAACACTAGACAAGTTATGCAGAGTGCGATTATTTCAGATATATTGAGCAAATTGCTTTTGATTTTAGTTTGCATCGCCAGCTGTAAGTCATGACTGGTTTCCAAGACGGCGGCGGCATGTAAACATGAACGCAAGTGTCTTTATAATTTATCTTTTCAATAAACTGTCTGTACACTTACAAAGTTCTCAATGCTTCGGTTAACATTTAGGGACCCTCATTATGCTACCGTTGAAGTGTGGTGATATTTTGAGCAATTTTAGTGGTATAAATAGCGATTTGTTTTTACGTTCCCTGTGCCCCAAATACTAGTGTTGTAAGCTAATCAGCGGTCCGCGCTAGCGTCTTTCAAGCTACAAACTCATTAAATTAGCATGAAAACATGTCCCAGAGAGTGACAGAGTGGGTACACATCTGTTAATAACCCCTATGTTCGTTTTTCGCCGGAATTGTCCTTTAAGTGAGTAACATTAGCTTCTCTGTTTCACTGTTTGCTGTTTTCTGTTTTCAACAGGTCAGTTTAACCTTGTCCGTTTGCTACTGTTTGTGATGGCTGCTCCCAACTGTAGCGACAGTTTGCTAATCTACAACCTAACATGGGCTAACATCGACTCTGCCATATATCGTTTAGTCAGCAGAGACACTAACAGAAGGGGTTGCTATGGCAATGCACGTCCATAAATCTGGGGGGCAGAGATTCGTAAAGTGGTGGTTGTATTTGTTTGGCAGTTGAGTTCAAATATCAACAATCTTCTGGCAACATCGCTTACTGCACCTTTAACTTTACATTCAAGTTTCTTCAAGTTAATTTGTGGCCACTCAACTAGCTTGCCTCGCCTTGTTTTTCCTTCTTGTCTACCCTGTGCTGCTCTTATTTGGAAATAAGTGGACTTACTCATACAGACAGGCAAATTGTCCTAAAGTGGGAAATTTTTTGCATTTCAGAATTCTGTGACATATTGCAATGTGAAACCAATACATTAAATCCACATCCAATACCATTTAAAAAAAACCAGGATGTGCCCAAATCAAATCAAAAGAGAAATGCAGATTTGATCAGAATGATATTAGTGCTCTTAGCAAAAGTTGTCTGAGAAAATCTTCCTAATGTGGGACACTTGTGTCCCTAATCTGGGACACATGAAAAGTCTATGATAAAAGGCCCAAATCACCTTGATTCATGTAGTAAAAAAATAATTAAGTTTGTTAGTAATTCTCTAGGTTATGGATGGGTGAAACATAGATAATTAAACATCATCAGACATGGTGTCCACTTATCTTGGTGAAAGTGGCCATTGCCTTTCATCCTGATCTGGAGAGTTGATTTAGGGACGTTTTGGCCCGGCCAACAGTTTTCCCTGAGGGATGATCTGCCGATACTCCTCTATGGCTCCTTTCATCCTGTCCTGCCTCCTCTGATTCAGTTTCTTTCTCTTATCCTTTCCCTAATTCATCCTCTCACTTTGCATCAACAATCTTTCCCTGTCTTTCTCCCCTTTGCCATTGTGATCTGAAATACATTTCATTGAATCAATCATTGGATGCATAAAATAACGTGGAATGGCTTTATTTACACACACACACACACACACACACACACACACACACACACACACACACACACACACACACACACACACACATGCACACAACCTCAAAAAGCCTTCAAACCGCCATCCCCCAAAGACTAAAACTTTCCGATGGCTTTAAACATCTGTAGTAACAGCATTCTTATATAGCATAACAACAATAAAAACCTGTTAATAACAATGTTTTTACCCTTTTGACTGACTTTACCACTGTCCCACATTAGGCTAATCATATTGTTTTCGAAACCACATTTCCTAAAGTAGGACACTAGGAATGTTTTATAAAAATATTAAATATATAGTTTATACATACAAAGTTTTACTATTTTTTGATGGACAAACATTTCATACGACATAAGGCCAACAAATAGCAGGACTGTTTTGTTAAAAATTAATTTTTATAGGGGCGCCTGGATAGCTCACCTGGTAGAGCTTGTGCCCCATGTGCAAAGGCTCAGTCCTTGTCGCTGTGGCCCTTTGCTGCATGTCATTCCCCCCTCTCTCTCCCCTTTCACATCTTCAGCTGTCCTATATAATAAAGGCCTAAAATGCCCAAATAATAATAATCAAAAAATAAATAAATGAATGTATAGTCCTTAATATCAAGTTTGTCAAAACTCTATGTCACTGGTCTTTGACTGGTCTTCACACAAGGTGCTTCCTGTTTGATAATTGCTGCACCCTCATATATGACTGGACATTTTATAAGTCATGTGATTTTGATAACATGACACCACAGTTTTGGCTAACGTGTTTATGGGGGACCTCCAAACACTAGATCTTAAGTGTCCCACATTAGGCAGTGTCCCACTTTAGGACAATTCACGTCATATATATATATATATATATATATATATATATATATATATATATATATATATATATATATATATATATATATATATAAACCAAAAACAAAACTCTACAGCATACATTAAAAAGTTGCTCAGCAGCAGCTGTTCACACACACATTTTGGAGTGAGCGTCTGAAGTCAGCCCATGGAGATCTGAGGCTGCCACTTGCTTGAGTGTTTGACAGCTGTGAGTAAAAATGCTGAACCTGCTCCTTTGCTTTGCGTGAAATTCTTTTCTTAATCCAACAACATAAAGAACTGTGCCTGTCCGTCAGAAAACCATCAACAGGTGAGTCAGGGAGAATTATACCACAAAAGAAATTAGGAGAAGTAGAGACTTACATGGTTTCTTTACAGCTCTAATTACAGGCGAGGAAAGGATAATAACTGACTGTAACATCGCAATGATTTATCCATCAAGAGAGCCGCCTTTGCTGCAGGTCTTCCTGTCTCTCTCTACTTTTCTCTGTCACTATCTAAAAATAAAAAGCATAAAATGCCTAAAAAAAGAGAGAGCTGTATTATTGTCTTGAGCCATCGCTGTTTACTGCCGTGAGCATGTACTTGTTTTGTTCACGGTAGACCAGTCCAAAAACACCAGAGCTCACAGTGTAGCTTCTAATTTGACCATCTGGCAATACACTCAAAAGCAAACAGCCTACTGTAGCTTCATATTGTTGGTTTGGTGCACTGACACCAGTGGAGCCGAAACAAACGATAAAAGACTTAAGAAAAGTAGAAATATTAGAAATCATCAAAAATGGCTCCAGTAAAAGTAATTCAATATTGTAACATAACAAAATACTCAACTCTAACGAGCTGATCTGGGTGCTAAATCCTTAAGGACGTAAATCATTAACAGCACAGCAAGTACTTAAAATATTTAAATGTATTGTTTCATCAGAGTGAATAAGAAGATTAGGAGACAGTTTAACAGGCCAGAAAGTGGCAAAAACCAAGCTTCCAAAAGATTTTCATTGTTGAGAGGAAGATGGAATTGAAGGCAGTCACGCAATTCCAATCACAGATACTCACACATTGCAGGCTGGAGATGTCAAAACACCACTGTGCAGCTTTTTCTCTGTCAAAGGACTGGCCATGTATATATCAAACTGCTAAGGGTAACATTTTGGAATAAAAGATAAGGGTAAAAACCACGAAATGTCTCAAATGCTCAAATCTTACTGTAAATGCTCTTAAACTATTATTATACTTTTTGTGATTTTCTCTTATTTACATGCTGTTATGAAGTCAGATGTCCATGTTAAATAAAGTTCCGAAACTTGAGTTGAATGTATGTAAAAATGCTCCCTGCAAGACAAAAGCCCAGGTTTTAGTCTGCTTTGAACGCTTTGTATGGAATGGGTTGTTTTTACTTTCCCAACTTGTCATGGATGTCTAATAAGTGGATAGATAGATAGTTAGATAGATAGATAGTTAGATAGATAGATAGATAGATAGATAGATAGATAGATAGATAGATAGATAGATAGATAGATAGATAGATAGATAGATAGATTTGTATTGATCCCAAAATGGGAAATTACGGTGCTCCAGCAGCAAAACACAGACACACAGCACCCATACAGAATCTACATGAAATAATAAATAGGATAGAATACAAGAACCAATATTTAAAAAATGAAGATAAAAAATACAAAGTGGAGAATGTACAAATGTATATACAAGTTGGGAATAAAAATTTACAACTACTTAAATATTATTAAAGTAACTGAAACCTATGTTTGTGCAAGTTGCACTACAGTATAGTGCAGTATTGTGATGTATATGAGTCTTATCTAACAGTGATGAAGTCTTACAAAGTTTTAGCGGTCATTGCAACATCGAAGCTGTCATAGCCTCTAAGAGAAGGTGCTCCTCTATTGTACCAGTGTGGGGTGGAGAGGTTGGTCAGGGTTATCCATGATAGATAACAGTTTGTTCTCCGACACAGCCTCAAGTGTCTCCTGTTTGCAGCTATTAACGGAGCCAGCCTTCCTGATCAGTTTGTTTAGTCTGTTTGTGTCACTGGCTCTGGTGCTGCCCCAGCAGATGGGTGGGGGGAACAGAGTGCTGGCCACAACAGACTGGTAGAACATCTCCAACATTCTGCTGCACACGTTGAAGGATCTCAGCTTCCTCAGAAAATAGAGTCTGCTCGTCCCCTTCTTGTAAACAACAGTGCTGTTGATTTTCCAGTTCAGCCTGTTGCTTCTGCATCTTGCATCTTCAACCTCTGCTCTGGGCCGCAACTCCAAGTTCAGCATGATCTAGCACCATTTTAATTGACTTTCTTGAATCCTGGGTTGGCATCAAGGACACCTCACTTTTGATTCTTATTATTATTATTATTATTATTATTATGTTTTATTCTTACCTTTTAGAAAGAACCTCCTCAGTCACCATAGGTAATTACTAGGGCTATCAGCGCTAACGCGTTAATCGTGATGCGATTAAGGGTCGACGCGACGCGATTCATTTTTTTTAATCGCATTAATTGCATGCCGGCATTTATTAATTTATTTTACACTTCACTTGGCTTTGCGTCGTGCCTAATAGGCTACTATTTTCACCCTTTGCAGCACTGTTACTTATCATCAAGCTGCCACTTCCTCGTAACACATCCTGCTGCTGCAGGGTGCAGGCCTGGCTCCAGGCATGATGGAGAAAGACAGCAGCAATGGAATCCTGAATGCGCTTTTTATTTTCCAAAACTCCCGGATGGCTCGTAGACAAGTCGAAAGCCATATGCACATTGTGTGAAGCCGAATTAAAATATCACCGAAGCACGTCAAGCTTGAGCTACCACCTACGGAGCTAAGCATAGTAGTACAGTTAACGTGATGCTAACCACCGGCCCTCGGAGAGATGAATGTTCGGAAATAAGAGGTTGCTGTGGCCTGCCGTATAGGTTAGTTTGACCAGCGGGCAGCAGCGATGATTGGAGCGGGCACCAGCGGTGGCTGGAGCGGGCTGCAGCGGTGGCCGGAGTGGGCAGCAGCGGTGGTTGGAGCGGGCAGCAGCGGTGACCGGAGCAGGCAGCAGCGGTGGTCGGGTCGGGCAGCAGCAGCTGCGGCGGCCGGAGCGAGCAGCTGCAGCGGCCAGAGCGGGCAGCGGCCGGAGCGGGCAGCGGCCGGAGCGGGCGATCACGGGGGGACATCCTCAGCGGTGAAACGCCAATGGGGGCTGGAGTATAGCCTAGCTAGGTGGAAAGCTAACGCTAGCTGGCCACCTGTTCCATCAATCCTGCTTGCAAGTGTCCGCTCATTAGACAAAAACTGGACTACGTCCAACTTCAACGAAACTCCCAACGCGAGTTCAGAGATTGCTGTGTTTTTGTTGTTGTGGAAACAACAGTGTATCGGACTATCCAGCCTGTTTCTCTGTCGCCGGGTAAGAGCGGAGATGGGCTGCGTTAATACGGACTTGTGCAGAAATGAGCTGCTCATTAACCGGTGACCACTGGACGTCAGTGAGTAATCAACATTATTTAGGAGTTACTAAACACTATATTGACTCTAGTAAGGATAGGGATTTTTAGTTTTTAGGTACTTGGAGGAATTGTGCAATAATGACAGATTCACACATTTTTCTTTTGTTTACAGTAAATAAATAATTACAAATCTTAAAATCAAGTTAATAAAGTAACTTTCTTTGCATTCATTTTTTCCCAATCAAGATACACTGGTAAAAAATGCTTTTGATTGTTAATATGTACTTAAAAACTGTTCTGAAATGCAAAATAATAGAATTTTAATCATGTGATAAAATATGCGATTAATCGCGATTAACTATAGAACTTCAGCGATTAATCGTGATTAAAAAAAATTAATCGTTTGACAGCCCTAGTAATTACTCATCCTCTACCACTCACATTACCTGTGGTGTTCCACAAGATACAATTTTAGGCCCGATATTAATATTATATTAATATCTACATGCTGCCACTTGGCCAAACCGTCAGTATGACGTCTCTTTTTACTACGCAGACAACACACAACAGATATACCTTCCTCCAAGACCTGATGACCCAGAAAGCCTAGCTGGAGTTTTAGATGTCAACTGTTGGATGGCGCAAAACTTTCTTCAACTTAATAACTCAGAATCCAAAATAATGCTGTCCTGTCTGCCAATGTGAAGCTCACTGCCAGAAGTTTGGGGGTAGTATTTGATTCAGATCTAACCTTTCAACCACACATCAAAACGTTTCCTTAAAATAAGAACTATCCTCAGAATCAAACACATGCTTTTAAACTCTAACCTGGTAAAAGTCACTCATGCTTTATCTTCTCACGACTTGACTACTGTAACTCCCTCCTTTCTGTCATTAACCAAAGGTCATTCTCTCGCCTCCAACTAGTTCAGAATGCAGCAGTTTGTCTTCTCACTAGTTTTAACAGACATCACTTCACCCAATTCCTGGCTCTGGCTTCTCTCCATTGGCTCCCTGTTTGATTTAGAATTGATTTTAAGATTTCAGATCTACATATCTATCAGATCTACAAGCTACATAGTGGAGATGCTGACCCCATATGAGCCAGTTGGCAGCCTTAGATCCTCAGGTGGGGCCATTTTGGCCGTTCCAAAGTCGGACTTGAATCTAACGGTGACCGTGTTTTGCCATCAGGGCCCCTCAACTTTGTTACAACCTGCCTGAGGAAGAATCAGTAAACTCTATTACTTATATGTAAATGCTTCTTAAAACCCATTTTTATAGATTTGCTTTCATGTGAAGTCTCTTTTATTGCTCTTTTTATTGCTCTTTATGTATACATATTTATTTATATACGTATAGATTTTTTTGCTTTTACCCTTTTTATTTGCATATTTTAATTTGTCACATTTTTATTGTTTTTCATTTTGTCTTTCTTCTATGTGTTGCATCTTTTGTCTTCTTGTTTTTACTCACCCAAATTTTGTCTTTCTATTGTTTGGCCCTAGTGTTTAGCTCTCTGTTGTTATATCGACCTCTGGATATCCTGCTTTTGGCTTGCTTTGTTTGTCAAAGCACTTTGTAAACTCTGTTTTTAAAGACAGTATATGAAGAAAGTTTTTAGATGCCTGCTAAGATCACAAAAATGTATTAATTATTCGAAATCGGTGAACAATGGAACACATCTCTCTCTATTAAACATGCAGTGTATTTACAATCAAAGTCATGCATTCTTGGTCACCCATTCTAAGGCAAAAAGCAAAAAGGAAAGAAAGAAAGAAAGAAAGAAAGAAAGAAAGAAAGAAAGAAAGAAAGAAAGAAAGAAAGAAAGAAAGGCTTTGCAACATTAAGATTTGAAATTGGAAGTCTGAGCAGTGCTGTATTTGTGTTCAGGCAAAATGTGTTTCTGCAAGTACACTGTGGTGAAGCTTGAGTGAAATGGAGAGGAAATGAACTGATGGAACTGTCACAACAAAATAAATCCATCTTAACAACACATTTGCTAATGTGCTGCAGCCTGCGTAGTGCTTATATTTTTCACACAGTATGCACATAACCATTTACATATTTCTTACTTAATGTGTCTGACTATGAGGACTGTCTCTATATCCACTATCATCCTTATTTGCTTTTATCATTAGTCTTTGATGTATTATTTTGCTGTTTCGCTTTGAATGTCCCAGTTTCCAGATAACAGATGATTCAATTTAATTCCAAAGCAAATCAGTGTATGACCATTTCTGCAAGTTTCTCAAACCAACCATCCAACATTCATATGTTGTGTGTGGCTGTTCAAAACAACTATAAACACTTTAGAGTTCTTGCATGGTCAGACAAAAGGTTGGGCAAACTAATTGTGTTGGAGCATTGGTTCTGTTGGTCACTGTTGCTGTGTTTCTGCACTGCCACACACTCTCATCCCAACTCGTCACATACTCAAGCTTTGCCATTTGCGTCACTTATCACTGCACTGGGTACACCTCAGGGATAATAAAACCTGAATATAGCATTCAAGGCGGAGCCCTTTATTCCTATGAGAGTTGCTCAGTGGCGCATGAGGCCAAAAAAGTTTAATTTCCATGTATAATATACCCCGGATGATCAGCACTACTTCCCCACCACAGGGCCCATAGAGCAGGCGCACTAGAGACCTCTGCCGGCCGAGCCCACTACTTCCTGTTTAGTACTCTGCTAACTTAAAGGTCCAATATGTAATATATGTACTGTAATAAATCCAAAAATGACACCAATGCCTCATCAGATATTAAGGAAACATGTTAAGCTGAAATACTATCTTTTCTGACAACAATGCTAATGTCAGTATTTTTTCTTTTTGAAATTTACATTCCGTGACGGAATTTATGTTTATGTTTTGGCCTATGTGTTGTTATCAACTGCCCAGTTTGACAGCCAGGCCAGGTTGCCAGATATACCTGTAGAAACGTAGTTTTATTCAGCACGCTACTGCTGTAGTACAGCCATGGACGCAGCATACAAACGAACGGGGTCAACAGAGATGGCTTCTACACAACCTAAAAAATCTCGCCATGTTTCTAAACAGTTGCATGACCAGAGGCGTAATAAAACACGGGTAAATATTGGAGATGCATTTGAAAGATGGAGACAGCTTAGAGACCAAAAGGACTTTAAGACCGATACCGAGTTGGCTAATTTCCTTCTGAACAGGTAAGCATCTAGCTTCACTTTTAACGTATACCAACGTTAGTTGGGTATTGCATTTTAAGTAATTTAAACATTCGAGTACTCTCGTTAAATTAATATAGAGTAACGTTACTCGCGTTAGTTACTGGCAAAACATTGACACACACAGCCGGTGAAGTTATACCGATTGGTGCTGGCTAACGCCGCCATGCTAACACACGCTAACTGCTAACTTTACTGACCAGAGGAGCAGCCGGGGGGCGGGCTACATCGGTTGACTTTCTCGGCAACAACCACCATGACAGGTACGTTGTTACGTTGCACTTACATTTTAAGACTCGTCTTCACTGGTCATGATTGTCTTCTTCTTAGTTAGGTTTAGGGAAAGATTGTGATTGGGGTTAAAAGAAGTACATTTGTAACATAACTAAAATGATGCAAAAGACACAAACCACCAATGGGTTAACAGTTGAAAGCCTGGTGCATCTCATACATAAGCTCAAGGGTGTATATCGGTATCAAACCAGTTTGGTGTCTTGAAAGCATTGCGAGGCGACGATGGAAGAATTACCACATCAAAATGATTTGTTCTTTCTCTCGCAAGGTCTTAGCTTTGCTCCATGATACATGGTTATTGGCAAACCAACCCTTTATTACCAGGTTATTTATAATTCCTTATCCGTTACCAATAGAATATCACACACATGAGCATAGCTATGGGTACTGTAGCTAAAAGAATTTGTGTGAAGGCTGCAGGGCTATGGCTTCAGCATCACGCCATGCTGCATTCAGTGTCTCAGGGACTGACATAATGTACAGTGATGAGTCACACACAATGTAACCAGTCAGGATAAAGTGATAAAGGCAACAGAGAGCTGACTGCAGAGCAGAGAGAAGTTCAGTGGTCTGCTAAAGGTAGTGCTATCTTATCACTGACTCAGTCGCATGTATAACAGACTACACTTTAGAGCAGTGGTTCTCAAACTTTTTACACCACGTACCACTTCAGCAAATATTAGGCTCTCTAAGTACCACCATTTTGGCCCACGTCAAAATAGAGTAGCATAAGTCTTGCTTTGCCAGACCTTCTTCCACAGTGCTGCGGAGGAGAGTCTGGCGAGTCCCCACAGCAATTCAGGATGGGAGAAAAACGTGCTCTGGTTTATTGGCATTTCTTCAAACCAATCATCATAAGTACACACAGAGATACACTAGTAAGAGCTAATGAGGTTTAACCATGTATCCAGCTAATCTAAATAGCTCATGTTACTGTATTGCGTGAACAATTAACTTCATTTAACATTGTATGTGGCGTTTTCTTTTGTGGGTCACCAAAACAAGTTCCTTCCCGAGACTACATTGTAGTGCCACCGTCCCTGCGCCCGGAGCTTAGCGCCGCCCAAGACGATTGTGATTGGTTTAAAGAAATGCATACAACGCAGAGTGTTTTTTCTCCTATACCAGAATGTATGTGTGGTGTAGCCAGACCTTACTCCACAGCATGGTGGAGATAGAGCTGGCAATGCGAGACCACAGACAGACAGACAGACAGACATATAAACACCTGGCAAAGTACTCAAATCCTCTTCTATGGTAGTTCCCGCCAAAGTAGCTTTCTCCAGAACCACAGCTTGCCATGCTAACACACACACACACACACACACACACACACACACACTGTCACGACTGGTAAAGATAAAAAGAAACATGTCCGTAACTGACCTGCTTGGATGCTGGGGAGCAGCAGAACTGCCAGAAACATGGTGGCACATGTCTTCATCTCTCTCAGCCCGCTGCGGACCAACATCTCACCTGAGACCTTCAAAGGTTGCTTCAGACCTCCCAATGGGCGTCAGACGGGATTCCACGGTGGGTATGCCGAGTTCACAGTGGGAGGCCACCAAAGGCACCTAGGAAATCACATTGAAATGCAGAAGGCTCAGCAAGACATGTACAAATAGGGGACTCCCTGGAGTATAGCATGGTAGGAGGACTGTCACATTACTAGTCTTTCAATACACCAGCTTTAATTGACAGCAGAAACTTTGAGCTATTTTTCTATGGACACAGTGCAGATGGTGAACAGTGTTGCCTTGAACCTAGGACTGCAACTAATGATTACTTTCATTGTCGATTAATCTGCTGATTATTTTCTTGATTCGTCGATTAATCATTTATAAAATGTCAGAAAATTGTGAAAAATGTCCATCCCAGTTTCTTAAAGTCCAAGGTGATGTCTTTAAATGTCCAAAACCCAAAGATATTCAGTTTAATATTATATAAAGCAGAAAACAGCAGGAAATATCCATATTTGAGAGACATTTTCGGCCATTTTTGCATGAAAATTGAACGATTAATCAATTATCAAAATAGTTGGCGATTATTTTTCTATGGACCGATTAGTCGACTAATGGTTAAAGCTCTACTTGAGTCCTGCTCTGATTTTACCCCTCGCTGCTGAAAGTTCTCAAAGTTCAGTCAGTTACAGTCTTTGGTCATAACCAAGTCAAGTTAGCTTTTCTTTAACTTTATTTCCCAGTCTCTTAGCATACTGGAGAGGCAGCTCTGTTGTCAGTCACTGTTCTGCACAACTAAGGTTAATCTTCCATAGTTGGTCTTTGCCATGTACAGTAACAACAGATCATGGTCATCCTAGATGTGTACCCACTGTATATGCACTAATGTGTGGAAAGGTATTACACTTTCATATTTAGCTTGTAACACTGAACATGAGTATTTCCTTTGTAAAGTTATTTTATTTTGAGTTGTAACCACAACTTTAGCAAAAGATGTTAACAGCATCACTCGCTGTGTTTCCATCCACACATTTCAAGTGAATTAAGTGATATCAAATGACAAATGCCTTATGGAAACAGTAAAATTTGATTGAATTTTATGAATATGGACACAAAGTTTGTACGTTCAATCTCATCAGATTTTCTTGTAATCGGTAAACGGCTTATGTGATAAATGTTGATGGAAAACGTTATTTGCCAAATAAATAATGAATTGCTATTACCTTTTAGGTCATTGTATGTCTCTGTAGGGATCATTTCCATAATGTTGTCAGACACTTACAAATCTAAGCCTGTCAGTGGCACAAACAGCACTTTTAGTGGACGGAAATTGAAGGTGCACAATTGCCTTCTAAATTTACATTACAACTTGTTTCACTGCTGTCGACTGCAGTGGTCATGCTTAATACTGGACCAATTTCAAAGATTGTTGTTCCCATTAGTTGCATAGACACAAAAACATAGGAAAATAGGGTCCAGGTTGAAAAATCAAAGTTACCCTTTAATGAGCCAGACACAACCTTACACAGTATCTTTCATTCAGTTTGTTTGCTCGACGTTATGCTGCTAATGCTGCCTGTCCTTCTACTCTTTAAGTCTTGCCGGCACACATTCATCTCTGTCTAGATGTCTATTAATGCAAGTGTGTGCATATGCTCTGCAGTAGATCTGGATGTGTGTGTATACATATGTATGTGCACACACGTAAAATTTGATTGAATTTCATGAATATGGACACAAAATTTGTACGTTGGATCTTATCGGATTTTCTCATAATCGGTAAACGTGATAAATGTGATAAACACTGATGAAAACATTATTTACCAAATAAATAATGAATTGCGAATATGTTTTAGATCATTTTTTGGTTGTAACCAGCCATAAAACAAAGAAGAAGAAGTCTTAGGTCATTTCCACCACGTATTTCCGCTTTCTTTGCAGACATGGTGGGTGTCAACAAAGACGGATATAAGTGGACAGACGAGGAGACGAGAGCCTTTTTAAATTTAATTTACGAGCGAAAAATAAAGAGCTATTTTAGATAGCAAAAATCGTTGTTTGGCATTTACGTGCATCTGCATCATCATAGCCATGTTATAATAGCATTGTTGTTGTCTTATTAAAGCTTGACATGTCGCTATCAGCTGACACATAAGCATTGTTACAACTTGTCCAGTATTAATCATTTGTAGGTAGACGGCACGATCCATCTTGGCTAGCAAACTTTGTCCGCAAATGTTAGTTTGAATGTTGTGCGATTCGGTGCGAAAATGAATGAAAACGCCTTAAAACTGCCTCAAATCTAATCCATATACCAATTTGACCGCAAAACAGCATGTGATATCATTACGCACAGGTTTTTATTTGCTTTAAAGCCATTGGATGGAAACACCCTTTCACCGGCTTTATTCGCATGAATGTTTTTAGCAAACTTCAGTTAATTTGATTGTCAAGTGGATGGAAAAATAGCTAGTGTGAGCAGCAGTAAGATAACAGGATGAAGACTACTGAATGGATCTGACTCAACACGTAACACTAGGTGGTGTTGACTGCAGCCCTGCAGCCATGCACCAGGCTCTGAGGAGGTTGAAGCTTTTCCAAGGCTTCCCAAAACAACCACTACCAGTTGTCACACATGTCCTGTGCTACTTCGATAACACTTCTACACACTGCACTGTGCATAGGAAACACTGTGATCTTCAGACATTTTTGGACAAATAAACAAACAGAACAAGTGTACAGTATGTGCATCTGCAGTTTAACAAACACAACACATATACTCTACGTCACATTGTTCTCCATTGTCCAAAAGCTGAAGCCACCCTGAACTTGATCTCAGCACCCCTACAAAATAATTGCTGAAAAATAAAAAAGTCTGTCAATCTATTGTGAGCTTAGGAGTTCTGCTCTAGGAATATCACAGCATCATCATCAGTAAAATCATTCAGAAAAAGAGCCATTTTCATGAAAAAAGTGCTTGTCAGCCTTTAGTAAAAATTGCATAAAGTTATTGATACTGCATTTTGGAAATGTCTGCTTTTCCATATTCATTTGTAATACCATCTTACATTTGTAGCAATTAGGGGTGGGAATCACTGGAGGCCCCACGATATGGTATTATCACAATGTTAAAGTCTCACTGCCAAGTTGCAGCCGTTCTTCCTGACTGCAGCTCCATAAAAAAATAAAAATCTGTAAAGCATGCCATGCCATTTAGTAATTATTAATTACTCATTTAATGACTGAACAATGTTTACTGCAAATGAATTCAGCAAAAGGTAGCGGGAGAATCTGCCTTGTGAAGATTCTCCAACCATTGCATGACCTCCACAAAACAGGCCTAATCTTGATTATATTTAATTAGCTGCAATGTAGAGAGCTCAGTAAGATGCTGTGGGCATAAAGGAAACGCGATAATAATTAATCATCATTTTTTTATATTTTATCATGCAATTAGCTCACTGTTTGACTACTGCTGACAGAGTTAGTGTGAGTTTGTCTGTGCGCTCAGCTGTACTATGCCTGCATGTAGACACACTGTTCACATTAGTGCTGTCTTAAAGGCTCATTTAGTTTTTTTTTTAAGCTGGACCCTGGAAAATTGTTTGAATTGGTCCAATATTGACCAAGAACTGTAACCGACAGCTGCCAACCAGGCTGCAATGTAACATAGGACAGGGGTCTTCAACTATTTAAGGCCATGGACCCTTTAGCTAAAAGAGAGATGGAGTATGAACCGCCTACTACATGTTCAGTATGAAATTAATTTGCATTAAACTGGGCCGGATGGATGAAAATGAATGGCGGTGAATCCTTAAAGGTCTCATGGCATGAAAATTTCACTTTATGAGGTTTTTTAACATTAATATGAGTTCCCCCAGCCTACCTATGGTCCCCCAGTGGCTAGAAATGGCAATAGGTGTAAACCACACCCTGGGTATCCTGCTCTGCCTTTGAGAAAATGAAAGCTCAGATCGGCCAATCTGGAATCTTCCCTTTATGATGTCATAAGGGGAAAAGTTACCTCCCCTTTCTCTGCTTTTCCCGCCCATGAGAAAAAGAGAGACATCATGGCTTGCAAACAAGCGAAGCATGGCAGTTGGTCAAGGCCACACCCCCACCCTCCACCTTGCCCCGCCTCTCTCCTCCTCAATAGCATTTAAAGCTACAGACACAGAAATGGCACGTCCTAAGGAAAGCTCATTGTGGGACTGGCACTAGTGGCTGTAATTCTGCACGAAGGCTGAATTTCGGGAAAGAGACATACAGTATTAAGGGACCACTAAGGCCTATATAAAAGCATCCAAAAAGCAGCATGTAATAGGACCTTTAACTGTTAGGTTACCATAGTGGCTACCTTACCTATTGTAAGCTTATCTTCAATGTGTAAATTAAATGTTTTTTTGTTTTTTTTTCCGCAAATAGGCCAATTTATCTTCACTATGAAAATTTCAGACATATTTTAATTTTTGAAAAAAAGAAAGAAGAAAGAAACTTTGGCGACCCCATTGCATTAACTCTGAGGACCCCTTAGGAGTCATAGACCCCCTGTTGAATATTTCTGCTATTTAACAAATGTTCTGTCCACTTAAAGTTCTGTTTTTGCCACTGACAGGCTCAGATTATTATTTTAAGTGTCTGACAACATTATGGAAAATATCTCTACAGAGACAGATTTAAGGTTTTATTTCAACCAAACCAGAGTGGTGTTTGTTGGAACAGTGGAGAGACAAATCAAGACAGCTTTTGATAGTTTAAATTTTTTTCTGACGACTTTGAATGAAGTGTCTTTTACGATGATAAAATGGAGTCTGGTGGGTTTGCCGATAGCAATTTTTCAGTTTCATTAAAAATTCAATAAATGATGAATACATAAATGCACTGTTAAGTATAGAGAATAGATAATAATAGCAGTCATGTTAAACAAAAAGGATCTTACTCTTTAACAAAAAGGTCTATCTCTGTAGGGATCCTTTCCATAATGTTGTCAAACACAGTAGAATATTAATCTGAGCCTGTCAGCGGCAAAAAACAGAACTTTAAGTGGATGGAAATTGAAGGTGCGCAATTGCCCAATAACTTACATTGTAGCTTGTTTTGCCGCTGCTGACTGCAGCGTTCTTGCTTAATACTGGACCAATGTCAAAGATTGTTTTTCCCATCAGTCACTTAGACACAAAAACATAGGAAAATAAGGTTGAAAAAAACGAAGTTACCCTTAAATGAGCCAGACACAGCCTTACACAGTATCTTTCATTTAGTTTGTTTGCTCGACATTATGCTGCTAATGCTGCCTGTCCCTCGACTCTATAAGTCTTGCACACTTCCATCTCTGTCTAGATGTATGTTATCTATTAATGCAAGTGTGTGCATATGCTCCTGCAGCTGATCTGGCTGTGTGTATATATGTACATGTACAGTATGTGCACACTCACGGGTCACAGTTGTATAGTAATCACTGGTAAACATTTCTCCCAGGTAACCTCCTCTGCATATTAATATGAATCATATGATTATGTGGTCGATCAGCAGATTAATCCCTGAGCTGCATCGCCAACAAAAGAAAATGAAAGACTCAATTGTACTCTTGCTGGCAAAGTGTCTGTTTCAGCAAATATGTGAATTGTGGTTGTCGCAGTTACTGCAGAGTCAATAAATGAAATTGCCATATATAAATCACTGTGTTTATTTAATCTTCTTTCTAATCTTCGGTGGTGGAGAGCAGTTTGGGTCCTGCAGTAAGTCTCCAGGACAACAAAGAGTATTTTCACAATCATTTTTTTTTATCAATAATCCCATTTAGAGATTGTAGAAAGATTTTTGCTGTCTGGTTTTCAGTAGGGATGCACCGAATTCAGATTTTTGGGGTTCAGCCGAATACCGAATCCACTGGTTAAGATTCTGCCGAATCCGAAACCGAATACCGAATCCTACTCCCATCCTCAGTCCATTAACACAGTAAACACATTAATGAAGTAAACAACGTCCACAGCCTCTTAAATAGTTAAATGTAACAACTTAATGTTGAATTCACACACTCTTTTCACATCGTAGGAAAGCACATCGTTATTGCCAGATGAGTGACAATTTTGTTTGGTAAATTTCCGCTAACCAGTGTATGATGAAGGCATGTTGGGTGGGTGAAATTAGAAAGCTAACGTTAGCTAACGAGCAGCAACTGGCCGTTCAGTCGCCCCGCTCCCATTGAAGGGCGACTCATTTGCCGAGAGGCTGACAGCCCAGGAGAGGCACTGTCTGGTTAACACAAGTTTTTAGCTGTGACTGTCCTTCCTTTGCCGTACCTGAAGTTGCTGCATTTTGGCTACTGTCTGTAGATTCCTTCATGCACAACTCGTATTCTTTCGGATGTTAATACGCAAATATTTTAACAGCGGAAATGTTGTGTATTGTTTAGGATCCTTGCCACCACGAGACAAATCAGCATTGCAATCTGAACATGTAGCTTGACTTGAATCACCTTCTTTTGACTGAAAGTACTGCCAAACAACACTTTTTTTACTCACGAGTTCCATTTTCAATTTCTCACAGCCTACTGCATTGAACGGTCCACCTACGTAAACACCTTCCCGTAATAAATTGCGGCGTCATTACATCGACAAGCGTAATGCACGTAGTGCAAGTGTAGGGTTCGGTTCAGTGGAAAAAAATTCTAAGGTTCGGCAGAAACCAAACCCTGTCAAAATGCCCAATATTCGGCTGAAGAAACTGAAACTGAGACTGAGACGACTGTAGACGCCTGAGACCAGAGACTGTAAGTGGCAGCATTCTATAATTACTCTGCTCCACTTCGCTCCATAGAAAATATGGTGAATGCTGCCTTTCAGTTTCATTATGGGGTGTTAGCATGAGCATAATCCCTCAATGACTAGGAAAACTGTACGGCAATAACAGGGGGGTGGCTCTGTAAATTGTGATGGATGTTTATAACGGACAGTTTGGGTGATAATTTTATCGTCGACCTTCATTTTCTCTTCCAAATAAGTTTGTCTAACTGTGGGTTTGTTTCCCACCTGTGTGACTGTCTGACCACCCAAGTTGTAGTAAAACTGTAACACACTAGCTTACTGTTTATAATGTGAAAAACAAGATAAGAGGCATTCAAACATTCTTGTGCATCATTGTTTCTTCTATTGAAAACATGGCTGCCAACTACAAAATCTAAACAGACAAAAAAACGCTAATTTTCTCAGTTTCCTAATTAATTAATGAATGAAATAGGACACAGTTAGGATACTCATCCGTACTGTATGGCAACCAAACAGCAGCATCCTGCAAGGTGATGCTACAAGAAAAAGAACAAACTTCAGATATCCAATTTGTGTTGTGCCAACATGATGCCAATTGTCAGATTGGGTTTACTGATGTATGTAACTGCAACATGTGGATGTATGGGCTAATTGGATGGACTAATAGATAAATGGATGGGTTGTTTACTCCATTAATATTTCTAAGCTACATTAATATGTCCCTTGCTCACTACGTTATAGTATCTTTGCAGTATTCAATCGCAAACCTGATCTTTATGTCACAGCTGCTACTTTCAGCATATCAGTTTACATAGAGACATGCCTCTCTGGAAATAGCCATTAGTACTGCACAAGCCTATAGAAGGAAACAATGGAAGACCCCATGGGAAGCACTCTAGCAGCGAAACATCTTTGAAATGCATCATCAAGCAGTTGGATTACACGTGTTTGTGTCAAATGCAGTGGAAAAAAATTAGATTGGATTAAGTTCATACGAACAAATGAATACAGTTTTGCTTACTACAGAGCAGAACTGTATTAATCAAAGTATGTTGTTGACATGGGCTCAACCTTACTCATATTACTGCCTTAATTACATTGTCACTGGATTACTGGTGTGCATTTTAACATAGCCATTGATGTTCCCTGCATGAGAGAAATGTGTTCCCCCACTAGGAGGGGATTTCATAAAGGATTCATGACAAGAATCAGCACATTCCCATTAAAGCAGGGCGGAAGGAAAGGAGCTGTGTAGCTTTGGGTGGTGGATGATCAGATGCATTTAACTTCAACACTAACAGGTTCCATTCCAAACTCATGCCAAGAGCTTTTCAGCTGGGAAGAATGTTTTTGATTTAAGCCAAAGTTTTTTTCTGTATTTATCAATGACAAAAAGCCCTCCTTTACCACACTGTTTGAATTGCCCATACCTGACCTTTTCATGAGGTGAATGCTGAGTCTGTATGGTGGAGACGAGTGCAAATGACACTAGAGTTTCCAAATACTCATGTTCAAAAAGAATGTTAAGTGTTTCATCTGCCGATCAAATGCATTCTCGCAGATCACACAAACGTGAACAAAGGCAGGAGCCACTTAAGGGAGGCATTCATGCATTATTGATAAAAACTGGTTCTGTCTTGACTTTCTTAAAGGCCCCATGAAGTGAAAAATGCCCAGGGTAAATCCTCTTTCCCTATGTTAATTGTCATTCATTTATCTCTTGTTCTATGCTAAATATATGTTTAAAATTGATTATTTTCCCATCATAATCACTGTCTGTTCTCTTCATGTGAAATGGTTTTAAATGTTTGATGACTCATCCTGCACTCGTGGCCGTTTACAAATTTTATGTCCAATGAAAATGTTTTATCAAGTATTTATGTCCCTCGCCCATTACCATTAACCAAATATACGCTGCAGGAATAGCTTGCTACCTTTCTCTGTTAGAAAGAGGGGTTCCTTAATTGTACACTGTCAGTGCAACCCGTTCTTGTCCTGTATGTCGCTAAAATGTGCATTTTGTAACTCCACCCACTATCTTTTCCTAACCCTAACTAAGTGGTGTTGCCCTGCACGTTGAAAACTGACGCTAAATCGGTCTGGACCCAGAGCATCAAAAAGTGAGTCCCGATCAAGCTCAAATTAGTTGAAAGCCCCACTGCATCTGACTGAGACACTAAAGGAGACTTTTTGCGTCACCAGCAAACACCAAAGACACTTGACCAAGCATCGCTACATCAGTACTACAGATTTGTTGATTGGTGGTTATGACAGCGTTGACACACAGGCAGACAGACACAGACAGACTATTCCAGACACACGCTGTCGCAGCTGCTAACAATGTGGCTGAGGTCTAATTCAATCGAGGAAAACTTTGCTGATGTTACTGGCTCTGTGCCAAAGCAGCATTGGCATGCTACACGCTACATGCAGATAAACGTTGCTGCTGCTGGTTGACGGCGGCAGAGTGAGCTGGCGGAATGGACGGAGGCGCAATAAATCTGCATGTAACGTTACTGCCAGCGCCACAGTGAAAATCAGTTAAGTTTTCTTTCATCTTTATCCAACTCCTGATCTGACAGCAACAACAGGTGAGGGACGTTTGTGTGGAGCCAACGGTCCTCAGTACTGAGCTAAACTCTAAGCCTGCCCAATTTTTTAGCAATCCAATCAAATGCAAAGTATTTATTTTACCGCTCAAATATTCAATTTCACTAGGAAATAGATCACAGTACAGAAGCTAAAGACGCTCCAACTTCCGCTTCACTGGAAATTTAAATACTTACATTACCCGGTCTTCACTTCATAATCAACTAAGTATTCGCAAATCCAACTCTGCCTCTGGTCTTGCATCTTTTTAATCTGCCACAGCTCGCAACTGGAATGCTCTGCAAAAGATTCTTAAACTGGACAAACTCATTTCCATTTCATCCATCAAAACCTAAATCTCATCTTGTTCACCGACATATGCTGTTGCTTTTCCACATCATAATTTCCCAGCTAAACATAGTATGGTTTCGCCCTTTCTTACTCACCCATGTACATGTTAACTGTTGTCTGTGTTGTATTTTTAAATTCTACTTTATGTCATTTTACAATTGAATGCATGTCTAAAGTACATTATTTCCTAGCCCTCCTTTCCGTCCCCTAAGTGGCCGCCATTGTAAATAAGAACCTGTTTTTAACGACTTGCCTGTAAAAATAAAGGTGAAATGAAAAAAAAAAGTGTTTCTAAGCTAGTTCTAGTGCAGCATTGGTAGCCAGGCAGTAAGCCGTGCAGCCACGCTTGTGATTTCTCAGTAGGCCTGTTAACATGATCGTTGCAATGGCGCTGCGCTAAGCTAAATGCTAAAGAGGTAAAGGTGCCAGCACAGCAGTACCAGCAGACTTTCTCTTAAGACTTATGTCTGTGAGACAGTCAACTAGAAAGAAGGTTGTGTTTGTTTGTGAACCACATACAGAGTGTGTGTCTGGTGGTCTCCCTGTCTAAGGCCACATTGCTACTGCATATGAATTTTAAAATGAATTTTTTCTCTGTTTTGGCTTTCAATTTGGCAAACAACACAGCACTTTCACCCAGGAGACCGGGGTTTGTGTCCAGTTCTTGTCCCGTGTGTCACTGAAACATACATTTTGTAACCCCACCCACAATCTATTCAGAAATCTATCTGTCTCGTTCTTGCGCCGCGTGTCAGTTAAATGTACGTCCCGATCCACAGCGTCAAAAAGTGACGGCAAAAGTCCCGACCAAGCACCAATTAGTTGCCCCACCGCATCAGAGACGCTAAAGGGGACTTTTTGCATCAGTAACAAACGCCAAAGGCACCTGACCAAGCTTTTTGACGCGCTGGGAGTGAGAATATGCAAAACCCCTATTGTAATGAATTTAACAAGGTTCTGTCTTATAACTAAATTAACTGTTTAACTTGGAAGAATGCGTAGTTTGCTCTTTAAAACAAAACACAGTCTTGTTTTAAGGTTTTCTGCCCCCTTCTACTTTCAGGGTTCTCAAGATTGAGCAAAAGTTTGGAGTGAGATTACATGCGTTAGGGAAGGAGCGATCCCAATATTTGCAGCAGTGGTCCCCCCCCTCATGCTTTTTGCTAGAAGTTCAATTTTACGGTGTTTCATGTTTTTAGCCCCCAACGTTGCCATCCAGGCAGCGCGGCAATGGTTATGTTTAGGGTTAAGGTGAGGGTTAGCTGCCTGGAAGGCGACATTGGAGGCTTAAAACAGCATTGAGCCAACTTTACCCACTGTTGATAATTAACCAGCACAAATAGAAATGATAACACTTGGTGAATCTGATAAATGGCAGTGCAACATTACCACCAGTCTTTTGGTTTTTATATGTACCATGTACCTTGGTCGCTTGTTCTGTTATGCCACCAACAGAAGCTGAAGCATAAAACTTTGCAATCCCACTTGCTGACTTAAGTGCCTGTTCTTTGGCCTGATGCCCTTTGCTTTTAACAACATCAGTCACACCTTGATCGGCACATTAATTCTCATGTCTGCAAACAGAGTACCAGTAATAGGAGCTGGTAATGCCTTTGGTGATAAATGGCCATTTGGTTGACCACTCATTTTTGAAAGTACACCTATAAGTGGCTGCTCCACTTAAAGCTTTCCTCTTCCCTGTCTTGTCCACTGATTCTTCCACTGTCTCCTGTATGCTCTTCTCCTCTGATCTGGCAACCTTTTTAGGGGGCTTACCCTTTGGTGCCGAAAAAATATTCTTTTGCTTCTTCCTTGACATCTTTGAAACAGAAAAATGCCATGATTAATGTAGGCCTATGTTTTGACAGGATATTAAACATTATTGAAATAATATCCAGAGTACTCTGCTTTAATAAATGTAGTCTTAATGTAACTAAAAAGACTATTAATACAGTATACCCTCCAACATTTCCATAAGTTTCAGATAACGTAAGCCAGCCAAACTGAGCCAAAGCTTGTGGTTGCAAAGCAGATAATAATTTAGCCACAAATGGTCTATATTACCAAATGTTCTGGACTCTCTTGAGTAAATATTAAAAATATTAGACAAGCTTTCTTCCAACTCACCTTCTCCGTGTGTTCACGCGTCTATGTTGCTTACTTAGTAACGAACGTACGCTGGCCGAGACTGTTCTGTGTGTTCACGCGTCTATGTTGCCTAGTAACTAATTTATGGTGGCCGAGACTGTTTAACAAAGAGACAAACGATACGTTCTGGTGGTAGGAAACTTCTGTCTGCGCCTCGTCCATAATGTACAATGGTAAGTGGATTGTGTCATTCAAATGATACCCAGGAGAAGGAGGAGGAGCAGGCTACCCTCCCCGTCGCCGCCAGACCGTGTGGATTTTTGAATTGATTTAATAGGGATTGCAGACGAGAGACCAGCGGCGACTAAGCGGCGAGTGCATGTAAAGGCAGTTACACACCAACCAGATGGCCAACCGTTGGCAGAAAAGTTGGACTGATCAGTCTCCCCGAGTTGGTCAAAAAAGTGCCTCGGAACACACCAAAGCGACGAGACGTAATACGTCTCCATAACAGCAGTTATCTGTATCTGTATTGTCACCCAAAAAATTTAAACCAGCAGCTGATTGTACAAACGTGTCACATGGGTCTGGCTGCTGCTTCCGGATTTTGTATTTTTCAACCAGCCATTACTGGCGACTCATTCAGAATACGATCTCATATTGTACTAAAATAGTTTCATGACCAAAATGTGTTTCTGAAAAAATTTTAAGTGAGAAATAGGCCATGCAGTTGTTGTCTTCATTTCAGATCGACAGCTCCTCCAACGGACGACGGCTCGGAACACAGACTCGAGTCACTGACCTCGCCAGACTGTCCAACGGCCGATTATTGGCCCAGTGTGTAACTGCTTTTAGAAACATTTAATGACGGCGATGGCGTATGTTAGAATTCCCATACAAATGTACGCCTACTAAAGACGTCTAAACTAAGTACTTCGCCTTACAAACGTGTGAAACATAGGTCTTCACTATCTAAAGATGTATGAACTAAGTACGTCGTCAGTGTGACTTTTCCCCTAACTTTATTGATAACTAGAGTACAGTACATATGTTCTCATCGTTTAGATTCACATTTTGTTAGTGTTCTTTTGCTTACTTTCTGGTGCTTATGTATTACTAATTAATGTGTGGCTAATAATATATCATGCTTATAAAAAAGTATTAAAATGATGAATGAACACTCGGAATGTTTTTTCTGAATGCCTCTAAGGCAATAAGAGACCGATGCCGCCAGCATTAGCTATCTTAGCTCAGCCGTCCGAACAACAATCATAAATAAAATAGCAATTTGGCATATTCAAACAAAATCAACAACAATCATCAACTGTCTTACGCCTTAGGACCTTAACGAAGGTATAGTCTAGTGTTGACGAACTGACCGAAGAGCCAGTTAATTAACCCGAGTCGTGTCACTGAACCGGAAGAATTGAGTGCCATATGTCAATGAACCGACTCACTCCTGTTTTTTTACCTCATTAGCGCCTCCACTGGAGTGGTGGTAGAATCAATCAGGAAATGGGCTACTTCGAGCAGCACGATTGGACCGAAAGAGTTGTTGAAGAGTTGTAGATTGGAGACCGCGCACCAGGCTACTGAACGACACCGACTGTAACCTTGCAACTGCTCGAGTCTAATGTAATCAAGCGGTGTCTTGGTTCTCCTACCAAGCCTTGTTTCTAGTGCATCTTAGATGATTGTATTCATGGCAATTCACACATTATCGATAGGGAAGTACATCACATACAAATACACGTCATGTTATCTTGGTAGTTATGTTAAGTTAAATGTTAGAGAAGTGAATGTTGCAGGCTGCATGGTAGGTAGGCTGAGGAGAGAGACCGCGCTACTGAACGAGACCGAATGTAACCGTGCAACCGCTCGAGTCTAACGTAATCAAACGTGCGTCTAGGTTCTCGGCAAGTTTGAGTTATTATCCCAGAAGCCTTTATGTCTCGTTCTCCCCCCGGACACACGAACTGGTGACCAAATCTGTTAACTCGGTAGGCCAACCAACGACCGTCTGGTTGAACCGACTCGCGTAAAAGACCCGGTTGTCCCATCACTAGTATAGTCACAAGATATATGATCAAAATCATAAAAATAACAGCTTATATAGCTGGGGAGCTTGCTAGCCTTAGTGTCAGTTGCGTTCACGTTACCCAAAATGAACCTCAATTCACTCAAAAAATACAAACAAATCAACTACTAATGGTATTCTACTAACGTTAAAACATATATGAAGGTGCTTGAGTGACATTTACCCATTACAGAATAAATAATTCTGTGATTTGGCTGGTTTTCATAGCTTTGCAGGGGTTATTGCCAACTAGCTAAAGAACACACAGTGAGACTGTGGTACCTATGACTCAAATCTGATTTTTTTTTTAATTGGGGGTATCTGCAAAGATACGTAATAAATAAAGAACTTCTATTTCGTTTTGGTTTTTTTATCAGAAACTGCTTTATTGGCCAAGTAAGTGTAAACACAAGGGAATTTGAGTCCGGCTTTGTGTTGCTTTCAACACAGAAACAGACATAACGTTACGGCTAAAAACAAAGATGAACAAGGTAACGTTAAACATAAACGTTTACTACTATGTACAGATATAAGTTGTATATATATATAATAAAGTGTATACATGCATATGCATACACATACGTACTTCAAGTTACATGTAAACAGATCTATGAAGCTTATAAACAGTAAGGCAATTAGTGCAAATGATCCAGTAGATGGCGCCAATGTTCAATCAATGTTGAGTCACAATGCATTCTTCCAACAGTGCAGGACACATAAACTGATGATGTACTACAATTTAATTTATCGTATTATTTTGATACTCACAGTACTTTTAGAGCAACTTTTATAATGGATAAAGGGCCTGGAATATGTTTATGTTGAATGAATTGAAAGACATTTTAACCTATAGGCTATAGGTCTACTGTATATTGATTGACTTGAATTCACTCAATATATTTGGGGGGGGTCATCTCTGGCGACGACGACGCCTAGATGTGGCAGCGAACTTATCTACTACGATGTGCACTGGCGACGGTGTAGTCTATACGCACACGTCACACGACAGTCTTCTGTGGTAGGTTATCCGTGGCACAATCCAATCGCCATAATATGTACAACGTTACCGGGACAATGTAGTGGGAGAACTTTGTGGGTGTTACCTTCTCAGCGTGAGCGTGTGAATTGCTTGAAATACGTGTGTCTCACGGTCAATGCGTGAGGCTTGAGAACCCTGTAACTTTCTCTGTGGTCTGTATGCTAATATAGTTGATTACAAAGTACATCTTCCATCATTGAATTATATGTATGTTAATACTGTCAGACTATTTGAGTGTAAGAGTATAAATTAGATTTTATCAAAGGACTCACTTCATCTGAACAGGAATTACCATTAGCTTTAGTTAGCTTAGGGCATATTTTAGCCTTAATCAAATATCTGTTTTATCCTCTGAAACCAGAAACAGAAAGATAATTAATGTGTACAAATAAGTAATCATAGAGTCACAGATAACAGAATAGAGGTTCTGTTATCTCTGGCCAAGTCTATCCATTAGAACACACTCCTGCTGGCAGCCATACTACAAAAGAAGATATTTTTTTCAAATTCTGGTATTTCAGTGATTGATTCTCAGTGTTGGAAAATAGCAGGGATGAAATCCTGTTTCACATGCAGTTTCAAAGGCAGTGGATAACAGCCTTTAATCATGACATTGGCTTTCCTGAGGTAGACAATATCTGCTTCTAGGTCTCCCAGCTCCAATCCACGGTAGGGACGGATGACCCCAGCCCAGTAGTCTGGATCAACGGAAGTACATTTCCAGGATAATTACAGATGTTACTCACCTTCCGCTCTCTGTGTGTTGCCGTTCTTGCTTCGGGAAACAACAACAAACTTCGAGCTAGCACGCTACACGCTGAAAATGGCAACTTTTGAAGAAAATAATTTGGATCGCGCAACAAGGCAGGCCTGCTTGTTTTTTTCGGGGAATGATTGTAAAGATTTACAAAGAATATGTTTACGGCATTTCCTCTCTAACTGGGACATTTTGGGACTGATTGGTGGTATTGCTGTGGACGAAGTACACACGGAGATACACTGGTAAGAGCTAATTAAATTTAACCATGCATCCAGCTAATTTAAATAGCTCACATTACTGTACACACTAGGATATCCATTGTAAATTGAGCTTTATGTGAGAGGCAGCACGCAGAGCTGAAGCCATACGGTAGCTTATTTGCTTCTAGGCCCTGCTGGTTATTATGAGCTCAGAGCGACTGTGTAATTTCAAACACAAGCTGGCGCTGCTCTGACAACACTCACACACACTTCCTAAAACATTAACTTCTGAGAAAAATTGCCACTTTCCCTGCTGAACTGCAGTGCCTGCCACACATACAGTGACACAGCACTACAAGCAGTAAGTGAGGGTGGAGGACACTTTCAAGGATGTCTTTATGACTTCCACAGTAACAAAAACGTACAATTAATCTCTTGCAAAGACATGCATTAAGTCCATGAATAGTACGTAAAAATATACCTCTGGGGAATTACAAAGTGTCGGGTGGAGCTCTGTCACTTGTATTAGCAGCTGCTCTGTTTGAGGTCTTACTAAACTCCATGGCCATATGGAGGTAAAGAAAATCTGCTGACTACACACACACACACACACACACACACACACACACACACACACACACACACACACACACACACACACACACGCTTAACTTTTTCCGAGCACATTTATGTCTGAATAAATGTTTTGCTCTGTCTCGGCTCCAGGAAGCCAATCCCACAGTCTCAAAAATATCACACCACCGTTGTAGATTTTGATAAGCTTGTACTGCATTCCATTTGAAGTGGGAAGGTCTCATATTGCAGCTGATGGGCTGTAGTTTCCATGGCCATGGTGTTTCAGGACTCCACTTCTTTCACTTATTACCTCAGTAAACATTTTCATAATCAGTTTATGGTCTCAATCACTAGTTTGCAGTCTTCTTCAATACAGCATGACGTTCATTTTGTAAATTATGGTCTTATTTTAAAAGACGAAATGCTTTAGGGCATGGCGACCTGTTAATTATGGTGAAGGCTTAGCAATGCTAACCACGCTAACACTGTGGACATTAAAATAGCTGTTTAAGTCTTAAACTTTGACCCCCACTGTGTGTTATTGCCTAAAAATGTCTTGTTCAGGGCTTGGTAAACCTTGCCAACTAGCTAGCTCTAGCGTTAGCTGGTAACTTAAAAAAAAAAAGCTGTGGTTTTTCAACCAGCTCTGTGTACTGTGCATGAAGATGACAGGTGCTGTCTGCATTTACCCGTCGGTAAATCTCCGCTGGATGAATAGTGTTTATGCAATGACAATAAATATCTATCTATCTATCTATCTATCTATCTATCTATCTATCTATCTGTTTGCTGTGCTGTTTGCACGCTTTGAGCTGCCTCCTTCGGGTTGACACAAACGCTGCTTGATTGGTATGTAGGCTAAATGGTGTAAGATTTATATTTTAATTATTTGGTGTTACTACCATTTTCTATAAATAACAGGAACCCGGCTGGTTCAGCTGGAGATCGTCTTAGCCACATAGCGTTCACCCACTGGCTGCTGTTTTTCCTGGGCTGCTGTTTGCCTTAAAGTGCATGTTCTGAATATTGTACCAGCAACTTCAACAGATTGCTGCATGCCTGTCCTGCCGTCATGGCCATTGGGCAACTACAGCCATACGGTCAAATGTGTGAGCCACCTGTTATATGTGGCCCAGTGTTCTAAAATGTTTTAATGTAGCTGAAGGGGTTGGCTCCCTACATTATAATTTGGTTGATTTAAGTTGTTTCTTTTCCTTTTTGTTATTTTGTTTTCAATTTAGTTAAAAGTTGCATTTACGTTTTGTTTGGTTTTCTTATTAGTGAGTTTAGTTTTCTATCTAAAATATTGAGTTTCTTTGGTTAAGTTCTCATTGGGTTCTTATCATACTTAGTATTTTGTTGGTCTTGGTTTATTGACAAGTGTTTTCTTTTGAATTTATATTATTTTGTTTTGCACTGCCTTCCTGGAACCACTGGTGGTTCTGGCAGTTTATATTGTGTTTATATTGTGATAAGTTTCTTTCAGTTTGTTCTTTTCATCATAATTTCATATATTGATTCTCTTTCTGTGTGTGTGTGTCCCGTTTTTGTCCCTGTTTCAGTTGCTGAGAGCCGAAGGTGGTGGTGCTGGTGTCCGGGTGGTAGTGTCCCCTTCCTGTGTGCTGTGTTGTCTACCCCGTTTTCTTTGCTGTGTTTAATGTTGTGTGTGTTCACGGGTGACGCTCCCTGGGATCCCTCACTGCCCTCGTGACCCCCTTCTCCTCCACTGGTAAGCCTCAGCAGCAATTATAATTTTCCCCTTTTTTTCCCCTCCATAAGGTATGAATGTTTTAAAATTATTGAAATAAAATTTGTTGTTCCTTTTAAAATTTAACCTCGTCTCTGGCTGAATTGTATACAAACCTGTGTGTCCTTAATTGTATCAATAACATTGCAATTAGGAAGTAAAATCATTCTCTGGGTGAAATTCCCAGGGTGTTGTTGTCTGTGTTTTTGGGGCAGGTTCCACCCAGACCATAACCTCCTCTGTTCTGTCCGCTCTCCTGCCGCAATTCCTAATTGCTGCTGCAACACTGGAAAACCATTTTTTTGGGATCAATAAAAATCTATCTATCTATCTATATATCTATCTATCTATCTATAATATGTCCTCTTCAAGGTTCCCTGTGGAGGTTTTGACCTTACGTTTTGCTTCAGAGCAATGTTTTTATGAGGGAGTCCCCATAATAACGGTGATGTAATAAACATTACTGCTGACAATTTCTATCTACAGGTGGCTGTAGCACACTAAAGCCCAGTTCAGACCAAAGATTTGCGACAAGACGAGTTGAAACTTGCAACTTCTTGCAATAAGCTGGTCTGCAGCGTTCTAAAACCTGCCAGTTCACACCAAAGCAACGACACGAGACGGTGTATCATCTCCATAGCAACGCCTCTCTGTACTTCCATTCTAACTTCAGACTTCCAGGCTTTTTGTAGCTAATTATAGCATTTGTTTCGTCTAAATATGATTGTGGATAACGTTAGTTGATATTGAGATGCTAGCTACAGTTACATTTCAAGTGATGAATTTGTTCTAACGCCACTGGGCGCTCCCACTCTTCAGTCACTCAGGCGTTACCGTGCTTTTGGGCGGTCGTTGAGACTGTCTAAAACTCTGCCATTTCGACCAGCTGTTTGTAACATAAAAATAAAAAAGATATCATTTTATTTCTATAGTTTATAGCTGACTTCACCAGCTGACTTCTCTACTGGCTGTTGAAAGAGGTGACAACTTTTCCCTGTGATGTTCTATAGTGGTTTCGTCTTGTCGTGAGTCTTCAGAACTCTGAACTGGTCTTAAGAAATGTAGCATTCCACTGGCGGAAGGCAGGGAAGACAGCAGGGAAAAGGGATGTAAACAACAACAATACAATTTTTTTTTAAATTGGCTTTGGATTTGAATGCACTGGCATTGTTCCTCTAGAGGAGACTTCTGCCGCTGTGTTCCTCTCCAAACAGCAGTCAACCATTGCTAAAGCCTCATTGTGGCACAGTTTTGTGCTGGCTGGGATAAGAGAGCGACTCAACAGTAATCTCTTACAGCCTTTTGGGTGGAAGGCACGAGCAGATCAACAGGAGCTAAGACATTGGAGAAACAGCTCAAAGGCCCTGGCTATAACCAGACTGAACTGAAAGCGTACAACTTGATACTTATTGCTGGAGTGAGAGCATTTAAACACACAATTGCTTACTGTAGGTTCTCTTTGGAAGGTTTAAAAAAAAACAACAGCAAAACAGTTACAACACTTTAGAGCATTTTCAACAAAGAAACCAATCATGGTGAAGAACATGTTGTTCCCCCTAAAGTGGGACCATCTCCACAAACAAAATTACCTCAACTGCCAGTTTAAAAATGTGAGATGCATCACTTACCCATATGTCATCAATGAGTGATCAGTGATGGGTCAACACATTCTCACTCCCATCGTGTAAAATACGGACACTTGGTCAGGTGCCTTTGGCGTTGTTATTGACGCTAAAAGTCATCACATCTAATTGGTCGAGGCTATTGGCGTCACTTTTGACGCAGTTAGGTTAAGGATCAGATCGTGGGTGAGCTTAAAAAAGGTACGTTTCCGTGACACACGGGACAAGAACGGGAGAGTTGGGTTTAGGAAAAGTAGAAAGCAACAGTTGGGTTTAGGAAAAGTGACGCGGAACACAAACCTGGTCTCCGGGGTGAAAGTCCTGTGTTGTTTGATATGATTTGGGCTTTCATACTACTCGCTACCGTTGTCTCTCTTAATACTACGTCATGTTCAAGCGCCGTGTAGCTGCTGCTCTGCCCGGTGCGTTCTACACACACGCTGAAGGGGGATTTTTGCGTCGTATCTGACGCTGACAGCCACTACCCAAGCGTCCGTATTTTACGAGTTCGGAGTGAGAGCAGGTTGGATGGGTCAGCATATCAAGTCTGACAGGGGCTGATCCATCATTCCTTTCAAGGGAATGAAACTGAGACTAAAGCATGCAGGACAATAAGCAGATATCTTAGCAACGGTTTGACAAGTAGCAATTATCAACAACACAACAGTGCATCATTGACTTCTCTATTTCCTTGTGCTGTGTTCAGCTTTATTACAGCAGAGCTAAATCTTTCCACTGCAACCTGGGTCAAATCCAATGGTGGAATGTAACTGAGTACATTTACTTAAATTTGTGGTACTTGTACTTTACTTGAGTCTCTTCTTTCATGCCACTTTCTACTTCTACTCCGCTACATTTCAGAGAGAAATATTGTACTTTTTACTCCATTACATTCATCTGACAGCTTTAGTTACTACTTTACATATTAAGATTTTTGCACACAAAACATAATACATGTAGTTTATAAAATCTGATGTTTCATTAAGAACTAAACTACCCAACAAAGTATATCTGAAATGATTAGACCATTAAACAGTTTGGATCGTTTCCAATTTCTAAAATGGGAGGATTTCTTCTGCATTGAGTACTTTTACTTTTAATACTTTAAGTACATTTTCCTGATGATACTTGCATACTTTTACTTAAGTAACATTTTACATGCAGGACTTTTACTTGTAACAAATGTAAAAGTATGTACAGGCTTTTATTTACCCTGGATTTTGCCTCTGACTTCATACAGGCTGCCCTATCGGTGGAGGTTGTATGTGCCTGCAGACTGTAGTCATTATTTAGCGGTAAAAAAGGTTACCACTAACTCCTCTGCATGTATTTTCAAGTAAATAAACATTAAATCTCTGTTATTATTGACAGTGAATGTTCGTATGAAAAGACACTTGAATTAAAAAGCAATCAATGATAAGGCAGTGTAGTTTCTTTGTAGGTAACATGCAACTATAACATCATAATGGTCATAATGTATGAGCTCTCTGTCAGGGAAACTAATTGATTGATTGAACTTGAATGATTTGAATGATTTTCAACAGCGTTAGTGCATTGTCAATGCAGAAATGTACATCTATCAACCCTAAAGCATTTTTACTCATTGTTTTGTTATACTACCATTATTACTGTCTAGAAACCATGATAACTAATATGTTATTCAATGTCTTCCTTTGAGGATCAATGACTCATGTTATTGGTTCAATGACTCATGTTATTGGCCTGTCAGTGTTTCTGGGGCCACGACTGCAGTATAGTGCATTATGAAGGCATTCGTAGTGAATTATAATGCATTAATAATGCTTCATGTCTACACTCATTACCACACATTATGCTTTCTGATGCACTATATCGACAGTCATAAAACATTTAGATGTGACTTATAATGATTTATGGTTCAAGTGTCCTGTGGGTGCTCTTGACCAGTTATTGAAGGGTAACTTCGGGTTTTTTCAACACGGACCCTATTTTCCTATGTTTCTGTGTCTAAGTGACTGATAGGATCATCAATCTTTGAAATTGGTCCAGTATTGAGCAAGACTGCAGCAGTCGGCAGCAGCAAAACAAGCTACATAAGTTATTGGGCAATTGTGGACCTTCAATTTCCATCCACTAAAAGTGCTGTTTTTACCGCTGACAAGCTCAGATTATTATTCTAAGTGTCTGACAACATTATGGAAAGGATCCCTACAGAGATAGACCTTTTTGTTAAAGAGTAAGATCCTTTTTAATGTAAAACAGCTCTGAAATCACTATTGCCAAACCTACCAGACTCCATTTAGATAAACAGTACTTTTATCATCGTAAAATACACTTCATTCAAAGTCGACAGAAACTAAATAAAGCTATCAAAAGCCCTCTTGGTTCATCTTTCCACTGTTCCATCAATCACCACGCTGGTGTGGTTGAAATAAACTTTTAATTCACCCATTTACATGTGGAAATATGCTGGCTCTATACACGCTAAAAGTACTGTTTATTGATATGGAGTCTGGTGAGTTTGGCGTTGGTGATTTCAGAGCTTTTTCTGGTTAAAAAAAAATAATCTAACTGTTTACCAAAAAGGTCTATCTCTGTAGGGATCCTTTGCATAATGTTGTCAGACACGTATAATAATAAATAATAATCTGAGCCTGTCAACGGCAAAAATAGACTATGCTTAAAGTTTTTAATTTACGTCAGACACTAATGCATGGGAAAATAGGGTCCAGGTTGAAAAAAAACTAAATTACACTTTAACTAGAGGTTGACTGATGGGGCTTATGACACATTATGCTCACCTTAACAATCAAATGTAGTAAGGACTCATAGCATGCTATTATAATCCATTCAGTATCATACATTTCGGATTTGCAAACAAAACTTTTTGATTCGCATTAATGTGATTCATGTTTAATCACACATTTAATTTACTTGCAATAAAACACTTTTGATTGCAGTGTGGAAAACTTTGCTCTCAAAGCTATTCTGTTTGATGCATGAAAAAGACCCAAAGTAACCTCATATATTACACATACACAGACACATGCAATGCAGCTCTGCCCACAGAGCTAAAAATATGTATATCATTAGCAACGTCCTGAGGCCTGCAGTGACAATGCGTAATATGATTCACTGAGCAGCAGTCAGCCAGTTTTAGTAACAGACCTGCCTCAACACACATGCTAACAGGCAGGAGGGTGTGTGTGTGTGTGTGTGTGTGTGTGTGTGTGTGTGTGTGTGTGTGTGTGTGTGTATTTTCCTGAAAAGCCGTCTGGATTTGATTCCAGGGAAATAACATGGTCACATTCTGAACATGCTGTCCTCCTGATCGATGTACACCTAACAAGGTTAGCGTGAGCATGAAAACATGTGGCGAGACACAAATGAATGTAGTCTGTCACACAAGAATGCACACAAACACACACACACACACACACACACACACTCACACACATGAACAGGGGCACCTCACTGGATGTACTGCCTGTCATGCCGGCTGCTTTCCACACACAACAATATAGGCCTATAGGCCACATAGTGGAGCATGCACACACACACACACACACACACACACACACACACACACACACACACACACACACACACACACACACACACACACGCATACAAACAGACAACACAGAACACGAGGTCTGGTGTTGGTGGTGATGTCACAAGTTTAACATGTTCTGTATGTTTAAAATAATTTATTAGAATAATATGTCCTGCAAAGCTACCTAAATAATCCTTAACACAATAGAAATGCAATATTCAGCAGGACTTAATGTATACATTATTACGTTCTCAGATCGATGGAAAACGCTCCTATGGGTGGTTTTATAGGGTAGGAATGAACAACCTGTATTGTTGTATGGTTTGGAGGACTTGTATTTTTGGGCATTTGCTGAAAGGAGTGATGCTCTAGCTCATGTTCCTAGTGGGGACAGTCTCTTGTTTCTTTTAATGCTTGTTTTGTGGTTGTCTGAAGGTTTCCTCTTGAAAATGATCTAATTGAGATTACTTGATTAAATAATGTGACCTGTGACAAGACACAGTTGTTATCTACTTTTTGACCATGGACTGCTTCGGCAAATTCTAATGCTGTATTTGTATTCTTTTTTTGTTTAAAGATTAGTTTTGGCCATTTTGGCCTTTATTTGATAGGACAGCTGAAGACAGGAAAGGGGAATGACATGCAGCAAAAGCCTGAGCCTTAGTATATGCAGCGCACACTCAACCTGATGTTCTTTTTTCTAAAAAAAAAAATAATATTAATGTGACCCAATATCATTAAAGACACACATTTTGAATAGGTGGTTTGTCTATATCAAAAGAGACTGTTGCATTGGAATACATGGAAATAAGTATAATTTTAGTGTGTGGAACACATCAAGGAGCTTCATTTTGACAGCCGCTGGCTACAGTGGAGGAGCAGAGGCAGCAAGGTGATGTGAGGCTGACTGACGGGCCAACATGCTCTTGTTTTAGCTTCCTGTCTTGCTTTAATCCCTCTGTCACTGCGATGAAATGATGAAATCTTTAAGTTACATTAAAGAGGAGGGAGGCGAGAAATGCCCTCATTAAAGTTGGCGGAAGCATCACCAACAGTGCGGAGAGCCGTTCTGGGCGAGCCCTGCAGTCACACTGTGTGATCCCTGCACAGCCTACAGATTACAGCGGCTGTGAATGTAAGCGTGATGAAATTGAAACACTCACGCTGCAACTGATGAAACTTGACATTAACGGTGGGTGGGTGTTTTTTCTTTTCTTTTTATTCTTTCTCTTGACTGTTTGAAAGTACCTTCACTTCACCATGTCAGTGTTGCTGTCAGGATTCCGAGTGGGGAGAGGAATAATGCAAGAAGATCAAAAGCAATACAGGGAATCAAAAGAAGTGTATGGGTGGGAAGGGGACATTATTTTGTTGTAGTGAAGTATTCAACACTGGTTTTGAGCAATATAATGGCTTTGCCTTGCATTTTAGTCATCACGGCCCATCACAGCGCAGACCCCATCAAGGACAACAAACAAAGACATAATCACACTCAGTCAGGGATGGACAGGAACACCACGGAGGCCTGAGAGACTACACAGAAAAAGCTGACTGCACTGATGAGCTCACCTAAAGACAGACAGGAGGAAGTGCTCAGTGACATCCCGCAATGTAGAGTTTTGTCCATATTGGACAATTCCACACCTATGATCTACAGTACATTCAATCTTTTAGGGCGACTTTACTGTCTTTCTGAGCGGTCCGTTTCAATGCAAGTGAAGATATCGGTATCATGGAGGGGTCTGAATAACACTCCAAAGTTAGGGAAAAGTTTGGTAAGGGAAAAACTGGCATGGCCATTTTCAAAGGGGTCCCTTGACCTCTCACCTCAAGATATCTGAATGGAAATTTGGGATAGAAAAGTTCTATGGGTACCCACGAGTCTCCCCTCTACAGACAAGCCCATTTTTGGCTTATCCAATGATGTTTGGTTAGTTTTTATCACGCAGTGCAAATGTGTTATTTTCGCCTATTCTTCAAATGGTGTATTTGAATATTTCTGCATACTGGGGTCCCTAAGCTTAATATTATATCAAATGGCTTGAAAAATACTACATATAGCTGCCGGAAATGCGAAGAAATCTCCACGGGGAAGCATGCCCACAGTATAGGTTTGGTTTAACCCAGAATGTTTATTATGCTATGCAAAACGTAGTGCTTCGCCCCTGATCACCTGATCTTCCCTACCCACTTTGCCAATGATGTCGATGCCTTTGCTTTCCAGCCATGTGAACCCGAACTTCCTGTTTTTCCATAACCAGCACCTTCTCTCATTTCCAGCCTGATCTGATAGAAATACGTGTAATGACCATGACCTCTTTAGACTATGGATAACCATGGATGTATAAAAAAACCCTGGATACAGCGTTCGGAGCAGAGCCCAGTTCATTCCTATGAGAGTTGCTCAGTGGCGCATGAAGCCATCATGGAATCAAAAATGACCCGGATGATCAGCGCTGTTTCCTCACTCTGTGGCCCATAGAGCAGGAGCACTACAGACCTTCGCTGACCAAGCTGGCTACTTCCTGTTTAGCGCTACGCTAACTTGAATGGGGATTAAATTATTTGATTGTGCGGCTCTTCTAGACTTTCAAAATGTTATTGGACCGAATGGATCAAACTCTGATCTGAATTGATCGTTTCACAGAGGTTGTGATGCTCCAAAAAAAAGTATCCACTGATTTACAGACATCTCTTTCGCCATGTAAGTCAATAGGGAAAAGTCTTTGTGGGCCAGAGGGCATCACATGACAGCCCGGGTGTTGTAATTCCACTGTTTGGCCGCAACGTTCAATTTGGGGGTCTGGTGATGCCTCAGAGATGTTCCCAGCCAAACACTTCTGTCTGGGCGATAGAGCACACAGCCAACAGCTCTCTACTGATGTGCTAAATAAATATATGACACTTGTTTTAATTACTTCTTCCAATTAAGAGTTTCCTCCTGGTGAGGCACTGCATCCATGCTGAGAGCAGGAGAGGCGGCAGAGTGAGAGAGGGTCATAAAGTTGACAGTCTCGTCGGTTCAAAGAGAGAGACCTGCTGTGCCGTGACAGGCAGGCAGACAGATTTACAACCAGTGTGCTGCTTCACTGCTAACTAGGACAGAGTCCCCAAGCATGTTCCCCAACAACAGGCGACAGACTCACTTTGAAGAGCCATGAACTACGACACATGCACACATCAAAACAAAGTCCTGAATTTAAAGGACGTCTGCTATTAGGTTGGATGTTCTTAACAAATAGCCATTCAATACGTTCCATTCTGCATTTCTGACAGAATAGGCAGTGCTTGTTTCTCCTAGTGGTCAATTCATGTGCCATTTCCGACAAAGCAGTGTATCATTAAAAAACACTCTTTATTTCACATACATATTCTGGTATTTGCTGTATTAGAGGATACACAGAACTCAAAATTAAGGGGGAATGGGAGGAAGACTTAGGTCAAAATATTAATGAAGCAAAGTGGACCAATATTTGTGGAAGTGGCCATGATTTTTCTCTCAACAGCAAAAAGTTGTGCAAACCAGTCAAGTTAGCAATGCATGGCTCACACTAACACTTGTCTTGCTGTGCATATTGCTTGCGGCACATCACCAATAGACAGATTTGTTTTGGATGCAAAAACGAAAAGACAGCTGTTGAAAATGTAGAACAGTGACCGCAGTGAAGTGATGCCAGGATGGAATGAGGACTGACAGATGTTGATGTAATGATGATGCTGCCCTGCCCTCTGCCACAATGCCCCCTGTCCACTGGAATGACAAACTCCAATTCCACTGGCCCAGCAACACTTGGAAACTGCCAGAGCTGCTCGCACAGTTTAACCCTGACACAATGTCTGTCTGTCTGTCTGTCTGCCTGCCTGCCTGGCTGCCTGCCTGCCTGCCTGCCTTTCATGTCGGTCTGTCTGTCTGTCTTCCTGCGTCTGTCTGTCTGCCTGCCTGTCTGTCTGCCTGCATCTCTCTGTCTGCCTGCCTGCCTGCGTCTGTCTGCCTGTCTGCCTGCCTGCCTGCCTGCCTGCCTGCATACCTGTGTCTGTCACACAGTGAGGGGACACTGGAACCCCAGTCAGTACTTATTACTAGAGATGTTCCGATACCGATATCAGTATTGGTATCAGCTCTGATACTGCCTAAAACGCTGGTATCGGTATCGGGAAGTACTGGAGTTTATGCACCGATCTGATACCACGGAATAAAGCCCTAAAGAAAAAATACGTTAAAGTAGTTTATTTATGTTCTTTTTCCGTTATAACTGACTGTCAAACTGCAGAATAAAAGAAAGTTCTGTGGCATTCATGTTTCACAAAGAGTTTAACCTGAACCAGACCGACAACAAAGATAGAAATATCACATCCACACAGGGATAGTAGTATACAGCTGTTATACATCATGTCATCCATACAGGGATAGTAGTATACAGCTGTTATACACCATATCATCCATACAGGGATAGTAGTATACAGTTCTTAAAACATAATAAAATATATGACACACTGGTATCGGATCGGTACTCAGTATCGGCTGATACGCAAGTTCAGGTATCGGAATCGGTATTGGGAAGCAAAAAATGGTATCAGACCATCTCTACTTATTATTGTATAAGCTCTAGTTTCTATAAAGAAGGAGGGAATGGGGTGTATAATCTCCAGATCTGTCAATTGATCGGTGAAAACATACGATCTATTGTACTAACCCGTTAGGAGCATGGGCCTGTACATAATGGGCTGATTGTTGGTTCCCAGTATTTTTTTTATTACTTTATCTAACTATGAGCGCGGTTCAATCAGGCGCAGCTTGGCTGTGGCTCATCTACAGATATGGCGTGTCCCCTTTTTCCGTCACACATCCAGGTGTCAGACAGAAGGGGGGAGCCCAGTTCAGCCTGCTAGGGAAGCCGCTACAGCGCGTAGCACTTTTAAAAAAATACCTGGCAAATCTCATGATATAGTGAGAAAACGGCTGCCGTGCCCCTTGATGAGGCAAATCTTTTTACCTTGCCAGATATAATCAAGAAATGTGTACTGCCAACAGTTTTTCCTCAATCGCTTTGACACAATGGTCGAATGACTATAAAAATTTGAAAACTATTTTACTATTTATATGAACATTAGGTCAGTAGTTTTGTCATTAGTAGTTGGTCACTTATAATTGCTTTGGTCCAAAATGCACTGAGTAAGCCTTGCAGATCAAAATAGTTTGCATTAATTTGCTATTGAATCATATTGAGAGAGTGAGAGATTGGATGACCCATGAGGTTGATACATTTGCAGGATATTTTCTTTTTTCTTCCACATATTGTCCAGTAGTTTGTGATACTTTTTGCTGTTGTATATCTTTTTTTCTGTACACGCTTTTTTTCTGTATTTACAGTTGGCTGGTGTGCCCATACAATGAGAAATAAATGTTTTGCTAAAAGTATAGTGTGTGCCATGGCTGACATCAATACTATTCAGCTGCCTCAATATACAATGTTACTGTAGCAATTGGACAATATTACAGAGTGGGTAACTATTACCCTTTCAGAGTATGCTGTTATTTGACAAAATGTCTTTGCATTTTGACTGTCTTGGTCTAAGCAATGATAAAGGAACCTATTGGCTTTGATGGCAATGATTTATTCATTGATGGATTTATTTACATTTGAAACAGGAAGTAATTCTTTTGATTGAGTTATCACCTTTTTCAGGTCACATGGAGTGATGTGCTGAATGTACCACGCGGTGTGAGGCTTGTACTTAGAGTTTTGACAATAAGTTTGTTTCAGGAAATGTGCCAAATCGATTGAGAAAACCTGTAGAAGTAAAGTATTTTTTTCCTTACTGTCAACAAATCCCATGAAAAGACCAAAACCAACAATGTGTTAGTCCATCTCTCAACACTTTCTGACTTCCCTACCCTGTAAGTGGCTCTCAGCTCCAAGTCCATTGTTTTCTACTGAAGAAAACATCTTATAAATATATGGCTTCATTTAAAAAAACAAACAAGGCCCAGTATTTTCCTAAACCAGCTGGACACTAAACTCAAACGGGAGGATATATTGCATTTGTTGGGGATTATTTACAGAAGCAGATGAATATATATTTGGTGCATTAGTGTGATTTCCAGCAGCGGGGCAGTGTGTGTGGGACTGAGTCAAAATAAACTGCAGTGTGTGTGTATTTATGGTAATGAAGGGATGTGCAGCCAGTGCAACAGAGTGGCTCATTGATGTCTATTTAATATTTTTTTTGACAACGATGGAGCTTTATGTCACAGAGGAATAAGATATAGACAATCACACACACACACACACACACACACACACACACACACACACACACACACACACACACACACACACACACACAGCTTAGTAGATACATTAATTGTAGCATGAAACATTGTGTTAATAATTAATAGGATCACCTTAGTTCAATGTGTCATGTTTCTATGGGGGCCTTGCCAAATGGTCCAATATTTGAAAGTCAAATGAGGGAAAGGTTTAAAAAAACACCCAAAAAACATGCATACTCACTTAAACAGTCAGCAATACCAAACCACCCTATATTAGCAAGTCTAACGTGTGAAGGTGAGGTAGAGATGGTTGGTGCGTTGAGCTGGGCTGTCATGAGCAGGAGATAGAACGTTCTCTCTCCTATTAATCTGGCTAAATCCCCTGTGCTTGACAGGTTTGTTGATCTTTAAAGCTGTAATGTGGCTGCCCCGCCACATCACATCCATGATGTATAACATATTCTAAAGCCTACCTACACAACCACAGCCGAGCTGCTACGGAGGCTGCAGGGACATGACAGGGACATGAATCCATGAAGCCAAACACATATGCACATACTGACATGAGTGCAATTTGCAGTGATGCAGTTATATATGAATTCCTTACAGGATAACTTCGGTATTTTTCAATCTGGACCCTATGGACCCTATGAAGTATTAAGCAAGACTGTTGCAGCCACCAGCCGTGATAAAGGCTGCAATGTAACCACTCAAGGCATTTGTGCATGTCAATTTCCGTCCACTTAAAGTGCTGTTTTACCACTGTCAGGCTCAGATTATTATTCTAAGTGTCAGTAAGGATCCATACAGGGACAGACATTTTTATTAAAGAGTGAGATCCTTTAAGGTTAACATGAAACAGCTCCCACTCACCATCGCCAGACTCACCAGACTCCATGTAAATAAACAACACTTTTAGCGTGTATAGAGCCAGCATAAGTCCACATGTAAATGGGTGAATTAAGGGTTTATTTCAACCAAACCAGAGTGGTGATTGTTGGAACAGTGGAGAGACGAACCACGATTTTGTTACTCTCGACTTTGAATGAAGTTTGTTTGGCGATAGTAAAATTACAGTTTATTTACATGGAGTCTGGTGAGTTTGGTGATTTCGGGGATGTTTCATGTTTAAGAGGATCTTACTCTTTAGCAAAAAGGTCTATCTCTGTAGGGATCATTTTCATAATGTTGTCACTTAGAATAATAATCTGAGCCTTTCAGCGGCAAAAACAGAACTTTTAGTGGACGCAAACTGAAGGTGGGTCCAGGTTGAAAAATACCGAAGTTACCCTTTAAGAATCCAGTGATAGTTTTTCCCATATTTACCTTTCTTGTTCTGTTATAACCACATGTCTTGTTCTGTACATAACTATCTTTCTTGTTGTGTACATGACTGCCTTTCTTGTTGTGTACATGACTGCCTTTTTTGTTCGGTTCAAACTGCCTTTCTTGTTCAGGATTCTTCTAAGACTCTAGCTTTAATGCCCGTGTAGGGAGTGATCCTTGGAAGCGTAATAATTTAATCCCATTTGATCCTCAGAGGAGCAGTGTGTTAGTGTGTAATGTCTTAAATTAGATGTCGTTCACTAGACTTAAACACAGGGTGATGCCGGGCTTTAATCTGATGAGCTTCAGTCGGTTGTTAAAAACAACCGAGCCCTGCTGGATGTCATTAAATAAAAGCTAACCTGGTCTACAGCTTCACTATGGGAGCTTTAACAATTGGAAAGATCTGGTCCAAGCAGTACAGAGTTTGAGGAAGGCAGGATGACAGTATTAAAATGTGTGCCCTCAAGTAATACACTGAATATGGCCTTGGCCTCCTCCAACTATCCCCATTATTGAACCTATTATCTGGGTGGTCAGCCAATAGCACGGCCCATCAAACTGTCAACCATTATGAGGCAATTCACAGAAATGTCATGGCAACATGTCCAAACAGCACTACATGTCAGGTGCTGGGCAGAGAGAGAGAGAGAGAGAGAGAGAAAGCAGTGACAGGTGTTATCACAATAATCAGAGATCATTTCTAAGCATGGGTACCCGAACCCAGAGGTAGGCAAAGTGCGGCTCTTTACGCCAGAAACACACCACACGCTGAAGCGCCGCGAAAAGCCGCTGTGAAGCGGAGCTATTTTCATTTCGGTGCCCATGTTTTCCAATCTGTCCGGCCACGATCAGGCTGCGATCAGTCTTATTTGGATATTTGTATTTTTGTATATTATGTTGACCTACCAAAGTCAAATTCCTTGTGTATGTAAGTATACTTGGCCAATAAAACTGATTCTGATTCTGATCAGGCGAGGAGCGATCGTCTCGGCGTCTCCTCTATTTCTTCTGCGAGCCGCGAGCAAATGTGTCAAGCCAGGTAGGTAATCATATACAGGAAAGCCAGAGTGCAGCTGGATACTTTACAAAACAAAACAAATTTCAAAATAAAACACCCAGGTCTATGGTGAGGTGATTTTGGCTTCTCAGCTGGTCCACAGTGAGACATGCAATCAGGCACACGGAGAGAAAGACCGACGGATGCACACACACACACACACACACACACACACACACACACACACACAAACACGAGCAGAGCTGTATAGTAACGAAGTAGAACTACTCATTACTCTACTTAAGTACTAAAAGGCTGTATCTGTACTCTACTGGAGTATTATTTTTTTTCTCATACTTCCACTTTTACTTGAGTACATATTTTCGATTGAGTTTAATACTTTTACTCCGATAGATTTTTTATGTGCTGGATCGTTACTCGTTACTGAGACGCCACAGAGACTGTGTAGATTAGTGTGTGTACGTTAGTTACGTACGCTAATTACGTAATTTACGTAAGAAATCCCCGAGATCGCGTCATGTTTCTTTTCATTACGGTTGCCCGTTCAGAAGTCAGAGACGATGTAAATTTGTACTCTTTTTCTATTTAGCTATTGTTGCAGCAGATTAAGCTATTCCTGAGTTGTTTGAGTCTGCAGTGAGTCCTGAATGTTAACCGTTTGACCCTGTGAAGTGAAGCTGCTAGTTTATCTGTACTTTGCTAGCTTGCTAACTTTCCTGTTCATCACACGTTATTAGCTAGTGTGTGATAACTTTTTTGGGGGCTTTAATAGTTACTGTGCTGGAGAGGATGTTTATTTTACTTGCACAGTGTGATAATTGTACATTTTATTTCAGTATTTGTTAATATTTGTTATTTTTTATTTGTTAATTCCTTTGGCTACAGCCTGGCTAAACATTTGACATAATATAAACAATATGATATTCAAACTTTTGACTGCTTTCTTGAATAACTAAATAACACAATACTTGTACTTTTATTTTCAGTACATTTTAAAATAAACTACTTGCAATACTTGTTGAAAATGTTGAATACTGTAGTACTTCTACTTAAGTGTTGTGCTTAAAGAGCACTTCTACTTCTACTCAAGTCACTTTTTTGATAGAGCACTTGTACTTTTACTCAAGTATAGGTCTCTAGTACTTTATACACCTCTGAACACGAGGGGAGAGAGACAGAGCCGTGAGATGAGAAGTATCACTTTGTGACCGGCATGGAGAAATGCACGTCTGGTATGAACTGCCAGGTGCTCAATCAGTCACGAATCTATGCTTTATGGCTATTCATGGTGCTTCCCCGTGCAGTGTGTTTCTGCTGTTAGCCTATCTATAGTGGCTCCTTGTGGCCTGGACAAAAAGTTATATGGAAATAAAAAATAAAAAAAAAATTATTTCAAATGCCATTTATTATTGTTGTAGGCCTTAAGTGATTCTTACATTCTTCATTTAGGCTACATAACATTTCAACGATAATGTTCGCTATAGCCTACTAACCTCTAAATTTTGCCGAACTTCAATAGCGAGTCCTCATAAATCCACCGGAGTTTAAAATTACAACACAAAGAAAGCGGAAAGTAACGGACATCCGGCCTAAAAGAGGGACATCCGGCAGAATTTCCGGCAACACCATCATGGATATAGACTACCCAATAAGAAACCTAGCTGAATGGTATCTAAACTAGCGAACCTGTTACATCTATTTGCTTATCGAGTATTGCTGCTTCACATCCTTTACCACCACTGTCAGGCTCTGCATTTTAGCCAGATACACAACTGGCTGCAATTCACTCAACACTACAAGAGAGTTTTTCTATCACAAATTACTATTTGAGATGTCAGAGTGTGGGATGAATATAAATGCAGGCTGCCATGCAAGTAGAAATGAGAACATGACTCCAGTTTCTATAATGCTTACAGCTGTATCTGAAATATGTGCAGGGAGGGTTCCACTCTTATACTTCACTGTACCAGCCCCAAAAGAAACATCTGTGAAGTCCATCATAGAGGATGCACACACCATTAGATAACAAATAAATAAATAAATAAAACTGTATATTGTATATCCTAAATCTCTTTTCTTCCATAGTAGCTTCCCCAACAAAAAAAGCACAAGCTACAATGTGTTATGTGTTGTATAGGTTTAGATTAGAATAGTAGTGAGAGATGGACGACCCAAGAAAACGTGTAACTTCTGTGTAGCCATACTATTAGTTTGGTGTAAGTAGCACTTTACACAACACACATACCACCCCCCTCCTGTCTGTTAGCATGTGTGTTGAGGCAGGTCTGTTATCAAAACTGGCTGACAGCTGCTAAGGGAATTATGTTACCCATTGTCACTGCTGCAATCAATGTCAGCATGTCTAAGTCCAGCTCATGGGAATGTCATTAGTTTTGCAGTTATTTGTCGTAAATAAAAGTATTGGAGAAATTGGAATTTTGACATGATGATACCGCCAGATGTCAGAAGTCCAGATGTCAGAAGTCAAAGGATCACCAAAGTCAATCAATCACCAAGTCATTGTTAGGGGAACGTAGTAGATGTATGTAGCACAATTCATTGCAATCCATGCAATAGTTGTGTGACACCCTACAATCTAACATGTTTACCTCATGGTGGGACTAGAGAGCCATGTCTGAACACATTTGTTTGCTAACCCATGCGGTAGATGTAGTTTTCACTGAATCAGGAAAAACTTTGACCTGCTGGTGGCACCAGGAGAAAGGTTCAAGGATTTCATCCTCTTGGCAACATGAATGTCTGTACCAAATTCCATTGCAATCCATGAAACAGTTGCATGACATCTCAGTCTGGAGCAACGTGGTGGACTGTCTGAGACTTCCATACTTAGAGCAATGGTGCAAACATGGCTATATTCAAAACATTAAAGTGAATTTCCCCTTGCAGGATTAATAAAGTATATTATTGTTCAACGCATTCTCATGTATGGGTTCGTATGATATCGTATAAAAAATAAATATCCGGAGACATTGTGGTCACGTGACAACCGGTCACATAACAGTTAAGTTTATCGGTCTTTACAGTTGATATTAATGAATGTCCGTTACATTCAAGCCATTGCCAAATGAGTTGCTACAAAGCTAATTAAGACTATCAGTTCCAACTATCTCTGTATTTCTCAGTATGGCTATGTTCAGAAGATTGTGTCGTCCAGCGACTTTCCCGCGCAGAAACTAGAGTGAAGATAATTACCTCTTCTGAAGAGTCCATCATGTTTTTTTTTTTTATCCTTCGTGTCCTCCTTGGCTACTAGCAACTGTGTGGAGGAAGGGTTGTAAGTTGTAAGTCTTCTGGTAGCTGTGCCAAGAGAAATCTGTTTGTTCGTGGATGTTACTTCATATGAATTAAATTGCCACATACCAAAGTATTTCCAATTCATCAAAACTTTGCTGAAATATTTTGTCCGATGCTTTCATGGACTCTCTATGGGCTTTTCCCTTGACTATATGCCTCCACGTCCCCCCCGATTGCCTGCGAGCTTCTCCTGACTATACGGTAATGTCTCTACTGTGCAACAGAAAGTCGCGTGGTTGTGACACAATCGTTAAACTATTTTTACAAAAACGGCTGCTACGGGGCCATAACGTGAGATACAAGGTAATGGAGCCTTTTATACATTGTTGTGTTTCTTTAGAAATAAACAATGGAAAAATACAGTCTTTAAACGCTTCAGATGTAAAGTTATTCGCTGTCAAAGTGACGCCAAAATGAATGGGAGTCAATGGAATGCTAGCGGAAGGTGATAGCCTGTTAGCCTCAGAATCTCCCCATAGGAGGTACGCTTTCTGGATGCTCGCTTACTACTTCACCCCGACCCAATTCCAACACGGACCATAGCGATCTTAGCAGCAGCAGTCTATAAATAGCGATAAATACGTGCAATATTTACGAATTACTACTACTTTTCTTGCTATATGTAGCTACTGTATGAATGGGACATGAGAACAGCCTGGATTATCATCAGGGGTGGGGCTAGAAGGGTGGCGAAATGAAAACAAGTGAAACTAAGAATGAATGTGTTTGATTTAGCATAATTAGGTATGACCATCACTACACCGCTATCTAACAATTAAGTTTAACTTTTGGATCAAGAACTTCCCTATGATAAATGTACATAACCAATGACTATGCTAATCCATAGATTTACCTTCCACCATGACATATACAGTACATCAGGGTTGTCTTCCACTGTGTGGGTAGTAAACACATCCATTTCCCACATGCAGCAGAGGATATCTTAACTATCACATTTATTATATTTTCTTAGCGAGTCACAGAAGTCTTAAATGAAACATATCTGAAGAGCACTGCATCTTATGAAAATATACCTGCTTCATGAAAACTCTTCCTGCAGTACTGTGCAGTACACACATTCCAATCTATTATCTGCCAGGCTTGTACATTTCATAAAACACACACACACACACACACACACACACACACACACACACACACACACACACAGAAAAACCTTGAAAAAGTATATATATATATATATATATATATATATATATATATATATATATATATATATATATATATTTCCACTGGATCTGCTTAGTGACCTTGCTTTATTTCTGAGACTGGAATGTGATCATGAAGGAAAATGTGTAAAATGTAGAACCGCTGATCACATGAAAGGCACAAACTGGGGCTAGACTGCATGCACATAATGTGTATATCCATGAAGCTCATAAGCTTCTGTGGACCTGTGTGTGTATGTGTGTGTGTGTGTATGTGTGTGTGTGTGTGTGTGTGTGTGTGTGTGTGTGTGTGAAGGATAACAGAGCTATGCTCCTTCAAAATCAGGCAGATAGCAGTCGCAGGGCTGAGGCAGGTGGCAGGGCAAAGCGGATTTTCACAGAAAACACCACCCATAAAACCTGCACGCCATTACATTTACAGCCTTACATCTAAGGACACGCAAAACCGAGAGATACTGTCAGTTCCCGTCTGTGTGTACACTGTTTGTGTCTGACACACTGGACCCTTTTTTCCTGTTTTTTGTGGCTAAGTGACTGATGGTAACAACAATCTTTAAAATTGGTACAGTGTCTTGAAGTCACATTTCCGTGTGTCTGACACATTATGAAAAGGATCCCTACAGAGATAGACCTTTTGGTTAGAGTATGATAATTTTTGTTTAATATGAAACAGCTCTGAAATCGCCATCACCAAACTCACCAGACTCAATTTAAAGAGGCGCTATGCAGTTTTGGCCATTTCTTTGCAAGTTTCTCTATAGAGCTCTCCCTACAGCTTCGGAATAGACATTTGGCAGCTCCTATGTTTACTTGTGTCTGACTCCTTGCTCGGTCAGTCTGCCGTTTCCTCCTTCTCTGTTCCTCCGACAATGCTTTCCTAGCTGTCTGCTTCTTTTTAGCCGGCTCAGCCATAACAATAGTGTGAAAAACTCCATCGCTACCTTGCTAGCCGGTTCCTGAATGGTCGTATGTGTGCAGTGCCGTGAAGCAATTTGTTACATCGCGAGAGCTGATATCACGCAATACTTCCTGATGCTGAGGCTGGCGGCTTGCTGGCCGAAAGTTGCAAGGGTGGTTTTTCTGCTCACAGGCGCTAGGGGGGAGCGAGACGACCACCATTCAACCCGAAAAAAGCCATATAACCATTCCAATGACTCCGAAGTTGTTCAGTTAAGGTAAATTAAGCTAAAAAAAACTGCATTGTTCCCCTTTAAATAAACAGTAATTTTATAATCGTAAAACATGCTTCATTCAAAATTGGCAGAAACTAAATAAAATTATCAAAAGCTGTCTTGGTTTGTCTTTCCACTGTTCCAACAATCACCACTCTGGTTTGGTTGACATAAACCCTTTATTCACCCTTTTAAATGTGGAAATATGATGGCTCTATACACGCTGAAAATATTGCTTATTTGAAGGGAGTCTGGTGAGTTTGGTGATTACGACTTTTAAAGCTGTTTCTGGTTATTTAAAAAGGATCTTACTCTTTAACAAAAAGGTCTATCTCTGTAGCGATCCTTTCCATGTTGTCAGACACTTAGAATAATAATCTGAGCCTGTCAGCGGAAAAAACAGCACTTTTAGTGGATGCAAACTGAAGATGCACATTTGTCCTATACTTAGTCATGCCACTTAAACACCAATGCATGGGAAAATACGGTCCAGGATGATAAAAAAAAATTAAATTACCTTTTAAAGTGCAGATGTTAGGAGGCAGGAGAAGCTTCTTGTCTGTCAGAGGGAGAGTATTTATGACAACATAACGCATCAAGACATGAATGACATTAGAAATTATCCTTTCAACATCGCACTTAATCACTGCAATCTCTCCTTGGCAGGGTGCAACAACCATCCTTCCAGTTAGCATTCCAGCTCTGAACCAGATGTTTAACTTAAACTCATAAAACATCAGTTCACACGCTATACATCATTGCCACTGTTTCGTAGTTACATATTAACCACACAGTGCAGAACTTTATGTATGACTTCCTGAGAAAAATTATTATTATTATTATTATCTCCTGTCTTTTACAAAAACGACTACTTGCATGCAATAAATATTGCGGATCTCTAAGTCCAACCAGTGCCAGCAGTCGAAATACAGAAAACATAATTATTTATGGATTTTAATAAACACAGAACCTACAGCACACTCCAGAAGAAGAATAAGAGCTGCTATGGTTTATTGTTGTTCTCTTTTTGAAAAATATATGTAAGATCCTGTTTCTGACATATGATCTGAAGGAAGACTTCTTCTGCAGGGCTTTCAGCTGATATTTTTTATATTTTCCTTGGGGAAATTCTGGTGTTTTACAAAGTGATTGTGAACCCAAACGGGCTAATTCAGCTGATGGTAATATGCCTCATGAAGGTGTTGACACAACACAAGTAGTCTCTGATCAGGACCAAGAAAAGCTGGAGGATGGAGATGAGGAAGAGGACATGCTGCCTGTGATTGCTGCTGAGGATGCTAGCCACGCTGTCAATCACTTGGTCTCAAACTGTGGTACAAGCACCACTGGTGGCACACGGGCTCCCTCTAGTGATAAGCAGATGGAATATATGATATATTTTACTATAAGTATATATAGAAGTATAATACTATACAAAATACTACAACATTTCCAATAACATTTGAACTATGATCAGTTAAAAGAAATAAAAAATAAGTGTTTGTTTAAGTGTCATATTTTATTGTTTCGATATCAGCTTGCTACATAGTTATATTCATGGACGGAGTTTGCATACATCTGTAATTAGTTACGAGCTGTGATGGCAAGATAGTAAGCAGAGGTAAAATGAATGGTTCAAAAACACTGCAATTGTGGCTCCAAACTAGGCCTGGCAAACTCGATTCCTTTTCAGGATTCGGGTTATTCTGAGTCAATCACTAAACTTATCCGGGTTGTGCGAGTCACTTTAGTCAGTATTGTATGCTACATCCAAGGCGAGCTTCTGATTTGGATAAAATGCCATGCTTTCATTTAGAATCTTTTAATTTTATTTGGAAAACGTTATATCCATAAATGTAAATGGTCTGGAAGAAAACCGAATATTCATTTAAAAATGACATGAAATTATATTTTGAAACTTTAATAGAACTGACAAATAAGAAAGCCATCCGGACTCTGAACATTCACAATGACTTATAACCTCTTTAATGTAAATTCCATGCGCCCCTTTTTCATGTACAGTGGGGCAAAAAAGTATTTAGTCAGCCACCAATTGTGCAAGTTCTCCCACTTAAAAAGATGAGAGAGGCCTGTAATTTTCATCATAGGTACACTTCAACTATGAGAGACAAAATGAGAAAAAAAATCCAGAAAATCACATTGTAGGATTTTTAATGAATTTATTTGCAAATTCCTCGGGAAAATAAGTATTTGGTCACCTACAAACAAGCAAGATTTCTGGCTCTCACAGACCTGTAACTTCTTCTTTAAGAGGCTCCTCTGTCCTCCACTCGTTACCCGTATTAATGGCACCTGTTTGAACTTGTTATCAGTATAAAAGACACCTATCCAAAACCTCAAACAGTCACACACCAAACTCCACTATGGCCAAGACCAAAGAGCTGTCAAAGGACACCAGAAACAAAATTGTAGACCTGCACCAGGCTGGGAAGACTGAATCTGCAATAGGTAAGCAGCTTGGTGTGAGGAAATCAACTGTGGGAGCAATTATAAGAAAATGAAAGACATACAAGACCACTAATAATCTCCCTTGATCCGGGGCTCCACGCAAGATCTCACCACGTGGGGTCAAAATGATCACAAGAACGGTGAGCCAAAATCCCAGAACCACACGGGGGGACCTAGTGAATGACCTGCAGAGAGCTGGGACCAAAGTAACAAAGGCTACCATCAGTAACACACTGCCAGGGACTCAAATCCTGCAGTGCCAGACGTGTCCCCCTGCTTAAGCCAGTACATGTCCAGGCCCATCTGGAGTTTGCTAGAGAGCATTTGGATGATCCAGAAGAGGATTGGGAGAATGTCATATGGTCAGATGAAACCAAAATAGAACTTTTTGGTAAAAACTCAACTCGTCGTGTTTGGAGGGGAAAGAATGCTGAGTTGCATCCAAAGAACACCATACCTACTGTGAAGCATGGGGGTGGAAACATCATGCTTTGGGGATGTTTTTCTGCAAAGGGACCAGGACGACTGATCCGTGTAAAGGAAAGAATGAATGAATGGGGCCATGTATCGTGAGATTTTGAGTGAAAACCTCCTTCCATCAGCAAGGGCATGACAATAATCCCAAACACACTGTCCGGGCAACGAAGGAGTGGCTTTGTAAGAAGCATTTCAAGGTCCTGGAGTGGCCTAGCCAGTCTCCAGATCTCAACCCCACAGAAAATCTTTGGAGGGAGTTGAAAGTCCATGTTGCCCAGCGACAGCCCCAAAACATCACTGCTGTAGAGGAGATCTGCATGGAGGAATGGGCCAAAATACCAGCAACAGTGTGTGAAAACCTTGTGAAGACTTACAGCAAACGTTTGACCTCTGTCATTGCCAACAAAGGGTATATAACAAAGTACTGAGATGAACTTTTGTTATTGACCAAATACTTATTTTCCACCATAATTTGCAAATAAATTCATTAAAAATCCTACAATGTGATGTTCTGGATTTATTTTTCTCATTTTGTCTCTCATAGTTGAAGTGTACCTATGATGAAAATTACAGGCCTCTCTCATCTTTTTAAGTGGGACAACTTGCACAATTGGTGGCTGACTAAATACTTTTTTCCCCCACTGTATGTATATATGTATGTATGCATTTAATGTTTTCAATGTGTATGTGTATCTGTACTTGAATAATATAGTTTTTTGAAGACAAAAAAAACATGAGTTGTTGGCGAGGTGAGCTTACAGACTGTCTGCTCGCCCTAATTGCATTTTAATATACTACATTTATACACCAAACCTACAGTACGCATAGCTAGGCTACGTGGAGAACATTGTATGTTATTTCAGAAGTGAAAGAATGGCTTTTGTTGTTGATTTGCTTTACCCTGAGCTCGAGGAGAGACTTCACTCACTCGCTATGCTCGCTCATCTGAATCAGATTCACTCATAACAACGTAGCCGGCTGATTTGGCTGAATCGAGAACTCACGAGTCATCAACAACTCAGAAGTCATCGAGGACTCGTGAGTTGTCGGCAACTCATGAGTTGTCTGCGAGCCGAGCCGAGCTGAGGCGAGCTTGTAATATTTCGGACTGTCTGCTCGACCTAATTGCATTTAACATACTACATTTATACACCAAAACCTACAGTAGGGCATAGCTAGGCTACGTGCAGAACATTTGTATGTTATTTCAGAAGTGAAAGAATGGCTTTTGTTGTTGATTTGCTTTACCCTGAGCTCGAGGAGAGACTTCACTCACTCGCTATGCTCGCTCATCTGAATCAGATTCACTCATAACAACGTAGCCGGCTGATTTGGCTGAATCGAGAACTCACGAGTCATCAACAACTCAGAAGTCATCGAGGACTCGTGAGTTGTCGGCAACTCATGAGTTGTCTGCGAGCCGAGCCGAGCTGAGGCGAGCTTGTAATATTTCGGACTGTCTGCTCGACCTAATTGCATTTAACATACTACATTTATACACCAAAACCTAGTGTAGGGTTAGCTAGGCTACGTGCAGAACATTTTATGTCATTTCAGAAGTGAAAGAATGGCTTTTGTTGTGAATTTGCTTTACCCTGAGCTCGAGGAGAGACTTCGCTCGCTCGTCTGAATCAGATCCACTCATATTCGCGCGAGAACTCATGAATCACCGACAACTCATGAATCATCGACAACTCATGAATCACCCGACAACTCATGAATCACCGACAACTCACGAGTCCTCGTTGACTCGTGAGTTCTCGAGTGAATCCCATGGTCTGCGAGCTTCCGGCTCTGAGTCTGTGGGTGGGTCTCTCTGCTCACTCAGGCGCTTGAGTTGACTTGTGGAGTTGCTGTTGCCTACGAAATTGTAAGTTATAAAGCTTTTTGCAGCTAAGATGGCTAGCATAGTAGAAGCTAATGTTGCAAGAGGTTTGTGTGTGGCGCTATTTCAATTAGATTGAATTGTAGTAGGACTCAACTGAACCGGGTTAATGATACTAGAGACTTGCGATTTGTTAGTCAATTTAAAGACTCAGGTTAAAGATCTGAGTGAATCACGACTCGAACAGGTCTACTCCAAACAGGAACTATTTGGAAGAGAAGTGTGGATGAGGAAGAGAATATTTCGAGCAGCCCTGTTGAAACTATATATGGACGAGGACAAGTGCTAACGTTAGTCGCTACATAAGCAGCGGCGGTGAAGTCTCCACAGCACCTGCTAGCAGCAAAACAGTAAGGAGATATGACCTGAGTGACCTCACATTTGGCTTCAGTTGGAGCAGGAAGGAGGAAGTTCAGCGGCTGTGAACAATAAATAATGTTTTTAGAAATAAACCTGCCTCCTGCCTGAACTATCTGTAGCTGTTACTCTATTTTAACGTGGGCCATAATGGTTGTACTCAGAGAGCCTTATTTTCCACCGGGCTTGTCTGCGCTGTGTTCCGGAGGCGCTGCGGACCCCACGAGCAATCGCTGCCATACAAGTCAATGCTTGATATTCCACCATATTGCGCCACGTTGGTCCCAGAAGTGTGCGTGAAGCGGCTCTCCGCTCCGCTAAAGATAAGCGTCAGGTCTATTTTCACGCGAGCCGCAGGGCGTTCACACAGCCGGGCAGAAAGTGAAACAGTGAGAGTATCCAGTCAATTTACCAAAACACCCTAAATATGTCTCCTTTACAACACCACGGACGACGAGAGATTCATCTTGGAGGCATCACAGATCCTTTTTATCAGGACAACGCCAGAAAAGAGAAGGCATGGAGTTTAATTGCAGGAGTTCTTGGAGTGGAAGGTAGATACTAGCTTAACAAACACGCAATTGTTCTGTAAAGTACTTAAAAACAACAAACACAATTTAAAAAAAGTAAAGACAATATAATCTATGAGTTGGGCAGGCAAGATGCTCCGCTTCTAAGACGCTCCTGGTGTGGTATAGCGCGCGATGGAGGATGGAACAAAACCGGAATGAAGCCAGTACGCAGCACAGACGCGCCCAGTGGAGAATCGAAGTAATATTTTCTGAAGTGGTACGCAGTGTAAAAAGGTTGAGAACCACTGCTGTAGATGATATTAGCATTGTTTTGTTATAAAGAGGTCTGATGGTAAGTGCATGGTATTTTTCTATCTTGCCTTTTACAAATCTTATCTCAGAAGCTGAGGCTGATCATGTGTCTGTTGCTTGCTGCTTGTGTGCTAGACCTGTCTGTAGCATATTTCTGTGAAATGTTAAATATTCAGAGGTGTGCTTACATAGGCAGGCTACATCTGTATCTCTTGAGCTGAATATCTGAACACACAATGACATTGTAACTTTTGCGGAGCAGGTACATCGTATGTGCTTGTGTGTCTATGTGTCAGGGGTGTTGCAGTAGAAATTAAACCTTGGCAACCAGCACATTAATGGGAAACCCTGCAGTTCAGAAAACCCCCTCACGGGAAAAGAAGTCAAGCAACCACATAGCACCATCAAAGGAAAATCTCTGGTGCTGCCATCTAAACATCACAATCATGAGGTCTGAAGTTATAAGAGTGTCACTACCAACTGGTAAAATACTAACCCTTGGTCAGTGTCTCTCAGCATCAGATACGACGCAAAAGTCTCTCTTTAGCATCTGTATGGGACGCACTGGGCAGAGCAGAAGCTACGTGTCGCTTGAAGATGACGTAGTATGAAGAGAGACAAAGGTAGCGAGTAGTATAAAAGACCGAAAATCTGAATAGGGAGGCTGGTTGGGGTGGTGGATGGGTCAAACAACACAGGACTTTCACCCAGGAGACCGGGGGTCGTGTCCTGTTCTTGTCCCGCGTGTCACTGAAACGTACATTTTGTAACCCCACCCACGATCTTTTCCATAACCCGTTTATCCCGTTCTTGTGCTGCATTTCAGTGAAATGTACGTCCTGACCAAGCGCGTCTAAATATGACGCCAAAGGAGACTTTTTGCATCAATAACAAACCAACAACCCAAAGGCACCTGACCAAGCGTCGCTTTCTGACGGGATGGGAGTGAAAATCTGTTGCATAATCTTTGCGTAACCTGACTTGACTGAATACAACTGAGAATAAACGGTGTGATTGGAGACACAAAATGTTTTTAAAGGGCTTACTTAGCTTCACGTTTATGTTAGTAAGTTGTAGCTTTAGCAAATTTTAGATTTTTTCAAAAGACATACTTCCAATAAACCAGATTTAAGAGTTATTAACCCTCTGAGGACGAAAGATGCACCGTATGTAACGATGTTGAACAACACTCCTACTCAAAAAGCAATATTACAAAATTTCATTTCAGACATTTATTTACTAGTTTAATCATATAACACTAAAACTTTGGTAAACTCATTTCAAGCACCGAAACAATTCGTACAAGACATCATAAGTTAAGGTTTGTTTTCAAAAGAGATTTGAGGAATTTCAAAAAGCGAACATCAAGGTTTCAGCTTTAGCTCCAAATTATCTCCTTACACATTGTTCTAGAAAAAATGTGGGCATCATTATACGGAAAGCGGAGTTTGTTGTGAAGATTTTGATGTGGACACACATGGGGATCAGTTATACCTTTAAAATATGTGAAAATGCTCTTAGACCTCAGAGCGTTAAGTATTATTTTAGGTGGGTTAGGGTTCCCATGACGGGAGACTTAAAGAAACTGTCCAGAATTTTGGAAGTGCCAGACTTAGTGAGAAATCGTAATCTTTTTTTGTAATCGTTGTGAGTCCAGTACAGAGAGGGATGTGTTTATGTTAGCTGATAGTAGCATTCCAGACGCTCGACTCTGAACCTCTGGGCTGTTGTTTTAACTAGGCCACCAGTCTATCATGCAATACCAAACACAAAGGTCTTACATAAATCTTCACATGTACATCGATTTGTCATGGTTACAGCAGTCTGCAGTCACATGGAGCCCAGTGGTGGAAGAAGTATTCAGATCCTTTACTTAAGTAAAAGTACTAATACCACCCTTTAAAAATACTATGTTACAAGTAAAAGTCCTGCATTGAAAATGTAACTTAAGTAAAAGTATGTAAGTATCATCAGGAACATGAACTTAAAGTATTAAAAGTAAAGAAAAATCCTCCCATTTTAGAAACTGGAAATTATCCAAACAGGTGTGTCTTTAATGGTCTAATCCAGGGACCTTCAACAGGGGGTCCTCAGAGTCAATGCAGGGGGGCCTCCAAATTATTGTTAATTTTTGAAGTTTCAAAAAAAACATGAATCTAACATATTATTAGTGTTGGGAACTGAGCAGTGTGGTTAAACACTATCTTTTAAACAAAGATTTCAGAGCATGTGACCTCTGAGACAAAGGAAACCACATGTCCCACATGCGGCCTGAGCGCCATTTTCAAACAAAGAGAATCTCCATGCAGAGAGCCTCCATGCAACTGTAAAAGCCTACAAGTCACACCTCCAAACTACATAGTTGTAGTTCATACCTACATGTTACCTTCAAGAACTCTGATTCCCAGGGCTCTCAAGTTTTGAAGACAGGCAAGAGTGACATTCTATCCGCATGGTAACTAATGATGCGGGGCGTTCTGGTGGTCCTCCCCCAGAAAATTATGAGCATTAAACACTTAATTTCCTGCGTTCTGGTGAATTTGTATGCACTTATTTCTACCTTTTTCTAAATCAATTTATGCTGGAAATATCTTTATGTAAAGGGTAACAGATTACAATCCAAATATAAAAACATAATGGAATATATTGCAATAAGGCTCTCAGGCATTCTGTATTGCTTTCATCTATTTATTCTCCTGTAGATCGACTTTTCTAATTATATCTGAGTCAGCACACACGTCGCCTAGGCATCATTTACTCTTCCCTTCTCTTTTGCATCTTTTGTTGAGGAAGTAACCTCCTTAAATGTGCATATGACAATTATTCACCTCAATGATACATTAATTCATTTTAATTTACTAATAAACCCCTGGACTGTAATATTGTTAAGTTTGAGCAAGATTTCTGTTCATGTTCATGTTCAAACTTTGTGCACATTCAAAATATATGTGTTCTCTGAGATTTGGAGGAGTCGTGATATTTTGAGAAAAATAAAGTTATAATAGTCACTATATTTCAGAAAATAATCTACCTGCACCATAGTCTGCTGTGCATTACGTGATTGCTCTGCTGATACAGTAGATCAGACCTTCTGACAGACACAGAGCCCCGTTTGGGTCTCTGGTCTCTGAATGAGCGAACGTTTAGGGAAGTGTCTGTACGCTGCTCTATGCTTTTTTTTTTATTGGTTGTTGCGTTAAATCTTACCCAGATACAATAGTGCTATTTTCTGGCTATTGTGTAGCCCCTTTCTTTTTTTTTGATTGGCTGATAAGTGGCAGGCTCAACTAAGAACTTCAGGGGAGACGCGCTGATAGATATGAGAGCGGCGCGCCAGAGAAATTTGGGGCGCTGCAGCATATTAAATATATTATAAATAGTTTTTCCGCGTGAGAAATACAATGTGTGGCGGGAGTGCGTGACAAAAGACCGAAATGAGTGACTGTCACGCTCAATGCGTGACACTTGAGAGCCCTGGATTCCCTATTGGCCGGGTTCCCTTGAACGCAGCAGGGGTCCATGCCCAGGTGACCGGGGATATAAATACTCTGGTCAGCCACTTCTCATTGTCACCCACTGCACGTGAAAGCTGCTAAAGGGTGCTCTCCTCTGTGTTTTCGATTGCATGAAGGCACGTCGTCAAACGTTTGTACGAGAATAAATAGTATCATTTCGCTGGTCGAGTGAGCTGTTTCTGTATCCTTCGTGATACAAGGGATCCTGCCGAGCCACTGAAAGTCAGTGTCTTACCGAATCTGCAATCAACCCCTTTTTCGAGGAAGGACATCACACTTTTCTTTTCTTCAAAGTCGACTGAACTGTTCCACTCCACTGCCCTGGAAGGAACTGTTTCGTTAATCACTGGCGAGTGATTAACCCCGTTTTCTGTTCATCGTGGATAATCCGCCGGACGAACCAACGGACTGCAACACACAAAGTAAGGGGCTTATAGTTATGGGCAGATGTAGAACAGTGTGTTTTATTAATCAGTAAGTGCTACTGCTGCAACTATCTTACTATTAATGTGATTGGGACTGCCGTGTCTAATTTATTGCTGTGAAGGTATCTTTGATCACGATACTTTTTGTGTTGAAACTGTAATTGCTACACTGTTACCTCCCGCCGCGGAGGAGTTAGTTACTGTAGAAGCGAGGTAATAAACCTTCCGTTCGTCACTCAAACCACGGCACTGCGACGTAACGAGACCGTTATACTGTATCATAGCCCTGTGTTAGATGAAAGGTTTGGTTATTATCGCCGCAAGGAGTCAGCTGTTAGCTCACCAGAGGCAGAGAAATAAACACTCCCCACGTTAGACAAATTATCAGACCTCTGCCATAACTTTACGTTAGGTCAGAGTCCTGAGTGAACGAGGAGAGTGGTTATTATCACTTCCACAAGGATCAAGATTTCAAGTGATTGTTCTTCTTTTCATTTGTGTTTCCATCCTGTTTCTTTATCTCCCAATCCAAATCTAACACACACGCACATACACACACGCACACGCTGGCCTTGCCAGTTGTCCTAGTCACATGAGAGCGTAACAGAGCTTCACAACCGCCATTTTGGCATCATAATAACGCTCCGGGGTGTGTTCCTTTTTGTCTGTAATACGTGTTGAACTCTTGCTGGATTCCCCGCCATTTCAGCGCTAGGAGTAGCCATTTTGTGCCTTTCTACTAAAACTACAAATAGCCTCAAATCACGCGGCCCTGTTTTGTTTTGCTAGAATTGTAACAAGTCGATAGAGTTTGATGATTGAAGAATTATTGATTGGCGATCAGTATTTTTGAAGTTAAATAAATCCTTAGACTTTAACAAGAAGTTGGTGTCGTTATTTGTGTACATGTTTTAATAACAGCTGGTTATACAGGTCAGTGCTCGATTTTCACCCTTCTTTGTTCGTTGTATAGATATGAGATAAATTAATCAAATTAATTAAGACCTGTATTTTAAAGAGAACACCATATTTGAGACTGTTTTCACAGTTCAGTTATTGGCCCCTGAATTCAGGGTGGTGCCCCGTTTTGATTGTTTATGAACTTGATAAAGTTATTCATAACTTTATTAATATTGATAAAACATCTTTGATAAATTGCTAATAATTTAATCTGTAACTTCCCAATTCCCAACATTAGCAAATATACATCCCCACTGATGATAGGCTTTCTGGCCTACAGGTAAGGTAGTCACTAAAATAGCCATCTACAGATACAGAAAATTAAAAGATTATTTATAAAATGATGCCAACAATTATTAGGGTATTTTAATAGCTTAGTATTCTATGAAAAAACAGTATATATAAAAGTTATAGGCCGCCCTACATGTTATTATAGGACCAGTTTAATATGCAATTTCATTTTATACAACATGTGTAGTAGGGGGTCCCTGCTTAGTTTCTCTCTCTCAGAAAATGTTGAAGACCTCTGGTCTAATCATTTCAGCTGGACTTGTAAGCCGTTATATTGTTGGCTACTTTCATTTATAATAAAATATCAGATTTTATAAACTTCATGTGTTTTGTGTGCAAACATCTTAATATGTAAAGTAACTAGTAACTAAAGCTGTCAGATGAATGTAGTAGAGTAAAAAGTATAATATTTCTCTCTGAAATGTAGCAGAGTAGAAGTAGAAAGCGGCATAAAAAGAAAAGACTAAAGTGCAAGTACCTCAGTTTTGTACTTAAGTACAGTACTTGAGTAAATGTACTTAGTCACATTCCACCACTGATGGAACCACAGCCAGGAGATCAGTTATCCCCAGGAGAAACAGAACAAGAGACAGGATGAGGGGGTTTGTAATGTTTCCCATGCCAATAATCTGCCTCCAGGACATTAGAGAGTGTCTCCTGTTCATTCTCGGGTTTCTTTGGTATTGTGTCAAACTCTGAAGACACCAGACTCTAAAGTTATGTGATAAACAGCATGAGAGACTGACAACCACCTGGGAGGACAGGAAAGGAAATGTGAGGCCACAGAAACGCCATGTTCTGAACCCAGCTAAGCACACGTGCCAGAGTACACACACACACACACACACACACACACACACACACACACACACACACACACACATGCTCAGTCAAAAACACAGGTAATAGGCATGACACGGGTTTGTGGAAAGATATTTCATTCTAAGAATATCTGAAATAGTTGGTGTCTCTAAGGTAATTTCAGAAATGTACTATGGTGGGCCTTCCCTAGCTTTAACTATCACATTAAATAGGCAATAATGAGATCCTAAAAGGAAGAACAGGAAACTCAACAAAAACTTTGTTTGAAATATCTGTAACACTTCATTCCTCTGCAATAGTGCTTCTGAATTTTTTAATAAAAAGGTAGAGATGAGGGAAAAAAGACGAATGAATAGTGATGAATAGAAACGTGTTTTCTTTAGTGCCTGAGTTATGTTTTTCTCTTGTTCTCTCACTCACTCTGTCACCCACCCACACAGGCAAACACAAATTATTGCTAAAGTGGGCGCCTGGATAGTTCAGTTGGTGGAGTGCGCACCCATATGTAGGGGTTTACTCCTCGATGCAGCAGGCCCAGGTTCTGCGCCGACCTGCGGCCCTTTGCTGCATGTCATTCCCCCCTCTCTCTCCCCTGTCATGTCTTCAGCTGTCCTGTCAGAGATGAAGGCCGAAAATGCCCCAAAAAAATAACTGTGCTGGAGCGTCCACTAAGAGAGGACTAGCAATGTAACAGCCTGATGTCTTAAAACAGCAAGAAGGTCAGCATGTCTGTCGCTGATCGCACCGCAATGGCCAGAATGGAAGATTCGGCCCACTTTAGGCTCTTTCCACTCAGACTAGGGCTCCGTTAAAGTGCCCTAAAAAGTCTAAGCTGTGGGGGTGGAGGTGGAGAGGGTGGGCAGGTGGGGGCAGAGGGCGGTATTTTAACAGCAATTTACCTCCGTAGCAGTGTCCAACAACTGACAGAAGAGCATGTATGAGTAGCAATTTGTGTGTAATGTCTGAAACGTCAGATTGATGTGTTTAGAGTGCTTCAGTTGGGATTTGGACTGATGCTTCCATACATCAGACAGTTCACTTGGTTGGTCTAAAGTTCACCACTTTGGTCCAGACTGAAATGTCTTCACAACTATTGCATGGATTGGAACAAAGTATGGTTCAGATATTCATGATAGATTCAGTGATCTCCTGACTTTTGTCTCATCCAGTGACATCCATGATCTTCATGTCTACTAGATGTATTAGCAGCACCAAATTGGGTGGAAACATTCATGGTTCCCATGTTTCCCTCTGTCACCATGGATTAGTTAACATATTTTTTTTTTTGAATGAAATGTTTCAACAGCTGTTGGATGAATTCCGTACAGACATTTATCCAATACCTTGGTTTTAGGATCAACATACAGCATAACTAGTCTGGATCAACAGTACAGCAAGTACATTTCCAAAATAATTGCCTGACATCCCCTCGCCTTCTGTTCTCTGTGTGTTTTGCTGTGTGTTGCTGTTCTCAAACTCTTTGGGAAACAACAAACTTTGAGCTAGGAAGCTACATGCTGCAAATGGCAAGTTTTGAAGAATATTTGGATAATGCGACAAGGCAGGCCTGCTTGGTTCTTTCAGGGAATGGTTGTAAAGATTGACAAAGAATATGTTTATCGCATTTACTCTCTAACTGGGACGTATTGGGACCGATTGGTGGTTGTTGCGGACGAAGTACACACGGTGATACACTGGTAAGAGCTAATGAGGTTTAACCGTGTAGCCAGCTAATTTAAATAGCTCACGTTACTGTATTGTGTCAACAGTTAACTTCATTTAATATTGTATGTGGTGTTTTCTTTTGCGGGGTGCAAATGTTCAACCAAAACAAGTTCCTTCCTGAGACTACTTAGCAGAGCCACTGTCGCTGAGTCCGGAGCTTAGCGCCGCCCAAGACGATTGCGATTGGTTTAAAGGGTAACTACAGTTTTTTTCAACCTGGACCCTATTTTTCTATGTTTTTGTGTCTAAGTGACTGATGGGAACAACAATCTTTGAAATTGGTCCAGTATTAAGCAAGATCGCTGCAGTTGGCAGCGGCGAAACAAGCTACAACGTAAGTTAATAGGGCAATTGTTCAGCTTGTTTTTTACCTTCACAAAAGTGCTCGTTTAGCCACTGACAGGCTCAGATTAATATTCTAAGTGTCTGACAACATTATGGAAAGGATTTCTAAGGCGGTCAACCTTTCTGTTAAAGAGTAAGATCCTTTTTTAAAACATAAAAACGTCATCTTTGGGTCATCTTTCCACTTTTCCAACTGTCACAACTAGTTTTGGTTGAAATAAACATATAGTTTACCGATTTACATGTGAAATTGGCTCTATACAAGCTGGTGTATCTGGTGGGTTTAGCGCTAACGACTTCAGAGCTGTCTCTGGTTAAACAGAAAGGTCTTAAAGCGGTTTTAAAAAGGTCTATCTCTGAAGGGATCCTTTCCATAATGTTGTCAAACACTTAATATAATTTGAGCCTGTCAATAGCTGGACAATTGCCCTATTAACTTACATTTTAGCTTGTTTCACCGCTGCTTTCTGCAGCGATCTTGCTTAATACTGGACCAATGTCAAAGATTGTTGTTCCCATCAGTCACTTAGACACAAAAACATAGAAAAATAGGCTCCAGGTTGAAAAAAACGGTAGTTACCCTTTAAAGAAAGGCAAACAACCCAGTTTTTTTTCTCTCCTATCCCAGAAGGTATCTGTGGTGTGCCACGCTGGGGGGTGTCAGGTTTATCCTGGTCATGTACTTACGTTGATTCAGACTAGGGTTAAAGTGTCAAAAAAGGCAGGGATACTTGGGATCAATAATCACTACAGGTAAATCATTATCGCTGGTACCAGCAGCAAAATACTTGTGTCAGTGAAAGCACACACCGAAGGGAAGAGGAGAGCTTTACAGAGTTTCCTGTGCATGGTAAAGGTGTCAGACTGACTGCTATCTGCCGCTCACCGGCTGCAATCTGTCAGACATTCTTCTCTGAGCCCTGGGAGAGAGGCGAGAGAGCGAGGGAAAGTGGAGAGAGACAACGAGGCTGAGAGAAGATAGAAGATCCTTTGATGGCTTCATCACTCTCAAATGGTCCCTTAATCACAGACAATGAAGCCATCACAGTGGAATGGTGGAGGCACAGAGACAGACAGGAGAGATTCTTCACTTCTCTCTTTTGAGGCATTAGTCATTCTCCTTTTGCATCTCCATCATCCTGTGAACCCTCATTAAGTGATTCAGTCAGTGTAATGAAATATAAAGAACCTGCAGCCAGTGGCCATGGTTAGAGCTGAATGAATGGCTAGTCATGGCCATGTAAATGCCACCTCTTCCTTCTTCCTTCAGGCATGTCTGCTAGGAGACAATAAGGGCCACTTGCTCAGAGAGTGTCCAGATTAAGGTAGCCTGTTACATGGAGATATTTTGAATCAGAAGTCTCTTTTAGTGCTCTCTTCCAACCCTGAACAAATATTTTGTCATTGATTTAGGTTTTCTTTCATTCCCACAAGAGGTCTTCACAGGTGCAAAATGTTGGACTCAACAGAAAACTGACCCATAGTAAACGTTGCCAAACCCTACTTGAATAAATACATTTATAAAAAAGAGAGAGACCTAATCTCTGAATCTCTAATCCTAATAATCTGAAGGGGTCCCGAGTACAGCCAGATAATGTTTGTTTGCTGCAAAGACTAATTTACAGAATAAAAAGTATTGTTGTCACCTCCTGCACAAACAACAAAACTATATTCTTTAGGCAACTGCATCATAGATAGGCATAATATATTAATAATTTCCAAACCAATTTAAAATAATCAAATTCCAAAAGTCATTGTCATTTAACAACATACATTTTTAATATAGGTTACTGATTTCCTAGAATATTTTCTCCGAGAGAGAAATTGAATGCTCTAGCACAGCGGAGACTTTCGGCTGCAGGGCTGAAGTTGGTGCCAATTACGGGGTGAACTCACTCAGCAGTCAGCAGTCGGCAGCAGAGATGCTCACAAGTCTCTGAGCTCGAGTCCAAGTCATGTCTCAAGTCTCTCGTGTTCCTGACGAGTGTTGTATCAGCTGCTCAGAACACTGCATAGCTATATATTTAAAAGGAATTCAAAGCATGTAATATGCTTTTATGATTCTTTTATATATAAAACTAGCACAAAAAGTAAGGAAATTTGTGTTTGGTAGATTATCACCAAGGGCTCTACACCTTAACGAAAGCATTGACAACATTGTTTGTGTTCCCAGAGTTTACTAAAAAGAAAGGTTTTGAACAACTCACCGTAGCTCTTGTTGTTTCTGGCCGCCTCCACCTTGGCAGTCAAAACGAGTCGATATCAAAACAAGTAGCCACAGATTTAGTATATCCCTTGTGCACCGGTGTAGTTCATGTGTAGAGTCCCTGGTGATACTTCGAGCAAAGTTTCATGTTGTGTCGAGCCTTCTTAGTGTTTTAAAAATAGCTATTTTGAGGCTAGCATAAAAGTGCCCCTATTTCTCCCATTCAATAGGCCATTTGACCGAAAAACGAAAATATGGTACATCTTAAAAGTGGCGCTTCCGTCCTAAATATGCTTTTAAACGAAAGTTTGACTTGGGTACATTCACAAAAAGACCCTAGGTTGCATGTTGGCGAGAGTTACGCTTTAAAGGGTTCTTACTTGGCTCATGCTACATCCTTCTACCACGTTTCGTGAACATCTGGCCAGGAGTTTTTCCGTAATCCTGTTGCGAACAAACCAACAAACTGACAGACCGAGAAGCATGACCTCCTTGGCGGGGGGAATGAATGAAATTGTGTCTGGAATGCCATTGAGTAGCTGCGGTCTGTTAGGATCTTGGGTTTTATTAAATATAAGATCAGTCCTGACTGACTCACTTATCTAAGCGTTATTAGCAGCCAGTATCAGCCTCGTATATATGGCTCTACATAGACAGCAGTGACCAACGAGGATCCGCAGAGGCAGAGCACATGTTGACTAACGGCTCACGTCTCCGAGGTCCCGATAATTGATTTCCCTGCTGTTACTTTCACACCTCCCTCAGAGATGTCAAATAAATGGCGCCAATCAGCTGAAAAGTCACACTTAGAGAGCTAAGTAAGAGTCAAAAACAAAAAACAAAAAGAAAATCACAGCGGAGGCTGTCACCAAACACTCGCTGTATGCCTGGAGAGAACAGACTAATGTTCTGAAAACAATGGGATCATGTCAGTCCTTTATAAAGCTGCCAGAGTCCTTAGAGCACTACAGTTAGATATGTACGCAACTATCTTTTCATGAGTGTTACTCAGTTTTACAATAGACGACGGAAAACAATCCAGACAATCCAAAACCAGTCCAAGAATAGGGAATAAGTCCGGTTGAGTGTAAATGTAAATGTCACATAAACAAATGCTAATGGCATGAAAATGGCCAGATTACCGTCCCTCCAGTCGTGTGGTGTGCAGAATGTCAGGGTGGTTCAGTATCAGCTTTCATTTGAAAAAACACAAGTAAATGGAGAAAACAGAACAATTTCCCATCTCACACTGCATTTAGAGACACCCAGCAAACATCAAGATGAACACTTGATACACTGACAAGATGAAAAGAAATACTTCCAGTGAGAAACTGACTGGAAGTAATAGAGGTAAGGGACTGTTCGTTATTTATTTAAGGGGCCACCGGAGGAGTTTTGGGATCTTTAGTCAAAATAGACTTGACCCTCCCCTCGCCAGTAATAATTTTTCTATGACCCTCCAAAATGATTTGGAAAAGAGGCATGACCCTCCCCAACAATTTGTTGATGCCTTATGTACTGCTTTGCGCTTGGCTAAACTGTATATATGCCCTTTGATTTCTTACAGCCGTGACATACATGAGTTAACCTCTGCTTTCTCATCTTACACATCACACTCCTCTGTTATGGTGTGGTGGCCATTTCAGTAGATTTTCTCACTAACACAGTTGTGGAAACACAATAAGCATGGAAACTAAATGCACACTTCCTGCATTACTGCATTACTTAAAATACTAAGTTACTCATCTAGTAAACTAGTATTCACATGAAATAAAACATTGAGACCGTTAAGCAAAGCACACTGGGTAACAAATGCAACGACTCGTCACTAGGCTTCCTCAGTCATTGTATATTTTAGCATATAGGTAAAGCTGCCGAAGCTGAACATTATATTCCAAAACATATAGCTTCATTTTTAAAGCAGATTTTAAATTACATTGTAACAATTTAACAATCCACCCTTATGAAATCCAATCGCAGCACGGCTGTCTTGGAACACAATAGACAGACGGTGGCGGAATGCCCCAACACTTAAATTCAACTAAAATGTAACAGTGAACAATCAGTGTTCAACCTACAGTATGTTGAGATGCCTCTCCAAACTCAGAAACGAAGCGCAATCACACCATAAAACATTAAGACACGTTAAGAAAAAAATCCGTATTTTGCCGTTATCCAACAAATCCCCTCAACAAAGAATAAAAAGACATGACCCTCCCCTATTTGGTCCGGTGGTCCATTCCATAAATAACGAACGGTCCCTAATATACATGATTTTTTCTTTTTATAACACTGTGTGTGTAAAGGGTGTTAAAAGGTATGTTCACCCAAATTCCCAAAAATCAATCTTAATTGTCTCTAGTGGACTCTCGCCATGTACATAGCTCTGGTTTGGTTTGTCCAGGTTTGGCTATATGTCTGAGATTCCTGCCTCAATCCCAATACAATGGAGAAGAATATAATTAAAATGTTCAATGCTGTGAGCATTTACAACATTCAAAAATAAATCATCAGCAATATCAGACAGTCAGTCAGTCAGTCATCCTAGTCATTCTGGATACTCCACAAACCACACTTCCATCAGGTTTTACTGGGACAATTTCTTTGCCAGAAAAAAACTGTTTACAGCAAGTACAACCAAGCATTGCTAAAAAGCCATTTAAGGGCGATGAGAAACATATGCCTTCTTGTTATGTGGGATGAACTGACCTTTCAATGTAATATTTGTAGTAGTATCGCATTGCCAGACCTTCCTCCACAGCGCTGTGAAGGAAGGTCTGGCTAGTCCACACAGCATTCTGGGATTGGAGAAAAATGTGCTCTGGTTTATTTGCATTTCTTTAAACCAATCACAAACATCTTGGGTGCCACAGAGCAACGGTGCCGCTGCAAAATAGACTCGGGAAGGAACTAGTTTTGGTGGAACGTGTACGTTCAAAGGTTGTTTTAGTCATGCAACAGAACACTCAGATTGGACAGAGAGTCTAGCTAGCTGTCTGGATTTACCCTGCAGAGATCTGAAGAGCAGTCAACCATAGTCCTCATAAATCCACCGGAGTTTAGAATGCCAACACAATGAAAGCGGAAGGTGACAGACATCCGGCTGAAAATGAGGGACTTTCCGGTGACACCGAAACAATCCCGGAAGTGTAACGTATATTATATATTTGTAGTGACAATGGAAAACATTACAGAGCTGAATGTTTGGCATTAAAAAATATTTTCTGGCCTGTACAATTACATGGGAAACACTGCATCATACTTGTAACAAACTGTGTTACAGATTCAGGTTCTTTGTGCTTTAACACTTTAATCAATTTTCCTCTCTGTGACTGTGAATCCACAGTTCAGACTTCTCTTTACATGATGGATGTCTTTTCTTTCCACAGTACTCATTCTGACATTTTTGTCTCCTTAAGGTATCTTATGAGAATGAAAAGAATGAAAAAAGGCACGTGAGCAGACACAACATAAATCTCTAGTGGAGTGGCATTTGAAAGGAAAATGTGCCGAGATGTTTGGCTGTGCTTCAACAAGCCCCAGTGTCTTTATGTTGTACGAGCTGCTCCGCTGTCCCTCTGCTGCTCTGATTCTCTCTGTCAGCTGTCACACACACACACACACACACACACACACACACACACACACACACACAGCAGTAAGTGTTCATATTTGCAAGAATGGTTGCTTGAGTGAAAACCTGACGCTTGTCTCAGTCTATTTCTTCAAAGATAAAATCCATGTCCTTCTTTCCTCATCCGTCTTCTACAGTCCAGACATCACACATATGCTCTGTCTATGTTACAAACACAGAGTATGTGTGTGTGCAACCCTGTGTCTTATGCCGACTTTACACCAAACAACTTTTCAAGTGATTCCACTGTCACAGACTATGTAATTTTCAATATCGGAATGAAATCCTGCTCCTGTCGTCTCCATCGTTTGGTGTAAGGTGGTCATAACTCAGTCCCAGTCAGTCTTTTTTCCCCTCTGATGTTCCGACAAAAATCAAACGTGTTTGATATTATCGTAAGTTTTAAGTCTTGGTAGTGTAGTTAAATCATGTGAACATTTTCAACAACTAATGGGTGCGCTCCCTCCAGCCAGCCGTCATCACGTGACCCGCTGGCGGTCTCCTAATTTCGTAGGGATATCATACGGATATACGTTCATGAGAATGCGTTGAGCAGTAACGTTGTACATTCATGCTTTGTGGATGGCTAGCAGAAACTGTAAAGTGCTCCGTGATAAAATCCACCGCGGCGGAGTGAAGCACAGCTCCCATCTGATCTATAAAGAGACTGTGCTGAAGGAAGGAAGTGATTCGTGATGCTGTCACCAAACATGGCATTAAGAAGATGGTGATCACGACGGATGTAGTGTACGCTGCACCCTGTATGGCTGCACCCTGTACGGTTTCAGATTGTGATCCTGAATCACAAAACAAAGGCTCTTTTAAGAGCCACACACTTCATCTAAAGAGAGACTTCCTGTTTTGAGCAACAGACTTATTACGGGTTGGCGGGTGTCAATTTAAAGCTTTGGTACTAGCGACTGGATACAACAACATAATTACCTATTTCATGTACTGTTATGTCATGAATGGGTTGTCAAATTGGTGAATTTAATTCACATTTTCTTTTGTTTGTCTGTCTGTTATTTGTAGTGCTTTTTTTTAACCAAAAGCTGTGTATGTTTTGTCAAAGTAGTGAGGATATTTGATTCATTTGCTCAAGTTTCCTTAAGTGTGTTGAGGTCTTACTGAATGTGCAAATACAAAAGCAGGTATGTGAATTTGTAGTTTGTATTAGACAAAAGTGCTGTGAGCTTCATATCTGGTAAAAAGGAAAACTGCTCAGTGTCATGTTGTATGCTGCAAGCCTCTCAATCCTGCATGCTTGGCTTGATGTAAATACTCCATTTGGTATGATACATTATTATCAATCCTTCCTCATGAGAGGCTTTCTAATGCACTGCAAGGAACCTGAGATGTAAAAGGGTCTTTGGTGTTTTTTGCCCCCAAAGGCTCCTTCCAGACAGCGCTGCGACCGTTGACTTCAAGGCACCTAACTCTAACCTTCACCCTAACCGTAACCATAGCCATAACCATTGCCTAATTGACTTCAAGGCAGCGCTGCGACCGTTGACTTCCAGGCACCTAACCCTAACCTTAACCGTAACCATAACCATTGCCTAATCCTAGTGCCTTCCAGACAGCTAGCTAGACTATCTGTCCAATTTGAGTTTTCTGTTGCACGACTCAAACCTTTGAACGTACAAATGTTCCATCAAAACAAGTTCCTTCCCGAGGCTGTTTTGCAGCCGAAGACGATTATGATTGATTTAAAGAAATGCCAATAAACCAGAGCACATTTTTCTCCCATCCCAGAATGCTGTCTGGCCTAGCCAGACCTTCCTCCGCAGCGCTGTGAAGGAAGGTCTGGCAATGCGAGACTATGTAAGAGAGAGATTCATATTTGTGCAGTTCGGGGAAGTTCAAGTTAAGTGATGAGCAGGTAGCCGAGAGGGCTGACAGACAGAGAGCAAAGACGGAGAGGACAGAGGAGAAAAACCAAACGGGAAATCCAATAAAGTGCAAAGAAATCCATTGAAAGACAATGTGGTGGAGAGAAACAAGAGAAAGTGAAGGGTTTATGAGATAATTTAGCCAGTAAATGTCACGTAAATACCAAGACGTCAGAATCCATCTAACTTTGATTGCACCGTGCTTTCAGAGCAGGCATTGTGTTCACAAACACACTTCACATATACAGCACTGGTGTGAAATATCAGTGGTGTGAGGGCAGTCAGACCTCATTAAACTTATCTGGCCTAATCATTCTTCCTTTGTCCCCTTCTCTCTGAGAAAGACGAAGAATCAGTTCAGACAAAGAGAACGAGAGCAGGGAAAAGAGGACAAGAGCTAATGATAAGGTGTTAAATTAAATGTTAGGTAAACTGCTGTAGGATCACACAAAACCGACTGTTTCCTGTAAATTACTGCTTGCATTATATACTGATTTACATAAACTAATCTTTACTGACCATGATGAGAAACTGAGTCATCATAAAGTTGTACAGCCAAAAAATAGAAATAATTAAGCAAAAAGGAGGCGTTAAACATAATGTCAAAAATAATAGCAACAACCTGGACAGGGAGTACAGTTCTTGTTATCTTCCTGCATTCACTGGCAGAGGATATGTAAACCGTGGACGTTCGGGTTTGTCCATTAGGCATGGACTTTATCAACCCTATCGGCAGACACAACGTAAATATTGGACAATTCTGGAGAACTTTTGATTTGTTTTCAATTATGTGTAATGTAATGTTCAATGGCAACATTTTAAAAATTCTTTCTTTTTCTGCACAAGCCTACTACAGCAGGCTGTTCTCATGAAGCTTTCGTACATATAGCTAAGCAAAAGTAATGCACTATAATTTGTATGTATTCCACGTAATTATGACTTTATGCACCCCGTTGATTGTGTTAACTGTTAAGAGCGCGAAGATCGGCGTATGGAGGAGATCGGGGTGGATTTCAAGGGCTTTCAAGCCGGGGAGCAGAGTTGGTGTCCAGGAAGAGGAAAAAACACAAGACTTTCACCCAGGAAACAAGTGTTTGTGTTCCAGGAGTACTTCATAACGGGACCGATGTTTTAATCCCAACCACAATATTTTTTCTTATCATAACTAGTTATTTTGGTGTCTAAACTTTGAATTAGTTGTTTGTTGCGAAATTTTTCGGTACAAACCATCATTAGATGCACTGTCTTACGGACCATTATCATAAGCCACTATGAGTCGCGTATGGGAGCTGGTTTTAATAGTCGGGTTGATATTGTTTGTTATCAGTGTAGCAAGTGAACCGGCCAGCAACGCGGAGTCACATGTACGCTACAACAGAGACTTTCTTCTACAACTGAGCGCCTATGCAGGCAATTGGAATCATACCGATGTAAACATACCCACGGAGATAACAAGAACTTTCAATGACAAGGAATACAAGAGAAAACAAGGGAAGAGGGGAGGAGTGCGCCAAAGACTCAGGAAGAGGAAAACAAAAGTTCCACTCCCAACTATCATTCTTTCAAATGTCCAATCGATGAAAAGGAAAGCAGACGAGTTGCAAGCAAACACTCGTTACCTGCATGAATACAGGGAAGCCTGTGTCCTAGCCTTCTCTGAGACCTGGCTTAATGATAGATTCCAAAGTTTGTCCGGACGGATTTGGTATCGTACGCTTGGACCGATGCAGCAAGGCTACAGGCAAGGAATACGGAGGGGGCGTGTGCGTCATGATAAATGACAGATGGTGCAAAACAACTGTGGTAAGAAAAAGATCTGCACTCCTGATATTGAACTTTTATCAGTTTCTATGCGACCCTTTATTTTTAATATCACCCAAAACCGTTTATAATGGGGAATTTAATAACTGCACCCTCCAAAAAACTGTCTACGTAGGTATGTCACCTGTCCAACACAAAAAAATTAAATAATCGACTTATGCTACGCTCCATCCCCAAGGCATACTCATGCAGTGCTAGGGCCCCCCTGGGTGGCTCAGATCACAACACAGTCCTTCTAAGACCCACCTACAAACAGGTTTTTGAAAAGGCTTAAGACTAGGGAAAAGCAGATCCAGGTGTGGGATGAGTACAGTGTGAAAGGTTGTAAGGGTGCTTGGAGTGTCCATCCTGGACCATCTTCGAGGACTCTTCAGCTGACTTGTACGAACAGACAGAAGCTATCTCGGGCTACATAGACTTTTGTGTGAGTGCGGTCATTCCAACTAAGACCATAAAGGTGTACCCAAACAATAAACCGTGGGTGACGAAAGAACTAAAGGACATACTAAATGAGAAAAAGAGAGTCTTCACCTCAGGAAGCTTACAGAACAGAAAAGACTTGCAAAGGAAGGTCAATAAGGAGATTTATAAGGCCAGGTGTTAGTACAAGAACAAGGTACAGAGGACCCTGGCTGCGGGGAATTCAAGGGCTGCATGGACTGGTATAAAGTTGATGGCCAATGCCCCCTTCAAGTCAGGGAAAAAAAATGTACTTCATGGATGACACAGCATCCCTTGCTCTGGCCAACAACTTAAATGAACATTTTACCTGCTTTGAACACACTATCTGGGGGTCCGCTTCACTTCAATTAGGACACCACAATGTAGTGTCTTGTCACCACTGCTATATATACAGTGGTGTGAAAAAAGTGTTTGCCCCCTTCCTCATTTCCTGTTCCTTTGCATGTTTGTCACACTTAAGTGTTTCGAACATCAAACCAATTTAAACAAAAGTCAAGGACAACACAAGTAAACACAAAATGCAATTTGTAAATGAAGGTGTTTATTATTAAAGGAGAAAAAAAAATCCAAACCATCATGGCCCTGTGTGAAAAAGTGATTGCCCCCCTTGTTAAAACATACTATAACTGTGGTTGTCCACACCTGAGTTCAATTTCTCTAGCCACACCCAGGCCTGATTATTGCCACACCTGTTCACAATCAAGGCATCACTTAAATAGGAGCTGCTTGACACAGTAAGGTCCACCAGAAGATCCTTAAAAGCTACACATCATGCCGAGACCCAAAGAAATTCAGGAACAATTGAGAAAGAAAGTAATTGAGATCTATCAGTCTGGAAAGGGTTATAAAGCCATTTCCAAAGCTTTGGGAATCCAGCGAACCACAGTGAGAGCCATTATCCACAAATGGCGAAGACATGGAACAGTGGTGAACCTTCCCAGGAGTGGCCGGCCGCCCAAAATTACCCCCAAGAGCGCAGCGACGACTCATCCAAGAGGTCACAAAAGACCCCACAACAACGTCCAAAGAACTGCAGGCCTCACTTGCCTCAGTTAAGGTCAGCGCTCATGCCTCCACCATCAGGAAAAAGACTGGGCAAAAATGGCCTGCATGGCAGAGTTCCAAGGAGAAAACCACTGCTGAGCAAAAAGAACATCAAAGCTTGTCTCAATTTCTCCAGAACACATCTTGATGATCCCCAAGACTTTTGGGACAACATTCTGTGGACCGATGAGACAAAAGTGGAACTCTTTGGAAGGTGTGTGTCCAAGTATATCTGATGAGAAGGAACACTGCATTTCATAAAAAGAACATTATACCAACTGTAAAATATGGTGGTGGTAGTGTGATGGTCTGGGGTTGTTTTTGCTGCTTCAGGACCTGGAAGACTTGCCGTGATAAAAAGGAACTATGAATTCTGCTGTCTACCAAGAGATCCTGAAGGAGAATGTCCGACCATCTGTTCGTGTACTCAAGCTGAAACGAACTTGGGTTCTGCAGCAGGACAATGATCCTAAACACACCAGCAAGTCCACCACCGAATGGCTGAAGAAAAAACTAAATGAAGACTTTGGAGTGGCCTAGCCAAAGTCCTGACCTGAATCCTATTGAGATGTTGTGGTATGACCTTAAAAAGGCCGCTCATGCTCGAAAACCCTCTAATGTAACTGAATTAGGACAATTCTGCAAAGATGAGTGGGCCAAAATTCCTCCAGGACGCTGTAAAAGCCTCATTGCACGTTATCGCAAACGCTTGGTTGCAGTTGTTGCTGCTAAGGGTGGCCCAACCAGTTATTAGGTTTAGGGGGCAATCACTTTTTCACACAGGGCCATGATGGTTTGGATTTTTTTTCACCTTTAATAATTAACACCTTCATTTACAAATTGCATTTTGTGTTTACTTGTGTTGTCCTTGACTATTGTTTAAATTGGTTTGATGTTCAAACACTTAAGTGTGACAAACATGCAAAGGAACAGGAAATGAGGAAGGGGGCAAACACTTTTTTCACACCACTGTATTGTACACTGACTGTTGTCGCAGTAGTTACCCTGGACGTCATATAAAATAAATTTGCAGACGATACTGCTGTGATTAGTTTACTGAGCGAGATGAAACTGAACATGGTCCAGTGTTGCATGAATTAGCTGACTGGTGTGAAATCTCCCAGTTGACAAGGTTTGCATGGCTACAACCCATCCACTTTCAGTGGAGTCCAAGGTGCTCCCTTCTGGTCGTAGATATAGATACCCTAACGTCAGAACCAACCGAGCAAAAACTTCATTCATTCCCATGGCAATAACCCAATTAAATAAAATGTGGGGAGGGGTAAGACTGGAGGAGGAATATATGTGAAGTACTGTGCAGTAGTTTCATTTATTTATGATATTAGGCCTTTTTAGGAAGTGCAACTATAATCCTTTTATTGTATTCTATTTATTGATGTGTGTATGTTATGTGTTAGATAAATAGTGCTGTAGATACCGATGTAAACATACCCACGGAGATAACAAGAACTTTCAATGACAAGGAATACAAGAGAAAACAAGGGAAGAGGGGAGGAGTGCGCCAAAGACCTCAGGAAGAGGGAAAACAAAGTTCCACTCTCAACTATCATTCTTTCAAATGTCCAATCGACGAAAGGAAAGCAGACGAAGTTGCAAGCAAACACTGCATACTCTGCGTGAATACAGGGAAGCCTGTGTCCTAGCCTTCTCTGAGACCTGGCTTAATGATAGATTCCAAAGTTTGTCCGGACGGATTTGGTATCGTACGCTTGGACCGATGCAGCAAGGCTACAGGCAAGGAATACGGAGGGGGCGTGTGCGTCATGATAAATGACAGATGGTGCAAAACAACTGTGGTAAGAAAAAGATCTGCACTCCTGATATTGAACTTTTATCAGTTTCTATGCGACCCTTTATTTTTAATATCACCCAAAACTTGGATGAAATTTCACCAGATGCGCCCAAGTTTATAATGGGGAATTTAATAACTGCACCCTCCAAAAAACTGTCTACGTAGGTATGTCACCTGTCCAACACAAAAAAATTAAATAATCGACTTATGCTACGCTCCATCCCCAAGGCATACTCATGCAGTGCTAGGGCCCCCCTGGGTGGCTCAGATCACAACACAGTCCTTCTAAGACCCACCTACAAACAGGTTTTTGAAAAGGCTTAAGACTAGGGAAAAGCAGATCCAGGTGTGGGATGAGTACAGTGTGAAAGGTTGTAAGGGTGCTTGGAGTGTCCATCCTGGACCATCTTCGAGGACTCTTCAGCTGACTTGTACGAACAGACAGAAGCTATCTCGGGCTACATAGACTTTTGTGTGAGTGCGGTCATTCCAACTAAGACCATAAAGGTGTACCCAAACAATAAACCGTGGGTGACGAAAGAACTAAAGGACATACTAAATGAGAAAAAGAGAGTCTTCACCTCAGGAAGCTTACAGAACAGAAAAGACTTGCAAAGGAAGGTCAATAAGGAGATTTATAAGGCCAGGTGTTAGTACAAGAACAAGGTACAGAGGACCCTGGCTGCGGGGAATTCAAGGGCTGCATGGACTGGTATAAAGTTGATGGCCAATGCCCCCTTCAAGTCAGGGAAAAAAATGTACTTCATGGATGACACAGCATCCCTTGCTCTGGCCAACAACTTAAATGAACATTTTACCTGCTTTGAACACACTATCTGGGGTCCGCTTCACTTCAATTAGGACACCACAATGTAGTGTCTTGTCACCACTGCTATATATATTGTACACTGACTGTTGTCGCAGTAGTTACCCTGGACGTCATATAAATAAATTTGCAGACGATACTGCTGTGATTAGTTTACTGGAGCGAGATGAAACTGAACATGGTCCAGTGTTGCATGAATTAGCTGACTGGTGTGAAATCTCCCAGTTGACAAGGTTTGCATGGCTACAACCCATCCACTTTCAGTGGAGTCCAAGGTGCTCCCTTCTGGTCGTAGATATAGATACCCTAACGTCAGAACCAACCGAGCAAAAACTTCATTCATTCCCATGGCAATAACCCAATTAAATAAAATGTGGGGAGGGGTAAGACTGGAGGAGGAATATATGTGAAGTACTGTGCAGTAGTTTCATTTATTTATGATATTAGGCCTTTTAGGGAAGTGCAACATAATCCTTTTTATTGTATTCTATTTATTGATGTGTGTATGTTATGTGTTAGATAAATAGTGCTGTAGATGTTTGGTAAATTTTTGTGTTGTAAATTATGTGTCAATATGCCTGTGCTGTACAACAAATTGCCTCTCTGGGACATTAAAGTTTTCTAAGTATAGTCTTTCTTGGTCTGCTGCCTCCTCGTATCAGACCACATATCATTTGCTGATAAAAGATGGATGGATAGATGGATGGATGGATGGATGGATGGATGGATGAATGGATGGATGGAAAATGTGATCGTACGGTTTTAAAATCTTGACTAAAAGAGTGTTTAACCATACTTCTTCATGTGGACTTAAGACTTGAGACTAGCAGTAGTTTCCTCTGGAAACTGTCAGATTCTGTCCTGGAAAAAGAGATTAAAAAAAAAAAAAAAAAAACTGTCAGATTCTACCTCAATGGCACCAACACACTCACACACACAAACACACACACACACACACACAAACACACACACACACACACACACACACACACACACACACACACACACACACACACACATTTCACACTTCATGAGGCTCTATTTATTTCACTGGCAAATATGATAAGCCCTCCTCTGTGGCCAGTCACAGCCTTACCTGAATAAGTCCATAAGCTATTTTACCAGGCATCACAGAGTGCAATCTTACCAGCAGATAGAGAAAAGAGGTGTCAGGTCCATCCAAGTGTGTCTCACTGACCCACATAGAATGCTAGAAAAGGAAAACCTGACTTCAACATGCTTCTTCATTAGGCGAGGGCTCAATACCTCGCTGTGATTTATGTGCACTGTCGATGCCAGGGAAAGATACAGCACACTAACTTGCGCACACACACACATACACACACACACACACACACACACACACACACACACACACGTAACAACATGTTTTCACCCAGCCGGTGTTGTATAAAACCCTCTTTGTCCTCTGTTTACCCTGTTGCCACTTTATAATTGGGTGATTGGATGTCCATGGTCTTCAGTTAGAGTTTATGCAAGTGCTCCGGACAGCTGCAAGGAACCGCAGCACCAAAACTCTCCAGCTAGGTCAGTCTGCTTTCCCTCTAAACCAACACTCTGAGAAGGGTTGTAGTCTAATTTGTTTAAGTACCTTAAGCATCAATGACGCACGTGCACAGTTAAGTTGTGGCTTGTTTCGAGATTACTCAACGACTACTGACCATACGATCAAATGTTACACGGACCATGGATGTAGTAACTCAAGTAGTTTGTGTTTTGAATGATTTCATTTACATACTTATACCGAGCAAATAAAGCCGCATTCCAAACATCCATGGACTGAGACAAATGAATTTAACTTACTGTCACTCAAAGGCTTCTGTGCAGCACATGGGAGGAGTTGGCCTTCAGGGCTTTCTGCCAGAAAGGTCTATTTGAACCCAAACCACAATCTTTTTCTAAACCTAACTAAGTAGTTCTGTTTCCTAAACCTAAGGAGATTTCTGGCAGAAAGGCCAGGCTAACTTCTCCCAGCTACTGGCAGCTACCGGCAACTTCTAAGGTGGGATGTTTTCTTGCATGTTACTCAATGCATGAGTTGACAGCATGAACCAATCAACATACCTTAAATGTCAATATGACAACTTTGGCCATTCCATTTGTTTTTATTGCTCTGTTGCATGACATATTTAGTGATAATTGAATCTTTAGGCGCTTAAAATAAATGTATATGAATTTCAATATATATTCTCACATACTCTAAACTAGGGATGGCCAGTATGGAGAAAATCAGATATAAAATCAGAGTCATATTCTTGACCTAATACCTCAATATTGATATTGCGACGATACTGTAGGGTTGACAATTGGTGATTTCACAAAATAGTTTCACAATTAGATTTTAGATAAGTAATTATTAAAAGTGTGAATATAATGACTAAGTGGTTAAAGACAAATTACAGAACAGCTAGAACAGTCTGGTAAGTTCATAAAATGACATTGCTTTACTGAAATGCAGCCTTTGAAACCAGGAAAAGACAACACTTGCCATATACCAATATTACGATCAACCAAAATCTAAGGCAATATCTAGTCTCATATCACGATAGCGATATAATATTGATATATTGCCCAGCCCTTGTCTAAACAAAACAGAATTTGGTGTTTTCACATGCACACTGACAGGTTTCTAACCACAAAGAAGAACGTAACTGGTTAGCTAGCCCAAAAGTTCCCGCAAGAATGCACACAATACAAAATTGCGTGAATGATGACATTTACTGCTTTTGTGAGGAACCTGCAGGTCATGTCTGCTCCAACACTTTAATATTTTCTGCCTTCAAAAGAAAATAGTTCCTAATATAACAAAAACAGTGGCAGTGTGTTCTGTGAAATATCCTGTGAGTAACTGCAAAATTCTTTCTGGAAAGAGCTGTTTGCGTTACATTTTCAAATCACCTTTTTAAATTCAATGAGCATTTTGTATTTGGGTGGCAGCATTAGTCTCAGCACAGAATGTCTAAAGAAATCAGCAAATAAACTCATCAGTTACAGCTAGATACCACTGTTAGTTTTTTTCGATTGCTAAATGACACTGGGCACAACTGAAGCCACATGTGCAAAACTCTAACTACAGTCTGCACTACCAACAGTCACCTGAACTAAACAGTTCACATCTGCAAAACTCATTCAAAGCAACACAACTCTTAACACACGTCTCAAAACAGACTCAGTGCAGCCAAACACTATGAACAACTATTATGTTTGTGTAGGACTCAATAACCACACCGTGTAGCTCAGCTCATGTTGCGTTTACTGAACTGTCGCAAACCTTACATTTACGACCCTTGCCGTAAATCACTGCTGTAAACCTTAAAGTCACAGTCACTAAAGTCAGTCACAGTGCATAACATAACAGAGTCCAACAGGACACAATACTGAACGTTTTCAGACATAACAACAACCCTCACTGAGATAACACACACTGTCACTCAGAACACACACATACTCGTTGTATGTAATATACCAATTTTTAAGTAAGGTAAACAAGAAGGAATGAAAATCATCAGTTTGCTTCAATATAGTATTTTGTCTCTACTGGAAAAAAAACTAAAGGTGCATAACAGTAACAAAGAACGGTGTGACTAATCCTGCCTCTCTCCAGCATCATGTGGAAAGTTTTCTTCTGCATCATCTCTAAATACAAATGAATGTTGTGTTTCCATTGCTTTCACCTCCATTACTTTATGAAAAACAGTAAGAACGCTGTTTTACAATAGTAAAGATATATTTTTCACTTTTTTTTTCATAGCTGTGTATGTAACCTCAGACATCTTACCTGGACATTTTGGTATCTTTGCTCTTTTGCCTGTTTCTCTCAAACGGTACAGTGTATAATTGTTTCGTTCTTATTTGGTGTTTGTATACAAAAAAAGGCTTTCTGAGCTTTCTCTATATAAATACCGTATATGTTCACTTACTAGTCTAAAACAAGACACCTGCTTAGGCTTTCAGCTAAAATTGTCATCAGCAGTGTTTGATAGGCACCAGACTGAAATCTATTCTGTTTTGAATGTGTGGTTAACAGTTTTGACAGCAGTGTGTTAGCATTTGAACAAAGTTCAAAGAGTCAGGTCCACATGAACTGCTGCTGTGCAGACTGTAGTTTGAATTTGTGGCTTCAGTTGTGCCCACTGTCGTTTAGCAATAGAAAGAAACTGTAAATATTAATGCTGTGTTAGCAATCGTTATTCATGGGTTGTCAGTTAACTCATTGGGTGTGAATCTCATTTTAGCAATATTTCCTCCTGCATGTTACCAATAGAGAAAGTTCATGCAGATTTGATGGAGTTGATGAATATTACAACAGTGTATTCTGGAGCTCACATCTGTTCATTCAGCTGTCTCTGTGCTGCCAACTGGGCTCAGCTTTCCAGCCAGCCAGCAAACCTCAGGTACCTCTTCGCTCAAAACTAGAAAACTAGGCCGGTCCATGGCGTGCACACACACACACACACACACACACACACACACACACACACACACACACACACACACATAGACACACGCCTCTATGTCCGGCTGTTCAAGTCAAGTCAATCAGTAATTGCAAGTGTGTGTGTGTGTGTGTGTGTGTGTGTGTGTGTGTGTGTGTGTGTGTGTGTGTGTGTGCTAGAGAGTTAGAGAATAACATACTGTTATTGTGTACTGTAAATATTTGGACAAATTGTATTTTGAGGCTTTGGGAACATTGTTCTTGAAACCTTCATGGCAGTAAAGCATATATATTAGGGCTGTCAATCGATTAAAAACTTTTATCTAATTAATTACATACTCTGTGATTAATTAATCAAAATTAATCGCATACATAATTAACGGTGCCTGAACCGATACTTTTTAAGAAAGTAAAAAAAAAAAGAAAAAAAAGGGTACTAAACAACAGTTGGTGACATTAAAGAACGGCTTGCTTATTCCTAAGGTCATATGGTCAAAATGAAATGATTAATAATAATGTATAACAATAACAATAACTTATTTCACTAGTAAATTGAACGACAAAAACAACCACCAGATGGTAAAGGACATTTACAATAACTTCAAATGCACCACAACGCTGTAGTTTACCAGTTTCATTGAACGCACCGTCTGTGTTGTTTCTCCGATGGCAGCTGCAGATTGTTACATACCGGTGTTGAATCCTCTACAGTGAAACACAGTCAAACTTTATACCGTTTAGCGTTAGCTGTCAGCATTTTAACCGTGTTTAATCCAGCTACTAGCTAGCGGTAGGCTAACGTTAGCTGCTGTCGAATATAGTGTTAACTAGCGTCACGTGCAGCGGTGTTTGTGTTGCCGGTATCGTCTGTTTCAGAGCATCAGAGAGAAGTGCAGACATGTCAGTGGCACCATATATCGGTAGCCAGGGTTTGGCAGGAAGAAGATTTTTACAAGTAAATGTTCCAATTAATGATCCAGGCAGCACATTCTCGTCTCCCTCCTTCATTTTACAGTCGAATGGTGGCTAGAACAGCTCTGGGTCAAACGTCAATATGGAATGGATTAATCTGCGTTATTTTTTTTGACGCGTTATTTTTTCTGACACGTTATTTTTTCTGACCCGTTATTTTTTCTCAGATTAATTAATCGAAATTAACGCGTTATTTTGACAGCCCTAATATATATATATATATATATTTGCATTTTATTTCTGTGTTTTATTATTTGGTTAATGTTTAAAGGGTACGTTTTTATTTTTCAACCTGGACCCTATTTTTCTATGTTTTTGTGTCTAAGTGACTGATGGGAACAGCAATCTTTGACATCGGTCCAGTAAGCCGTTTCTGTATCATGGGGGGTACAGTCATTTGACAGGCTGTGGGGGGAGGAGCTATGGGGGGAGGGTCATTATGTGATTGCAGTTGATGAGAAACAATATTACTTTATTGTGTTATATATCTTTTTGTGCACATTATAGGTTTACAAAGTGAAAAAGTCCAAAGTCCACCCCAAAGGGACTTACCATCTTCCAGAGAAAACACTGTTCACAAACTGCTCCAAGCAGCTCTATTATAGTCCAGCCTTTACTTCCGTGACAAACGGGCGTCACTTTGTAACACGTTATAATGCTCACCTAGCTGCTAGCATGGCACTCCCTCATACTCTGCAACTGACAAGCTAGCAGTACTTACTGCGCATGTGCAACTCCCAACAAAGATGGTACAGAAAAGATGGTACAGAAGTGAGATGTCTCACTCTGTAGCTAAAACAGAGAGCTCAACACACAGGGTGAAAAGAGGAGCTGCAGCAATGTGCAGTACAACAAATATATGGTGTTTTCTGAAAATTAAACCACATAAACCTATTCTGGTTAGGGTGACCAGATGTCCCGGTTTGACCTGGGACAGTCCCAATTTTGAATTGCGTGTCCCGAGTCCCGACAAAAGCCTGTCGGGACGCGAAAATGTCCCGGTTTACACCAACCATTATGACATTGTCCCGGTTGTCAGCAATTACATAGCTGACGTGGTCTTATTATAGCCCGATCATTAACTAAACCCATGTAGAAAGACTAATAAAGCGTCCAGCGTATGATTTTAACAATGTGTGTGTGTGTGTGTGTGTGTGTGTGTGTCAGTCAATCGTGTCTGTCCAATCTGTGCAGCCAGCGTTACAATGTAGGCTATATTTGTAAACATTGTTGCAATGCCTCTTCTTATATGTCTTGTTTTAACCAGTCCCTCCGGGCCCGCTGGAAAGTCAGCAGACGAGCGCTGGGTGGAAATGGGGACATTCTAAAACGTGAAAAAGCTTAACGTGGTTTAATGTACCTAAACAACGATCAATGATTACCACATTTCATTCTGATAACCAGAAATTTGGTGATCATTGATTGTTGTTTAGGTACATTAAACCACGTTAAGCTTTTTCTTTACAATAGCCTGAATGAAGCAGAAACGCTTAATGTCAGATAACGTCTATAATAATTGGACTTTGGGTTAGATTTTTTTTTGCAGTTTTCAGTGGTTATGAGGAGCAATATGAGAGAGAAATTTGGTGATCACTGATCGTTGTTTAGGTACATTAAACCACGTTAATCTTTTTCACGTTAGGACTTAAATAAAGCCCATGAGAACCGTGGAGAGTCAACCCACAGCCGCTCCGCTGCCCTGCTGAAAATGTGAAGCAGACATTCGTCACACGGGCCAATTTTGCTGACACCTGTGCATAATTTCACAGTAGGCTTTCAGCCAACAAATTGATTCTTGAGCAAATTCACTCCTCTAACAAATTTACAGAATGAATGTTTCCAATAGGGAAGCTATCTGCTCTATCAAATGAGATTACATTTGTGTGTGTGTGTTGTTGGTTAGAATAACACTGGTAAAGGGTACATGAATTATCATGAATTAATTGATGTAGGCTATGTATTATTATGCATTATGTGATTAATGATTTATGTGTTACTGCATTCCTTAATGAATCATCAGGAATTGACATGCTCATAGTCTGTCATTCGTGACCATACATGAACAACACAACTAAAGCATTAGGTATGTGGGCACATCATTATAAATTATAATTTATGATTATTTATTTTTCTGCAAAAAAATGTGTTCATCACTGCGCAAATTCTGATTTGAACACAACTTGTGCATAATGATGTACCCACCTTACCTAATGCTTTAGTTGATGTGTTGTTCATGCATGAGGTCATGAATGAGAGGCTATGAACTCATGTCAATTCCTGATGATTCATAAGATATAAAGGAATGAAGTAATGCACAAATCATGAATTAATTCATGCATGAATTCATAATTCATGTTGTGTTACCATAACTTTAGTTCAAGCCTGTGACAGCAGTTCCAAATAATTCGTTTAGTGCCATGCAATGAAAAATACCTTTTTACAAAGTTTGTCACAAGTTCAGTTGGTGCATTTTCCAAAACAATGCTTTAATTCTGAAAAATAAAGTTGGTCCCACACAAAACTCACTCCAATGTCTTTTAATAGCCTATTATTTCTTAGATATGTAGGCTACATACCAAGAAAATTAATGAATATTAACTGAGATACCCCATTATGTTGTGAGCAGTAGACCTATGTGTGCTGTTAGCAAAATTGTGTCTAATCTGTCTGTGTCTATCTGACCTGGGCTGGCACATGTTCACGTAATAAGAGTGTGCGTGCACAAGCACTACGGTCACGCGCAAAGTGTCCCGGTTTTAGTTCCGGGAAATCTGGTCACCCTAATTCTGGTACAACCTCTAAATACAATCATGAACCTGAAAATGAGCATAATATGAGCACTTTAAAGAGTAAGATCCTTTTTCTTGTAGCATAATAACATTCCTGTAATCACTTTTGCCAAACCCATCAGACTTCATTTAAATAATCAGTAATTGTATCATTGTTAAATACACTTTATTCAAAGTTGACAGAAAGAAAATAAAACTATCAAAACCCGTCTTGGTTCGTCTCTCCACAGTTCCAACAATCACCACTCTGGTTTGGTTGAAATAAACTCTTAGTTCACCCATTTACATGTGTAAATATGCTGGCTCTATACATGCTAAAAGTATTGTTTATTTAAATGGAGTCTGGTGAGTTTGACGATAGCGTTCCAGGAGCTGTGTTTGGTTAAACAAAATGGATTTTTTTCATAAGGTATATTGCCTTGAATCTTCCTCAGAAATCTTTAACAGGATGTCCCTTTTGTGGATATAGTTCTGAAGTGGAAGAAGTCATCGTTTCTCAAAGTATTTTTCTTGCCTGCAAATTAGGATTTGAAACTCTTCATTTAATGAAATCTTCAATGTTCCTGAAAGCAACGTTTCTTGGATAATTTATTATAGTAATGTGCTTATAGGTTATTATGTTATGCTATGGCCATCAGTTTTAATTATTGCAAATTAATTAAGGAACCCATTTCCAGGGTGTGTTTTTAACATCTGGCTAGGGAACAACGGATAAAACATCGCCTCCTGGGCTAACTCTGTCTCATTTAAAGTTTTTTTCGGTTCTCGCAGTTGGCATAGCAGATGGCTCTAAATACCACAATACCCATGACCCTCACTTGCAGTTTCTATGGAGGAGAAGCTAGACAGGTGTGAATCAGAGCCTATTCAAGACACTCAGTTGTTACAGTTGGAACCAAAACACCAGTTAGTCCAAAGTTGACTCAGAATCCAAAAGAAAATTAATTAAACTACCAGGTGTTTCATCAGATTTCAAAAAGAAAAAGCACAAGCTTTAGATCCAACTCTTCGTAGCTGTGCACAGGACAGATTTTTAGGCCCTGTGATTGGTTGTTTCTTACCAAAATGCAACTTACTTGGGAGTTGTACTTGACTTTTTTCCTTAAAGGAAAGAACGATTTCTCACAACTTGAGATTTTTTTTTCACAGCTCGGGCCATTGGTTATTTTAGTTATTACACTGTATTTGCCAAACTAAGATATGGGAACAAATAGGTCCATTGGGGCAAGAAAATGATCAGTCAGACACTGAGAGCTGTTGAAAACCAGTTTAACCAGATTTTCTAAACCACTTTATTTGGAGGTAAAACTGAAAATGGAACCCACTTGAAATGTCATTAATAATCCCTCACTGTACATGAAAAGGGTGGGAACACAACTACTGTAAGTAGGCTACAGTATGTCCAAAATGAAAACAGGAAGTGGGTCTGTTAACTGCAAGGGGATAAGCCTCTCTCCACAACGCCTACCTCCTATGGCGCCATTTTGATGCTAACAAGCACTCACCCGCCGTTAGCATTCCATTGACTGCCATTTATTTTGACGTCATTTTGACAGCAAATAACTACATCTGAAGCGTTTAAAGTGCCCATATTATGACAAAATCACTTTTTCTGGGATTTGGGGTGTTATTTTGTGTCTCTGGTGCTTCCACACGCATACAAACTTTGAAAAAAAAACATCCATGCTGAGTGAGATACGGGTTTCTGAATGTGTCCTGCCTTCAGTCTCCAGGTGAGCTGTTCAAAATCTGCACGGCTTTCTACGTAACTAGCCGAGACGAGGGGCCTAGGGGGCTAACCATTAGCATGCTAGCGCTAGCATGCTAGCTTGTTCTTAATGGCAAAACACTGCTACAACACACACAAATTCACCCTAATCTACAAAATAAATTGTATAAAACTACTTACTGTTCTGCAGGTATTCCACACAAAGTTGGAAGTGCTCCCTCATTTAGAAGAAGTCTCCTGGCTAATCCTGCCTTGTACAGGCCGAAGTTGCAGAAACAGCTAGCTAGCTCATGTAATCCTTACCTAGCTACTGCGCATGTGCGACTGACAACAAAGATGTTACAGAAGTTGCTAGGTCTCACTCTGTAGCTAAAACAGAGACCTGACAGGGTGAAAAGAGGAGCTGCAGCAATGTGCAATGCAACAAAAATATGGTGTTTTTTGAAAATTAAACCATGTAAACCTATTCTGGTACAACCTCAAAATATAATTATGAACCTGAAAATGAGCATAATATGGCCACTTTAAAGACTTTATTTGTCCATTGTTTATTTCTAAAGAAACACAACAATGTATAAAAGGCTCCATTACCTTGTATCTCTATAGTACAGGAGAAGCTTGCAGGCAGTTTCGACTTACTTTAGCTGTTTAAGTTTAATTACTAATGTTAACTAGCATTTTAGTTAGCGATAATTAGCCTGTGCCTATGTTATCTCCTTATATATATCTACGCTCTCTGTCTCTGCAAGATTGGGAATGATTGAGATTTCTCTTGGCACAGCTACCAGAAGACTTACAACTTTCAGATAGGTTGTTCACGTCACATCTACGTCTTCAAGCTCAGTTGGAGGCTGCGCAGTAACGCTCAGCCCTCACCGGAAAAGTGCTTCTAATAGAGCGCAACAGTCCCGCCCCTCCTCTGAGAGACCTTGGGTTTCGGAAGTAAATTTCCCATTCATTTCTCCCATTGACGTCTGGAAAAATCCGTATTAATCCTAATTCGGCTAACCACTAGCTGAGACAGCATGTAATAACTTTAAAAGACCCTCAAAATAAAACCTGAAAATAACTGTTAACATATATAACGGCTGTTACGTCAGCTGTAGACGGCTTTACCCAGTGTTAAGTTTAAGTTAACGTTATTTTAGACTGAATCAAGCTGTCAGCTAGCGGTTAGCCGAATTAGCTGTTAGCTAAACTAACGTTAGCTTCCCGGCAGAGGCTAACGTCAGAAGCGTGGAACAGATCGTGATTCGTGCAGTGTCGTAAATCCTCATGATGGATCGTGCAGGCAGCACAGATCGGATACTGACACCCCCTCTCCTCACCAGCATGAGTTTCACCAATCAGAGGCATCACTGTGGGATTGTGGAATTGTTCAGGATTGTGGGTAATGAAGTACTTATCCAAACATTGTGAATAAAAGACATTTATCTCAAAACAAGGGTAATGCCCCATGATTTGTGGCCTCTATATGAGCATATACAATCGCTGAGTCATGTCGGCATGCTGGTTTTACGTCTATCATCGACGGTTACGATTTTATGGCTTATACTCCAATTTGTCAATGAAGAAATTGCATTGTATTTTTACTTCCGAATCCTGCTGTGTATAGCCTTCACTGGTCTCCGTCCAGAGCAACGGGATCTGTTGGTCCATTGCTTTTACTGTCTATGGTTAACTGGGATGACAGTTTGACAATCATTTTTCTCTTCCATCTAATGCCTAAAAGACTAAAGTCTGACAACATCTCACATCTAACGTTAAAGACTGTCATAATATGTAAGACTACAGAAATTGCAAGACTACAACTAGATTTGTTTTGAAAAATGTAACCAAGCTAGCTAGCTACCGCTAGCGTTAGCTGGCAACTTAAGCGAAAGTTTGCCGATTCTCTGTTCGGCCATACATGCAGATGAATATCTTCAGCACCCGGAGGTCTGCGTTTATCTGCTGGTAAAACTCCCATTGGATGACTTGCTTCAGGGTTTAAAATCGCAACTTTCACTTTTTAGTGTTTAGCTTAGCACTGCGCCATAGCAACCATAAACAACAATGGCTCTAGCTGTTTGCTGCTTCCTGTTTGATGCTGGAGGGAGCGCACCCATTGGTTGTTGACAATGTTCACATGATTTAACTTCACTACCAAGACTTAAAACTTATGATAATATCAAACACGTTTGATTTTGTCTGACTGTCAAGACGGGAAAAAGACTGACTGGGACTGAGTTTTATGGCCACATTACACCAAATGATGGAGACGACGAGAGAGCCCCGACTCTAGCAAGACTCTCAGGATTTCATTCTGATATTGGAAATTAGTCTGCGACAATGGAATCGCTTGAAAAGTCGCTTGGTGTAAGGTCTGCATAAACTGTACGTTTGTAACAATCCATCTGTCTGGTTGCGTGTGTTTATCGACCTGTCAAACTTGGCTTTTTGACAACATTATCAATAAAGAAAGTATGAAAAGACATCAATACAATCAGCAGATTAATTGATGATGAAAATAATTTGCAGAAATTATGATTTCAGCTTTAAATATAAACCCAATCGTACAGGGTTATAGCTTTGATAGGTTTTTTTAATCAAAGAATGAGCCATTTTTGACATATAATCCATATAATCTATGCAGAAAATGAACAGTGCTTTTACAGAAATTCCCCCACTGTGCTATAACATAACCTGTAACACATTCCTGTAATACTGTAGAAAGGTTCTAAGGAGAAAGCATAAATACCTGCTTCATGCAGCTCTGTAAAGTCGTCCACCACACACCTGCTGCCTCCATATGTGGACCAGCATCCAGATGTTCCCTAACAACCATTTTTCCTGCCGAACTAGTAATTATGCTCCTGCAGCTTTGCACTTGGCCCAGCCCAAAGCACTGCCTCCCTGCCACTGGGATACAGTCAGGCTCCGAATACCTTCCACCGCATTTCACAAGTCTAATCCCCATTTCACTGACCTGTCGACACTCGTGCTGACAAACACACAAACACGAGTTTCAACGTGATCATAATAACATTATTCAGAGCTTCATCTCAGTCTATACAAGCTGGGACATGCTGAAAAATATATAGTAAAAAAACAGTACTTGGCCTGGAAATAATTGATGTGTGTGTGTGTGTGTGTGTGTGTGTGTGTGTGTGTGTGTGTGTGTGTGTGTGTGTGTGTCTTGTAGGGCTGTGTCAGCACTAAAGAATGGAACAATCACGGCTCTAACATCCAGTGCTGTATTTAATTACAGTGCAAAGAAAACAACATGGTGTTACCTTTGATACACTCTGACCTACACTGGTCTGACAGACGAGACAAATTGTTTGCCAGAGTGAAACACCAGCAGGGTTTTTTCCCCCCTGGAGAGTCTATTTCTTTGTCCGTGACATGACGCAGTTGCCAGAGATAAGACCCACAGATAAGTCAGATGGTGGGGTGAAGGGGAACTTGAGTTTATCTTACACTAGACCAACAGGATAGGACAAACAATGCACTCCTTCTCCTGCCCTTCAAATAAACACCCAGAAATTAATGCAGCGTCCTTTTTGATTAATGAACAATGCATGGTGAACATCGATCTGCCGTTCTCGATCAGGAGCAAAGAATAAAAGGTGACACCGGATTGATTTAGTGCTCCAAACTGTCTGCGAGGGAGCTCTAAATGTGTGAGAGAGAGAGAGACAGAGGGGGACTGCTAAGTCCTCCTCAACTCTATCAGTTTCCTTTACCTCGATGTCTATCGATAGGGGAGATGAATCACTTAGCATGCATTGACTGCAGTAACATCAGGCGCAGAGATGGGATGTGCGGGTGCCTGGGTAGCTCACCTGGTAGAGCGCGCAGTGCGAATGGCAATTGTTACAGCCGCTAACTGAAGGTCCATCTGCCGAACTGTAGTCTCCTAGTGGTGGGGAGTGTGGCAGAGGGACCGCTAGCTAGGTCATTCTTTTTTTCTTTTAAAGATTTTTTTGGATGCATTTTAGGCCTTTATTAGATAGGACAGCTGAAGACATTGAAGTGGGAGATTGTGATTGGTTTAAAGAAATGCCAATAAACCAGAGCACGTTTTTCTCCCATCCCGGAATGCTATGTGGACTAGCCACAATGCTGTGGAGGAAGGTCTGGCAATGCAAGACTAGACCAACAGCAAGGCACCAAGCATACAAAATTCAGATCAAACTGTCAAACTAGGCAGTGCAGATCAAATATGAATCAATATTATGTTACTGTATTGCCTATTTCCCATCTCAAATGTTTTCAGAAACACATTTTAGTGTACTGTTAGCAATTTACTGTTAGTAATTTGAGAAGGTTTGTGACCCGGACGCCATTTGTTTTCCTACTTGAAAATGCCCAACTTTAAACACCGAAGCAGTCTTGCATTAAGGATCTTGCTCAAAGGAAGGTGCAAGCACCCATTCACTTCAACCGCCAAGATTTAATCTGGCACGACCAGGGGTCGAACCTTCCAGTCACAAGCCCAAAAAAACATATGTAACAAACCTCAATGATTTTGGAATTGTCCTTGATCCATTAATACATTCAGTAATGCCATTGCAATCAGCGTATTACCACAATGTTCATTGTCAACTGACAGCTGTGCACAATGTTATTTTTTAAAACGGAGAGGTTGAAATGTCCGTTTATGAAAATAGCCGCCCACGTGTAAACCAAGCCTAAGACACAAGGAAGGGAGGCAAGTGGAGGACTCAAGGAGCAAATTTAAAGGCTTTAAGATGCAGCTGAATGTTTGGAGCAGGTTGTGTTTTTGGAGAAGATGGGAAACTGAGACGGGAATACCTTGTTGGGCTGCTGTATCTCTGGGGCTGCTGTATCTCTGACTGCACAAAGCTCTGACACAAAAAGCCTTTTACCAGGCTCGTTTGATGTCTCTGAGGAGGTGTGTATGTGTGTGTGTGTGTGTGTGTGTGTGTGTGTGTGTGTCTGTGTGTGTTACATTTAAACACAGCAGAATGCTGAATGCTGTTGGCCCCCAAAACAGAGAAAATGAACCGTGTAAATTATGACAGTATTGTTACTCAGAAATCACAGTAACAGCTTACACACACACATCACATTCACGGTAATGAAAGACCGGTTTGTCATCTTCTGTACTTCCTTCATCACAGAGAAGCTGACATTTCGGAGATGCACAGTTTTAGCTGCCAGCAGCAACAAGCTCAGCATCCTCTGGGACGTATTCTGGGGTCCAACCATCATTCACAGGGCGCTCACTGCCAACAACAAACAACAGGCAGTGGATGAATGTGTGACTGCATAACAGGTACACATTGCTCTTCACAGCAAACCCCGGGGGCTGCTATCCAAGCCTGTTTAAAGCTGACACACCTGGGCTCTCCGACGCTCTGCCCCTATTCCTACAAATACTAACCTCCCACATACTACGACCACCCAGCCAGAGCAGCCGGACCAAGCTCTACCGAAGGCAGTGTGACTGACCCGGTAGGAGAAAGAAGAGAGCTAGGCTGGCCCAGCTTGGACCTAGGTCTGTTCCACTACCCAGCCTGCTCCTGGCTGATGTCCGGCCACAGGAAGACGGACTCTGTTTGCATAAGACTACCCCCACTCCCTCCAAAAACAGCCAAATAAGTTGTTTTTTATGGTTTTTATGGTTTAATTTTCAAAAAACACCATATTTTTGTTGTACTGCACATTGCTGCAGCTCCTCTTTTCACCCTGTGTCAGGTCTCTGTTTTAGCTACAGAGTGAGACCTCGCGACTTCTGTAACATCTTTGTTGTCAGTCGCACATGCGCAGTAGCTAGGTAAGGATTACATGAGCTAGCTAGCTGTTTCTGCAACTTTGGCCTGCACAAGGCAGGATTAGCCGAGAGACTTCTTCTAAATGAGGGCGCACTTCCAACTTTGTGTGGAATACCTGCAGAACAGGGACATGTAAGTAGTTCTATAAAAAAAAATCTAGATTAGGGTGAATTTGTGTGTTGTAGCAGTGTTTTGCCATTGAGAACGAGCTAGCATGCTAGTGCTAGCATGCTAACGGTTAGCCCCGTAGGCTAAACGCTCCTGTGGGTCGTATTAGGGGGTAGGGCTGAAACGAGTCATCGAGTAACTTGAATAATTTGATTACTAAAAAATCTAAACCAAATTTATTTTGCCTCGAAGCTTCGTTTAAATCAATGATGATGATGATTATTACTAATGCACAACTGCTGAGGCCACTGATGCTTCTGTGGATCATTTGCTACAAAAAAATGAAAACTGTACAGTGTGTCTATTGTAAAATCGAACTAGCTTACCACAATAGCAGGGTGTCAATGCTACATCATCACAAGTAGAAACCATCCAGTCTACTCATCCATTCCATGGAACGAACCCGACACAAGGTAACATTAATGTCTGCTGCTCTCGTCCACCGCACTGTTTTACCCAACTACAGCATGCTACTCTGCAAATAGCGATGTTTTATAAACAAGCTAAAACGAAAGCTGTCGGTTTGTAGTCTAACTGTTTATTAGTTTGCAACGATTCTTGAAATTTGGACACATTTTTGTAAACTTAGCTGCTACCAGAGACATACCAGCCCTTCTCTCTCTCTAGCAGCGGCACCTGCATGTGGCTACTTAATATGCACGTGAATGATGTCATCGGACCATACTGGTGATGTCTGCATTCTTCATTCTTTCTCCTCACTCAGTATTAGCCTTCTGAAAATGTGTCCCCAAGTACAGTGTAGTTGTATAGCCCTGCTGTAAGCTAGTTACAGTCACATTTACCTGGGCTTAGTGAACAGCTCTTATGCATATCCAGTGTAAAGAGCCAGAGGCATGAAGGGGAAAGGGCCAAAAAGATTTACATTTGGACCAGCAAAAATGTACTTTTGCTGACAGAATAATGGGCTTGGTGGCCCATGCGATGCTGCCAGTGCTATACCTATTATTGTATGAAATTTAGGCAATACAATTGTTGTTTTTTCTAGAAATTAAACCTTTCCTTTTTAAATTTACTATTGCTGTTTACTAAAGCAAAAAGCAAAATTATTTCTTATCCGATAACTCGATTCATCAATGGAATAATCGGTAGACTACTTGATTACTAAAATAATCGATAGCTGCAGCCCTATTAGGGGGTAGGAATAAACAACCAATACCATCGTATGGTTTGGAGGACTAGTCGATTTGCATCGCTGATGCTTGGTGCTCAAACGTAGTCCAAGTTGATAGACAATTTTTTGTGTATAGCATAAATTACTACAACTGCATTTCCTTGTGCAATGACAATGACAGTAAACGCACTTGAATAATAATTATTATAAACTGACTCAATCTACAAACTAAAAAAATGATCAGTGGGTTTTACTTCTATTCGGTCATTTATTACTCAAATGTGATACAAAACCTTAACATCATTAATTCAGGGTTAGGTTAATTGGTTTTTGAAAATTCATGGGCGTTGTAGTTTTTTTGTATGCTAATAAACTAATAGCTATTTAACTTATATTCTAATAAGAAATGTTGTAGTTTGTGTATACAGGATTTGCGCTATGTATGTATGTAAAGCAATTATTTCTGAGTTGATCTGTCTACACGTTTATGTATGTTCGTGTGAGTATGCATGTTTAGTTGTTAGGACTGTATTATGTCACTGTATTTGTTTAAAAAGCCAATAAACAAAGCCTACATACTCTATCTTAGAATATGAAGAGTAAACCCCAGGAACAAAACTGCTTCCGAGGGCCAGGCCAGCGCCTTGCATAGTAGCTTTGAGCTGGCCAGTTTGGCCAGGCTGCCAGAGGACAACAACCTTGGTGGGCTTTACAGTCTAAGCCTTGTTTTTCTAGAGTTTATCATGTCTTTTGCCTCTACTGGCTTCTGAGTTCCAAGTGTGACAGTATGTTTTGTGGTGGAATTTCCAGAAATTACATGTTGTGGTAAGATGAGACAAGGGGAAGACTTAAGGAACATCAGGTCACTCCTGGGTCATAGGCCAGGGGAAGAGAAGCTCTATTTGGCCAGACTCCATCCCTAAACCTGTTCAATTATGAATATGTGTCTCTAGAGATGGAGCGAGTCTAGGCTGCTTCAAGATAAGGGAACGCTGTGTTCTGGGACGGTCTCCATTTGAAAGTCGGTGGAAACAGGGTAAAGGGGCCTCACACCTTAGCCTTTTCCCCAGAGGGATACACTGAACTTGCAAAACAAGATTTGGGTGAGCATCTGTGTTTGCGGTGCCTATGTTATTGCACCATCACCATCTTTGGATAACCCAAACTTGGCAGCTTCAGCAGGAGATATATGCCTCTTGGAAAGACACAGACACTCAGAGTTGGGATGGCACTACATGACACTACACTGTGGTTAAACTGAAATGCTTGATTGACAGTTCAGTCATCAAAGTCTCCCGAACATTCTTCACCTATCCAGAGTCGAGCTGAGTTTTTCCATAACACGTCTGTGTAAAGAAATGAACCTTTTATTATGCATATACTTACATATCTACCTAAGACACAAGGGGCATTTTGGAGTTTTAGATGTTTAGCACGTGGGTAATTTGTCTTAATTTAATCGTTATTGTTCCGTGGTGAATGTAATTCATTTTGTACCCTTAAATGTTCAAATTGCTGCAATCACAAGTGGGTTTCAAACAGGAGTGACTAAAGTGAAATTAATGTAAGTGAAGTCAAGTGAGAGACAGACGCTGGATATAGAAGTGTGGTAAAGAAGGAGAGGCAGGAAGAAGACACTTATTTTCTCTTGAGCTAAAACTCTTGCTCTTGCACTGCGAGAAAATTGTTGCTTGAGTAAATGCAATATATATTTCAGGGTTCAGTGCAAAAATGTAGGAGAAAGAAATGGAAATGTCACATCTCTGACTAACTGCTGTTTTATAGGCTGCTGTATGTGTGATTGAAAGTCTGATGGTGCCTTCAGGCCGAGGCGTTTTCGGTGGCCAATCACATACAAAGTCAATGCAAAGATGCAAATAGACAATCGCGCTAGAGCCATTATATGAACCTTTTACAGGAGAAGTCTCATTCTGAAGTCTCAGAAGTGTTGACTTGACCCATTTACATTGTGGCAATCAGCTACATATTCAGCCATGACATTGAAAATATTTTAGGTAACACTTAGCTATGCTTTCTGTACTGCTGTCTACGGCAACAAGTCACCTCTCACGATATTTCAGAACAAGACTTCTCCATGAACTAGACCTGGTTAGACACGATAACAAACAGACCAGATCAAGTGAAATGTAAAGAAAGATGTTTTCTTTCTGTGTAGGATCCTTTCCATAATGTTGTCAGACACTTATTATAATAATCTAAGCCTTCCAGTGGCAAATACAGCACTTTGAGTGGACGTACATTGACGGTGATTACATTGCAGCCTGTTTTGCGGCTGCCGACAGCAGGGCTCTCTCTCAATACTGGACCAATTTCAGAGAGTGTTTTGTCTCTGTTAGTCACTTAGGCACAAAAACATGAAAAAATAGGGTCCAAGGGGAAAAATACAGAAGTTTCCATTTAGGTGAGAGACAGATTATAGAGATATAATTGTGTCAGAGAAGAGAGAGAGAAACAGGAAGAAGACACCAGACATGAAGGGACAGCTCAGACAGTCTTCTTATCCTGGGCTGATGTCAAAATGCCACGATTTAAGGTATTCACTTTCAATCACGGCCATAAAGGCTGTGAGCCAGCAACTCCCTGGAGCAGCTCTGGCGTCCCACGCCAAATCCATCAGGTCTGACGGAGAGAAAGATGGATTTCCTGCTGTAAAACAATCTTGTGCTTGGCAAATAAAAGGAATCTGTCATTTGGAATAAAGATCAAAACGGCCTGGCTTTTACGATACCATCAGAAAATAAAATGGAGGCGACAGAAGAGATAGATAAATATAAGGAAAACAAGTGGGTTCATGGATGCGCAGCTCACTGGTCCGCTGGCTGAGAATACTGTTCAGTTTCTACACAGATACAGTAAAGCTGACAGCAGCACATTATCTGGGGGTTAAACAAACTGTTTTCATCTACAACAAAGATCCTTCCTTTCTGTTTCTCAGAAACAGTTTGAGGCCTAACTTAAATGAGTTTTAAAGGTTCTTTTGAGATTTGTATTCTGAGGGACATTCTGAAGGACAATGAGGACCTATATATATATACTTATCATCTTATTTTTCCATCCACGAGTCCGAGTCTGAAGGTACATACATAAATATACTCAATGAGGCAGTCAAGTCAGCTATACATGAAATAACCCACATAGTCATTAAATGTTAAATAGGAAGCTACTAAGGATTCAGGTACTGTACAACTTATGTACAATGTACAACTCATATTCCACTCCATTTTGCTACTACACTGTAGTTTTTAACTCTATTACATTAATTAAGTTATAGTTACCTAATTCATATTTTAAATACCTGTAATCACAACCTAAACTACAATGCATAGTTAAAAAATATATCAGTAAAATCCCCTTGCCTCCTGTGGTTATGTTATGCTGTTAATAAAAGTGAATACGTTTATTTCCCAAAGTGTTGAACTGCTCCTTTAAGTAATATTTTGAATATAGGACGTTTACGTTTTTAAATTGTACTTACTGAGTAAAGGATCTGAATAGTTCTTTTACCACTGTAATACGGCTAAACACAGGGGCGCCGTATAGGGGGGAAAAGTTAGGACAATTCCAAGGCCCCATGACTGACAGGGGCCCCAACAAATGGGTAAAAACTAATATAAAATGATTAAACCATCATCATTCAGTATATATATATATTTCAAGTACAATAATAAAATTAATGATCTCTTTGTTTTTCTTGTTTTTGGCAGTAAAAGTTAAATATCCCCATTGACCAAAAAGTAAAACTTAAATCCATATTGACAGACCACCCCCCTGTATCTGCATGAAATGGTTTGGTCCTGCTGTAGCACACTCAGTGACGTGTTTAGTTGCAGTCAGTTGATGCGCCAGAACTAGCTACAGTGACAACGATGTTACCAAGTAACGTTAAATCAAAATCTGGTTTTCAAAAAAGGAAAGAGAGAAAAGAGAGAGAGGAAATACAAAGGAAAGGGTGTCAAACTGTAACCCAGTTTTTCACCAAGAAAGGTGGGTAGCCTATCTGTGTAGTAGTCTGTGAATGGTATTAACCTGTTGGCTTAATGTCCATAGTGAAATAAGCTAGCTAGCTACAGACTAGTGTTAGCCTACATTTAATCACCATTTAATCAGTGCAGGGAAACATTTAGCAAGATATTCATATTAAATCATTGTCCCTGCCCCTTTTAGCAGACTTAACAGATGAGTCAGCAGCACCCCAGTCTCCCCCTAACTGTGCCCCTCCCTGTCCCAGTGAAGAAGGTGAGCAACATTGTGTTCAATGACATGCCAGTTAGCATCATTGCAGGGAGTCTGTGGGGATTTCTCTGTCTTTCATTAATAATTATAATAATAATTAATAATAATAATAATAATAATAATAATTTTGTTAAGAGAATTTTCCATTTTGTCAAATTTTACAATAAAATACATTGAGACTGTAAAAGATGGCCTTCAGCACATTTGTTATGGTTGCTTTTAATCTTACATCAAATAGAGATGTGGTGACAACAGCTGCGCAGAGGGGGCCCAATTAGATTTTTTGTCATGGGGCCCAAAGTTCCTGGCGGCGCCCCTGACTAAACAAGCCACGTAGTTGGGATCTTTGACTCCAATTGTCCCTTAAATCATCCTGTCCTTTCTGGTCGTAGCCTGAAGCCAGTTCTTTTTAATTTGGCAACAACACAGTGTAACCACGGTGAACCCTAACATTCCTGAAGAAAGTGAACCAAATTCTCCCTGGCTGAGGGAGACGAGAACAGTTAGAGTGGGGTCACCTCCGGGTGTACAACGTGTCTCAAACGGAATAAAGACGGAAATGTCATAGACAGATAAAAGAGCATTTAAAAGCACAGCTGCCTCCTTACACCTACAGACTCTCCATATTTACATACTGTATTTCCAGAGTGAAGCTAGATTAGGGGTCCAAGCCCGAGGGGGCTGAGAACCCGCGTATGCAAGGCAATGCGGTTTCCAGTACCAGCGGAGCTGAGAACCCTATTGTAATTGCAAAGATTCTTCTTCTCCTAGACCGTGTGACTGATTTGAACGAAACTTGGCACATAGCATCTCCAGACCGACCTGAAGGTAAATTTTGTAGCTAGCTACCAAACACGAACATTAACATATTTCGGCCAAAGTACATGCTATCAACGCGAAACTTGAGATTATTGTTCGACATGCCACTCTGAGGCTCTGTATCAAATTGGGTGAAGATCTGCCCTTAGAGGGCGCTATGATTGGCCTGTAATTCAATACATTTTTACAAATAGGACAATGGCAATTTACTACAGACCTTGCAGTTTGCGCTTTGCGATATTTGTTGGCGTTCGCCGTCGTCGCGCTTTGGGTACCACGGGTCGTCGGGGGCAACTCACGCCGGAGAGGCTCAGAACGTTCCTTTTTCCTTTCCTCATCACTTTAACACTTGATTGTACTTTTCACATTTTTTTGCACATGCACTTAACACTGACAGCCGCCCTGACAGATATGCAGCCATTCCACCCATCGATCATTATAGTCCTAGCAGACGAGCTGGGGATTCTAAGGAATCTTCCCAAAGAGCAATGAACTGCACACTTCACAGAAGCTCCATAATAAAGCCCCCACACTCTTCATTCCTATTCCTCTCCCCTCTGCAGGAGCTGAAAACTTCAGCCACCATTTATAGCATTTCCTCAGAACTCCATCTGCCAGTTCTCTCTCTAACAGGAAATGCCCTCAGATAGAAAATTGGCATTGGAAGTCAATCTTATTGATCATGGCCTTAAAGTCCTTGCAGTTGACCAAAAATGCACTCATACTGAATTTTGGTAATTAAATTACAAGTAATGACATTAGCATGATGCAGTGACATTATCAGAAGTAGAATTCATAAACATATAATAGATATTTGTTAGCAATGATTAAGTATTGCGAGATGTTACGTAAGGAGGTGAGATCCAACATGGAGACGCCCGGTCACTGACAGAAACAACAGGTCAATGACTTTTGGACTTCCTTGGACACTAAATAAACACATTAATCAATATCTCAGTCCTGAACAATGGAGCCATCACACACCTTGCCCTCGCTATTGTCAATGACACCAATCACCCTTTATATCCACGCTTCACACTGCTGCCATCTAGCCGCAGATACAGGACTCTGAGGTATAGAAGGGCTCGCTTTGGCAGAAGTTTTGTCGCTTTTGTCATAGCACTGCTGAACAAACTATCTCACTGACTTTGTGTAGAACTGGTGTCGTCGTAGATGTGGTTGTTTCTATGTGTCTATATACCTGTCTTTATGTTACCTGATGTATCTGTCCGTGTATATTACCATGTGCATGAAACAGACTGTGAAAACAAATCTCCCTCACTCATGGGACAATATCTATCTATCTATCTACAGATAGATACCTACCTAGACACCAATCAGAATGCAGATTTTACAGACGAGGAATTAGCAGACCTAGAAGCATGCATCAATCACCACTTCAGCCAATGCTAAATGAATACGACTCCTGATACACCCCAGCCAAATAAACAGAAATAAAAATCTTCCACATACACAAGCGATTTCCATTCCATTGACAATAAACTTGCTTTACTGGACACACAAAAACTCCACTCCAGCCTTGAATTGGCCGCCGAATCCTGAAACAACACAGACAAAAAAACAACAATGAAAGTGCTAAACGACTGCTCTACCACAACTCAAAACCACTTCGTGCCAAGTCTTACAATCGGTGAGTGCTAAATAGTATTGGGGAGAAACTTGTTTTGGTGGAACATTTGCACGTAGGAAGGCAAGCTCTGGAATGGCTCACAAAAAATAACACCACATACAATATTAAATGAAGTGTTCACACAATACAGTAACATGAGCCATTTAAATTAGCTGGATACATAGTGCACACATAATTTGCTCTAACCAGTGTATCAGAGTATGTACTACGTCCACAGAAATCGGTCCCTAAACGTGGGCAGGATGTCCCTCAATCTATCGTTGCCAACGAATGTTTCTGATGATCTGTATACGATGGATTTTTATTTTATTTGCAAAACGATGAGGTGGCTGAATGCAACAGGTTGGGGATCTGATTGAGCAATGCTTGCAATGCATCATCAAAGACAGCAAGACCAAAACATTTTGAACAGACTATTGCAGTACTAGGTTTTAGGATAGTAATTATGTATTGCCTGGAGTTTAAGTTATTATCAATTAACTATTAATATACTTTACAGAGCCTGTGGAGGCAGCATTTTATACATGGTCGAAGAGAAGAGCTTATCAAAGTGCAAAGCTGACGGCGTGTGTGTGTGTGTGTGTGTGTGTGTGTGTGTGTGTGTGTGTCACCATTTGCTGCACTCTCCTCCTACAGCTGCAACCTTTGGGTTCAGATTGTTTTGAGTGACTTAGTGAGCACAGTGTTTGCCTTACAGCCATATCTCTGTTGTCTGGATGGGAACCATGACTTCCCACATATGCACTGTAGTGCAATGTATAAGGTCCTTCTACCACTTTCTTTATGCAAGATAAAGGCAGCAACTAGCCGCTGACTCAGGCAGTCTAAATTCTGCAATCTCTGAACTGTTTTTCTTTTTCAATCAGTCTTCAAACTTACTGAGGTTGTCTGTCTCATGCCCTCAATCACCTGTTCTTATGCAAATGGTGCATTGGTTTTAAAGGTCCAATGTGTAGGAATTTTTCCCATCTAGCATTGAGATCGTATAGTGCAATCAACTCTCTCGCACCACGCAGTTCAAATTACGTATTACAGCTATGGTAGCCTTCACGCGTCAAAAAGACGGTCTTTTGCTTTTTTCAATATCCTTTTTCTTTTTCTGGGCAAAGAAGAGAACTCCTGTTTCTGAAACTTGGATTTTCGATACGTGCATGAGGCGGAGTGGCAATCGGGAGAGTCGGGAATTTTCCCGGTGGGCCAGTAGTGTTTCGAGGCTGCTCCAGCCGGTCTGATCGCTGATTGATGCTACCAAGCCAACACCTCCCGTTAGCATTCCATTGATTGCCATTCATTTTGGCGCCACTTTGACAGCGAATAACTTTACATCTGAAGCGTTTAAAGACTCTATTTGTCCATTGTTTATTTCTAAAGATAAGAGAAATTGAGATTTCTCTTGGCACAGCTACCAGAAGACTTTCAGACAGGTTGCTCACGTCACATTTACGTCTTTGAGCTCAGTTGGAGGCTGCGCAGTAACGCTCAGCCATCACCGGAAAAGGGCTTCTAATGTCCTTCACTGGTCTCCCTCCAGAGCAACGGGATCTGTTGGTCCATTATATATATGTCAATGTTATGGAGCGTCTAACCCAGTTCATACGAATGCAAACGTAAAATTTCAAGCCAAAAGGAATACTTGGAATTGAGGGTGTTGGTAAATATTCAAGAAAAAGGACACGTTTGTGAACGGGCAACACAGATTTTGATAATAAACAACTAAACACGTTACACACTGGACCTTTAAGTGTAAAAGGGAAGTGTACACATGTTTTAGTTTTATCACCCAGATATTTTAATGTTTTAAATAGAAATAGTTTTATTCACCATTATGGCATTGAAATATATGTAAAATTTAAATGTATCGCCAAGGCATCACTAATGTCTCAACTGGCTATTACTGCTAGCCATTTCTTTAGTGTGCTAATGATACTCTTCCAGCGCTTTCTTTAAATGCAAATTAGCTGTTCACTTAAGCAGGTCAATTGTCTTTGCTTTTGGGTTTTAACGGAATGGTATTTATGGCTGGTTGGAATGGCCAAAATCTTAATTTCCGATACCGATATAAAACATGTTTTCTGTCGATTTAATAAATAAATAGTCTATACGAAACATGGCAATGCCTGTTTTGTATACCTGTGTGAATGAATCACTTGACATATAAAAAGTACTAACAACTAACAACTCTTGAAGTGCTCCCCTCCTTCCACTTTACACATAAAACAGTCCTATTGGTATAAAAAACATAGATTTTCAGTTTTCCCTACATGAAGTATTTCTTTCTTCTTCAAATATCACCCTTAAAAATAAAACTGAACCTCCGAGTAGTCACTGGCACATTGTTTTGAAGGATGTGGGGGTGCTAATTGGAATGTAGCTTTTAGGTTCACTCAGGGAAATAATTAAAAGCTAAACATTTTATTATGCTCTTGTTTTGCAGATATACAAAGTCCTGGTCATGCCAGCATGGATAGACAGGAAAGGAGGGAAAGAAAGAGACGGGATGACAAACAGCAAAGGGTCGCAGGTCGGATTGGAACCATGGCCGTTGCGAAGGACTCAGCCTACATGGGGTGCACACTCTACTGGGTGAGCCAGAGGCCGCCCCGAATTGTAATGGTTTTACAATTTTATTGTAAGTAGTGGACTAAATCCACAGTCCACGTTCAGTGTAAAAATATATTCCAACTAGTTAATATGAAGCTTCAGTCTGATTTCTGCTGATCTTCCACCAATCAACGTTTTAAGTGATTCCACTGATGCAGACAAATTGCCAAACTGGGAATAAAATCCTGAGAGTCTTGCTAGAGTTGGGGCGCTCCCGTCGTCTCCATTGTTTGTGGTCATAAAACTCAGTCCCAGTCAGTATTTCTCCCGTCTTGACATTCTGACAAAATCAAACGTGTTTGATATTATCGTAAGTTTTAAGTTTTGGTAGTGAAGTTAAATCATGTGAACATTGTCAACAACCAATGAGTGTGCTCCCTCCAGCACAAAACAGGAAGCTGAAAACAGCTAGAGCCAGTGTTGTTTATGTTTGCTATGGCAAAGCTAAACGCTAAAGAGCGAAAGTTGCGATTTTCAACCCTTCTGAAGCGAGTCATCCAACGGGAGTTTTACCGGCAGATAAACGCAGACCTCCGGGTACTGGAGACATTCATCTGGATGTACAATTTTTTTCAACCCTATAACGGAAATTCATCGGGGGGAAAGGCAGCGGCGATAACTAGGAGGAAACGCTACCCTTGGCGTGGCGTCCCGCTTCAAATTGCCACCGAGCGCTCAAATTTCTAATTCTTTCAACTTTGACATTGTTGCTGACCATTCAAAGCGCAACCAATGATGTGCCTTTAAGGTGTCTGCACGATGCTCTGCGATCTATCTAGTAGTTTTAAGGCTGATCGTGTGTAGGCGGCTTAAGGGTGCATCCGTAAATAGTCACTCTGAGCACCAGAGGGCACTCTGGCACCAACTGGACTGTGGTTGAAATCTGAGCGCTGTTGGAATATACTGTTCGGATATTCAGAGCACCACGCTCTGGGAGAGGCAGAACGTACTCTAAGTACTTCTGTCTGTGCCAAGCACAGTGTGTCCTTTAACCTCGTCGTTATTTCATATAGTAATAGAAGACTCAATTTCTTCGAACAACAGTGCTCTCCTTTTAGTGTACAGCGTCAAATTTCCACAATTGCCTCTTGACTCGATTGCTGCGCATAACACACGTGCTTGGTATGAGCGCTTCCAAACAGTTGCAAATGAAAGGCACAATAGTTTGGGCATAAAAAAAAAGCCTTTGTGTTTTTTCAGAATTTCCAACCAAGGCAGGCCCTCCTTTGTGCATAGGAAGGGAAAACCCTGTTATGTAAATTTATTTAGTTACATTCCATAAGTGGATTTAACTTGGACCATTTTACACCAAAATACCTATAAAAAGGTTGACCTGGAGCATTAACAGTATGGACCAAGGTAATTTGAGTTAAGAGACCCCTGCATCAGACAGACCGACAGACAAGTAGGCAGCTCAAGTCTGTTTATCATCAGATATGAGCGATAGTCAGAGTCTATCTCTGTGAAACCAGCCATTTAATCCCAGCATGAGACATTTAATCAGATTACGGACACCAAGCATGCTTATGCTTCATTATGTTGCTGTTACTAATTATTTAAATGGCTATGTTCATGTATTATGTGCTTCTGACCACCAAGACAATCAAATAATGCTTCACTTCTCTCAAGAAAATGATCATATTCAAACATGCTTCATGTCTCGGAGTCAGCACAGGTTTCATTTTAACAACTACAACATCTCACCTCAGCATGCTGCTGAATGCTCATATTATCACATGCTGGTACTTTACCAGCACTTTACCAGCATGTGATAATATGTACATATGTACGTAGGTACACATACATGTGTGTGCATATAAACATATATGTGTATATGTATTCACATACATGCACATACGCATTCTTATCTGAAAGAATATTTCTCTGAGTGCAAAAACATGTGTAGCACACAACCATTTTCAAAGTGGAGAGTTTTTAATTAGCCTTCCTCTGTTGTGGTCACCTGTTGTACACTTTGTTCCCAGAGACAACACTCAACCATTTGTATGCTGACCCTGAATCTTTCGTTTTACAGGGACTGCTTGTAGCTCCAGTGTTTGTTCTCTGCCTTTCTATTATTCCCAGTAGGCCTTCAGACACCCTGAGTTTCCACTGCTGTGAGCTGAATGCAGAGATCAAGTTGACACATTGTATTATTTTATCCTGTTTTGCACATTAAAACAATGAAGTGTGAAGGTGTGAGCTGATTTAATTAGTGTTTCAGTACAAATTTCTTGCTAGTCAATGTCTTTAATGTGATTCTTCCTTTGATAATGTTTTTGTCTATTTGTCCATGATAATATGCATATTACTCTACTTTGCCTCATTTATTTCAGTGCATTTCTGTTGACCTATTTTTTCATATAGTTTCAGATCATTGAAATTAGAAGTGCTTTGTGCTTTCTCCTGCCCACTTCTATATATGCTTCTTGGTCTGCAGTATTTTGTGTTAATGCCATGCCATATGCTGCAGAGTGTGTCTTTTTATACATATATTTAAAAAGTGGAATGGCATTGTGTCAATATATAAACACATAGTGTAGATACATTTTTTAATACCAGAGGTAGCTCAAAAGTTATGATGAGCTAAACTACAGAGTTGAGATTTGTTGACAGCTTCTACAGTTCTGCCTCAGGGATCTGACAAATCCTCTGGATTAAAAATATCAAAAGTTTTTTTTAATTTAAAAACAACTTCTGTCCAGAAAGATGATGAGCTGTACTTGTATGTGATTTGATGTTTATTACATATTTGCCAGTGTCGTCCGAAGGAGTACAGGAGAACTTTTTTGACCATTTCCTCATACAAAACGGTTTGATTATATTGATATTTCAGGGATGTCTTATATGAAAAATACGTCCTGCACAATCATGTATGACAGATTGTCCAGATTTTACTGGACATAAGATTGGATGTTCTCAACAGCTAGAAGCTAACTGAAAGAGATGGTTTACAACAAACAGGTACCACCATGGAGTAATGGCTGCAGACGTCATGGTTCAAAGCGATGTAAACAAGGTGGCAACTTTGTGAGGCTATGCGGACGATTCCCAGCATAGTGCTGGCCAACGTCCAGTCCCTCAAAACCAAGCAGGACGAACTACATTGCAGAATCCACTCTCAAAAGACATGAAGACTTGGCTGGGCCCTAATATACCTTATTGGGTTATACACACTGCATGGACCGGTCCAAGGCAATTACTGGCAAGGTAAAGGGAGGTGGTGTATAAACTGACGAGCCAGATTCAATTAAATTCAAACAACTTAATTTATTTATGATGGTTTGTTACACAGATATATCTGAGAAACTGTTTGTAAAAAAGGCAGGCACTTTCAAGAAATACCTGGCAGGTGATTGGATGAACCATCTGTCTATCATGTCCGCCATTGTTGCTTGAACGAACAATCGCGGTTCGGACACAAACACATTACTTGAAGCCTCACAAGACGAATTTTCATGTGAAATGTGAACCATGCGATTCTCGCGTGATCTCGTGAAATCACGTAAATCCATGGCATATGCTTCTATGTTAACAACTCGTAGTGCACTGACATGGAAATGATCTTAGTGTTGGAACAACTAACAATAAAGTGTAGACATTTCTATCTCCCATGGGAGATCCCCTGCATGTTGCAGCGGCACTGAATGAACCATTAGCAGGCAGAAGAACTTGCACCCTGAGGACATTTTAATTGTTAACTTGAAAGCTGTACTGCCAAAATACTACCAACATGTCAAATGGCCAACCAGAGGCAATAAGACACCTGACCACTGTTACTCCACGATGAAGGGAGCTTACAGGTTTATTCCACGTGAAGTGAAGTGTGCGCAGCCCACTGAGGACAGTGCTGGACTAGTAAAAATGTATCCAAACTTCAGGGATGTTGTGAATCTACAGACGGGTCTTTAAGGATTCAACCTCGAGTTTGGGTGAATATGCTGAATATGTACTTGACTACATTAGATTCTGTTTTGAGAACTTTATCCCAGTACGGACTACTCACTCCTATCCCAAACAAAAAGCCCTGGATTAACAGCAACATCCACCTGAGGTTGAGGAAACGCACCACTGCTTTTAAAATCAGGATCTAAGGAATGCTACAACAAATCCAGATATGACTTACAGAGAGCCATCAAAGCCGCTAAAAGGCATAAGAGACAAACTGGAGAATAACTGCAGTGGCTGTGACTTGTGGCGCGTGTGGAGCGGGCTGCAGGTGATTGGCAAATCTAAGCCCAACAACTCTGCCTCCCTCCCGGACGAGCTTTATGCCCGCTTTGAAGCTCACAACTTGGACCCAGTGGCACAGCGTCCACCTGATGAAGTTGATCTACAGGTGACAGGCTGATATGAGTAAAACCTTTAAAAGGGTTAAGGCTCGTAAAGCTGCTGGCCCAGACAACATTTCCTGTGTGTAACTTCAAACCATACTGGACATTTAGTTTTGTGTGGTCTAATAGAACTCCTACCTGATGTCATCACTGGTCTCATCTCTACCTGATGCCATTGCCGACCTCATGTCTGTCTCATTCACTCCTTACCTGTGTTCTTCTCCACTAAGACATAATGTCAAACAAAAATTATGTAATAGATTTTTCATTAGTTTTTCCATATCAATAATATTAAGAAATGAATCTGTTGCTCCCCCTACACTTCCACCTAATGTTAGACCTACCTGCTGCCTTCCCCTGTCTTTCCTGATCCACCATCCTCACACCTGAATGAAATGAACTCACTGTTAAATATAGCAGCCTAAATTCAATTCTTAAATCAGCCTAGTGATGCCATCCGATAAGACAACTATTATGCAGTAAGGTTGTGCTGCTGTTGAAATTACATTCACATTTTGTATTTTAAATATTTATATTTTTTTTTTCATATTTATTTTTCTTCTTGTCAGTTCTTGCTACCTTATATTTACCAGTTGTTATTTTACCTTAATAAAATTGAGATATGTCATGCATGGTATTGGTACCATAGGGTTTAATCAAAATCTAAATGTAGCTATCAGCAACATTGGTTTGCATTAAGCTAGCTGTAAACCCCACTTTAGCTGCTAGTGTTAGCAAACACTAGCTAGTCTGACAACAGTCTGTTAACATGAATATTTGCAAGCCTCCAAGTTTGGTAACAAATCTATGCATGATTCCATGGTAAACCCCCATTTGGCTGCTACATTCCCAGTGTTAGCAAACGCTAGCTAGTCTGTTAACATTAATATTTGCAAGCCTCCAAGCACAGACGTCACACTTTAAATCCTACCTGTTGCCTCTCACCATCCACTTATTTAACTGCTGTCGCATCCCTGGACATGTCATCTGTTTCCCTCTTTCTTTTTCTATTTTTAGCCCCAACAGCTGTTTTGCTTTGCTCTTTTTCCATAGACGGCAACTTACTACTCGTACACTCATACCTGCACACTCCCGCTCCCTCCCCTCCCCTCCCCCTCCGACTTCTATGTCAACATTCAATCGATGGAATCTTATGAGACAGGGCGCCAACTCTAGCCTGTTAGTCCTCTAAAATGTTATATAATAACATTGAGGAAATGTAGAAATGATTTAGAAACGCACAACAGCAGCTACATATTGAAAATACCAAAAAAAGATATATATATATATATATATATATATATATATATATATATATATATTTTTTTTACCATTGCTTTGGCGCCCCCCATGGTGCTGCGCCCCTATGCGCCGCATATAGCGCATACCCACTTTTTGCGCCACTGCATGAACGCCAGTGTCTTTATAATGTATCTTTTTAATAAACTGTCTGTACACTTACAAAGTTCTCAATGCTTTGGTTAACATTTAGGGACCCTCATTATGCTACCGTTGAAGTGTGGTGATATTTTGAGCCTTTTTAGTGGTATAAATAGCGATTTGTTTTTACTTTCCCGGTGCCCGAATACTAGCGCTGTAAGCTAATCAGCGGTCCGGTCTTTCAAGCTACAAACACATTCGATTAGCATGAAAACATGTCCCAGAGAGCGACAGAGTGGATACACATCTGTTAATAACCCCTAGGTTTGTTTTACACCGGAATTGTCCTTTAACTAGTTATATGATGACTTGGCTTAGAGACTACAGATTATAAACAGATTTCCTACGTTACAAACTGCAGATGTGGAGTTTAAATGATGTGGGTGTTTACCACGCAGAAGTGTCTAATGAAAAGAAATGTAGTATGGTTTTTGGAGCATGCCCCATACTAGGGAATAAATGTGAGGATATCTCGGCCTCGGCTACTTCTCTGTTGTGTCCCACAACTTTATGAATATGTAACAGTAAATTGCTGGAGTACCCCGTTAAAGGGTCATATCCTTTTTCTGGATATTTTCTGTCCGAGCCCAGCCCGCGCCCGACAGAGCCATGACCGAACCCGGCCCGAGCCTGACAGGCATTAAGAAATTTGTGTCCAAGCCCGACACAGTTAAAATCAAATTTTTTTTCTCATACTAATGACACGTAGGCTACGTTTTTGTGTGGAAAGCCCGCTTTTATTAAGCAACTGTAGGAAGGCATTCGGAAATGTCAACAGATGAGCGCATCAGCGCACACAGGGCAACAAGCACATGTTAATAAGCTGTTAAAATGTTGAATGTGTTAACCTTTCCTGCTTGCTTCGTTTCCGACCGTGATCAGAAAACCAGGGGAGACTCGTTACCTCCAGGGCCGATGTTATAAAATGAATAATGTTGGGGTTAAAATCCCGTTTCTGGTGAGCAAATGAATGAACTTGGGTTTCAGTCTGGGGTTTATTTCGGACACCGCACACACTGTGTACAAAGTTAAACTTATTCCACCAACTCTGCTCCGGTTGCATACAACACGTCTGCTTCCTCGCTCTCTATCTCTCTTCTGCCCACTTACCACACACACACACACACACCCACACGCACTGATCTCTCTTAAAGGAGCTGCAGCACCATTTTACAACAAATGCCTTATCGCGCTGATGTGAAAGAGCCCGACCCACACCCGACCATAATTTCTAAATATCTGTCCAATTCCGCCCGGCCCGTCGGGTAGCATCGGGATCCGTCGGGATCCGTCGGGATCGGGTCGGGTATCCATGCATTGGTGTCTAAGTGACTAATGTGAACAAAAATCTTTGAAATTGGTCGGTATTGAGCAAGAACACTGTAACCAGCAGCCGTGAACTTGGCTGCAATGTAAATTAATAGGTAATTGTGCATCGTCTATTTCCGTCCCCAAAAAGGATGATTTTGCCATTGACAGACTGAAGTGTCTGACTACTACGATAAGCGATTTTCAGGGATGTTTCATGTTAAACAAAAGGATCTTACTCTTTAACAAAAGGTCTATCTCTGTAGGGATCCTTTCTCTTATGTTGTTAAACACGTAGAATAATAATCTGAGCCTTTCAGTGGTAAAAACAGCTCTTTCAGTGGATGTAAATTGAAAATGCACAATTGTCCATTAATGTTACATTGCAGCTTGTTTCGGTCTTCCTCAAAGCTTTAGTGCGTAACTTTTTGATATTAATGAACGTCCATTACATTCAAGCCATTGCCAAATGAGTTGCTACAAAGCTAATTACCATAAGACTATCAGCACCACACAACTCTCTCTGTATTTCTCAGTATGGCTATGTTCAGAAGATTGTGATGTCATAGGCTACTGTTGTTACAGATGGATCTTTTTTGGGTGTAGTAAAGGAACCTGACTGCAGCTGACATTAATTTATGTAATTTCATTGATGTAGTTGCTCATTAATCAGGGATTCAGTGGGGAGTTTTGGTGTCCTATAATGCTTTTTTAAATGTTGTTTCAGAGGGTTTTTACCCACCCTGACCAGACTTTGAAGAACACACTGACACAGTTATTCTCCTGTTTTATTTTGGCTTTAAAATGCTCACTATTAGAATGGAAAAAGTGTGGAAATCAGCAGAAAATCTCTATCAGGCCACATAAGCAAACTGTCCTGTGCACATAATGTCATCTAAGTATAAAAAATATTGAGAGACATCCAAACAAGTCTGGTTTCTGTATTCACCCGTGGTCTGATGTTTTGATCAATGCACCTAACATAAAGTCACATTCATTATGCAGTTAGTACATTTATCTGAGAACAAAGCCTCACCAGGCATCCTTGTGTTAGGTAGATTTATTGAAACTGCAACAAAAGACTATCTTTTTAAGCTGACAGCGAGGAAGAAGGCACAGAAACCCTGTTGGAGCTCCTCATCCAATCACAGTTGCCTTTTACTGTAAGATATTACAGATAATGTTGTTTATAATCAGGCCTGGCCTCCCACTCCACTCATCTCTCTCCTTTTTTTCAGTCATTGTGTGAACAACAATATGTTAATATGGAGCACAGAGAGAATGAATGAGTCAATGACAATGACAAGTATTGAATTGCACTAATCGTTTGGCCATAAGTAAGTGCTTAAGAGTCTGGGGGCCTGCAGCAAACACTCAGCTAAAGCTCCTTTTCTTCATTGAAAGTCCCAGCGAGTAAAAGCTTGCTTTACCTGGATGTGTTCTTTCTTCCTCTAGGTTTTAAAAAATGATTGTCCATTAGTAGAACAGTAAATCCGCCTCCTCTTCTAAGTGAGTTGAGGAAGCACAGAAAGCCAGACACCGGGGACACAGAGTTTCATTGTGATCTCTAACCTGTGGTGTTGCCTGACCGACCAACAGTGGCCAATAGTAAAGGCTTGCAAGTGCTCTAGCAGGCTCACCCTGACACCTGTATGATATAACTGCTTTCTAGTAGGAAATAATTAAGCCGAATACACAGAATTTTACAATACCTTCTGTATTGATCATTATGCCTGAATGTTGACTGGAAATTAATGGAATGCATATGAAATCCAGAGATATCCCAATGATGTCTTAGGTCACTTTCACATCTGTAGTTTGGTTCAGACAATGGAAACAAAAGTATACATTGTTACCTTTTAGTTCTGGTCCGCTTTATAATCCCACTGATTTACTGTAAACACGTTGGTTTTGGTCTTTACACAGCGCTGCGGAGGAGGGTCTGGCTAGTCCACACAGCATTCCAGGATGGAGGAAAAACGTGCTTTGGTTTATTGGCATTTCTTTAAACCAATCACAATCGTCTTGGCCCAGCGGAGCAACAGCGCCTCTGCAAAATAGCCTCAGGAAGGAACTTGTTTTGGTGGAAGTTGTTTTAGTCGTGCAACAGAAAACTCAGATTGGACAGATAGTCTAGCTAGCTGTCGGGATTTACGCTGCAGAGAGCTGAGGAGCAGTTAACCATAGTCCTCATAAATCCACCGTAGTTTAAAATGCCAACACAAAGGAAGCCCAAGGCAACGGATATCCAGCCTAAATGAGTGAAATCCGGTGGAATTTTCGTCGGCAAAGGAGCAATCCCGGAAGTGTAACGTCGTGGATATAGACTAGTCTTTACATAATATTTGTTGGCAATAAGAAAAATAGAAGATAAAGACAGTGCTAAGGCTGATATTTAATAGTACTCTTCTCTACGCAGAGCCTACGCCGTAGCCTACTTAAGTGGCCAACACCGAATAGTGTGTGTGTGTGTGTGTGTGTGGGGAGTGTGTGGTAGAGCGAATGAGAGAGTGACAGGGATTAGCTTCGGCGAGAGTACCGACTCTTGGAGTGGAGACGGAGAAACAAAGTTTCTCCCCTGTGCTTTCTGACCATGGTTGGAAAGATGCAGCAGGAAAAATTAACCCGTCTTTTTGATTCCAAGTTGTTCACGGAGAAGGAGAACCCGCAAATGAGTAGGGGGAATTCACGGTGGGGAATGTGCAACACTACCAAGCCACGGCCAAATGGACCAATCCCAGTTGTTGCAGTCTACGTTGCCACGACGTGTAGCTACAGTTCTGGGGAGGTGCACATCAGGCTACGGTGCAGGGTACTGCATAGGGTCTGTATCTACATGTACCTATGCACGTACCTACGGCACAGATTCAACACAGAACCATAAATCAGGCTTTATCATTTGGCTCCATAACTGATGTCTATCTGCTTTACTGTCCAGTGGCAACCACTGTATCACAGGCCTGATGAACTGTTGGTCAATTTACTTCCGGTATTTGAACATATAATGCATCACCTAGTACATTTACAAGTCAACAGTGTTCTACCCAGCATTGGTTTACCTAAAGGCTCGCTCAATATGTGATAGCTCTGACTGAAAAAAAAAGAAAATAAACGCTGTTTTTAATGGAGCCATTTAGCCAGAGTCAATTGTGTTTGGCATAATAATACAAAAACTATGACAAGAATGTTTCTGATTCAATCAGGGAACTCTAGTTTCTACAGTTTGTATGCATGCACTTACTTCCAGCTGCCAACCATCAAGTCTAATACCAACACATCAATCCCACTCACACAGCATACGGTTTGATAGCTGCCAGTGACTTTTTCAACTCAAGACATATGGGAGGAATTACTAAAATAGCTGTTTTTCCTCACTGCATTGGCATATATTCCTCTCTCTGGCGCTCACCAGTCAGTGTGTGTGTGTGTGTGTGTGTGTGTGTGTGTGATATATATATATATATATATATATATATATATATATATATGTGTGTAATGTAGCTAAAGAAGCAGCCTCTGACAGGTCCCTGCAGTCTTAGCCCTACAACATGATTGATGACTTCATCTACTGTTAATCTGTAATTACAGAGGCTTTACAGAGTTTTTAAGTAGGCCCTTCAGACAGCTTGGATTGTAAATGATCTTTTTATGCAACTGTACAGCATAGTAAAAACTCCAGATTTAGGTGTTGGCAGATGTGCGCATGCACAGAATTTCTACCACATACAAGGATTGGATAATGGAGACTATTGACATAATCAACACATCAACATAATAAACATTTGTCACTTTGTGTCTCTCACCCTTTTTGAGTCCTGGCCTATGAGCACCTGGAGTAGCAACTCCAACATCTAAGTAGCTGACTCATTTGCTAAAACATAGCTACACTGTTCTCACACACACACACACACACACACACACACACACACACACACACACACACACACACACACACAACAGGATTATAACCAGCTTCTATATTACATAAATAAATAATACACAGATGCACATAAATCCCTGCATGTCAGTCTGCATACACATCATTAAAGCCATTGATTTGACATCAGAATGAATTATAAGCCAGGGGACCTGAGGGCTCCATTTGACTGTTTTAGTTTATTGACAAAACTCTTTAAGAGAGGAGAGGTGGCAGCAGCTCGACACTGAGATGGCCATTATCCTATGGCTGTCTATTGGCTTTTGAATGGGCAAATGTCTGCATCAGACAAATATAATCTATGACAGAGACGTGAGAAGAAATTGTATGCTCTTCTACCTAAATAGATCATTGTCAAATGTCGGAGCCATCATCTTCTCTGCCATTGACAAATGGTAATGCCCCACTAAAAGTCTGCCGTCTTTAGCTGCACAAACATTTCAACAATAAATGCTTAGTAAAATGTTTGTATCTGACGTGTGTTTCAGGGCGACACTTCAAAGCGATGCCTCAACAATAATCCTACTCTACAGATTGCCTGAGTGAAGCACAACACAATTCCCAGTTCAAAGGGGAAACTAATTTTACAGCAAACGTGCTCTTCACATGGCCTGTCTACTGTATATTCATACACACACTGCTGGACCTTTTATACTAGTTTGGATGTGAGTGTGTGGATAGTCACACACTCACAGACTGTGTTTAAGGCCTGTAGGTAGAGAGGAACATGGACATTTTCAGTTAAGGCTCTGACACGCCAACACGACGGCTGACCGTTGGCAGAAAAGGCAGTCGGACTGACTGCCTCCTCGAGTTGGTCAAAAAAGCGCTTCGGAACACACCAAAGTGACGCCGACTTACGTTCTGCATGAGATGCCTCCATAACAGCAGGCGGCACCAATCTGTATTGTCGCCCAAAAAATGAAAACCGGCAGCTGACTGGACGAACGCGTCACGTGGGTCTGGCTTCTCCCGAATTTCAAAGCCAGACCATAATGGCGGCTTGTTCGGAATATGATCTCATATTTTACGAAAATAGTTCACCAAAACTTGTTTCTGAAAACATTTTAAGCGAGAAATAGGCCATGCAGTTGCTGAATCTGTCTTCATTTTAGATCGACAAAGGTCACTTTAATAGATTTTTGTCAGATTTTGAGAGGCGTTAGTCACGCTTATCCTGCTCGTCATTTCTGGTTTAGCACTCCACCAATCAGATTGGTCATTGAGTCCGACTGCCCGCCTTTCAATTCAACAAGTCAAATCGGCCCAAAAGAAGGCCGACGGCTCCTCCGACTGATGACGGCACGGAACACACCGAACAGACTCAAGTCACTGACCTCGCCAGACTGTCCGACGGCCGATAATCTGGTTGGTGTGTCAGCGCCTTTAGCTGTAGTAAGCCAACTAGCTGCTGCATCTTATGGGTCCAAACCAAGCATAGTGGTATCTAACTTATTTGCATATTGAGATGTGATCAATGTGATGGCATATTAGAGATGACAAATTACTTTTTGGGTATGTGAAACCTAGTCTTGATCGACAACAGTTCATTTCCAGGATAATTGCCGGATGTTCCAGCGATGTGTGTTGCAGTTGTCTAACTCCGTTCTCTTGGGGAAACAACAACAAACTTCAAGCTAGCAAGGTACAAGCTGAAAACGCAAGTTTAAAAAAAAATTGAGATTGTGAAACAAGGCAGGCCTGCTTGGTTATTTCGGGGAATGATTGTAAGGTTTACAAAGAATATTTACTCTAACTGGGATGTTTTAGGACCGATCGGTGGGATTTCTGTGGACGAAGTACACACAGTGATACACTGGTAAGAGGAAATGACGATGATGATGATGTATCCAGCTAATTTAGGAGCTAGACATTACTCCACAGTGCTGTGGAGGTCTGGCAATACAACACTATGTCAAACATAATACCAGATGCAAATGCAAAGATCTGGGTTCAGATGTCATTATGCAGATAATGTTTCGTTTAATGTTTAAATTTGTGTTTGGCCATAAGGTTAGGGATCCCCTGAAGCTGTTTAACACAATCCAGGTGCAACTATGCTGCAGTATATTTGTGAGTTTATAGATCATTTGTGGTCTGCTTGTCAGGTTGCTAAAGATAATCGTCAGCAAGCAAACAAATTAAAGTTCAGTTTGATCAGAAGGCCATGGATCGCTGTTTTCCAGTTGGGGACCAGGTCCTTGCCTTATTGCCACAGAGGGCCTCTGATCTGAGTGCGTAATTTTGTGTATATATCTGAAGAGTATGTTAGTGGAGAAGTGGAAACTCTTAGGTTCTGCCTGAGGAACTCTGAGGCTCTGAAGTTACTTGATGAAAAGCTGATCCATTTTCCGATAATCTGAGTTTAAGGCTCTTATAGCAGAGTTCTTCCCTCTTTTGCAGGATGTCCCAAGGTGCACCTCTCTAGCTGTCCATGATGTGGATGGAGGCAGTTTGACTCTAATAAAACAACATGCATATAGACTAGCACCCTCTAAAGTGCAGAGTTTGAGGGAGGAGTTGTCTTGTTGGGTATCAGGGCAGTAAAACATCCGGTCCACTGATTTTCTTAGACAGGTTTTTATCAGGTAATAATATGGCTTTAAAAGCCCATCTCCAAGGTATATCAAAGTATAAGGTTGCTAGCCAGAAAAGCCACCTTTATGGACAGACTAATTCCTCACACAATAAGCTGGAGCTCTAGTCCAACAATCTCAAAATAAATTGATATGGGTTATATTAACTTAACAAACGGCTGCATTTTCAAGCTTTTTGGTCTAAACGACATACCCAATTCATTAAAAATCCTACAATGTGATTTTCTGGATTTTTTTTCTCATTTTGTCTCTCATAGTTGAAGTGTACCTATGATGAAAATTACAGGCCTCTCTCATCTTTTTAAGTGGGAGAACTTGCACAATTGGTGGCTGACTAAATACTTTTTTGCCCCACTGTATGTCTGTGCGTTTTTCTGATTTCCATTTGAAAAGTGCAAAGAAAAAAGCCAATAAAGTACAAAATAAAACACTCAAATACACAAACACACCCACATCAATCATACACAATCTTGAAATAACTATATACATAAATACATAGAAATAAGTAATTATACATTGCACAGGGTGTCATATGCTTATAGGAGGCCCTGTTTTTGCTTTGACATAGCTCCAGCCATTACAGGGTTAAGATTTCAATGGCATATTTCGTATCTATCGACTTGTCTGCTCATTGGCTAAAAATGTAGACGGGTTTTATAGCATTTAAATCTAACTAGTCTGAGCAAATGTCGATCATTTGCACGTGGGCTCACATCGCATCAGAGGAGTCCTCAGCTTTCCATTGGTGTATCACAGGCAAACCTGCACCGATTGGCTTATACCAGGTCTCTATGGAAACCTAAGACGTCAGAGAATACAGTGACACCCACATTAAGTTGGTAGGACACTCAGGAGAGACGCGAGGAAGCAATACAAATACGGAAATGAAAAACAGTTTAGCGATTTTCCGTTGTGATTCGGCCAGAAACGTCAAGATTGTGAGGCGAACAGCTCGTTTTGGATAGAATGGCTTGGATATTCCATTTCCTTGGACTCTTGGGGATTTAAGAAAAAAAAGTATTGGGCAAAAAATCCCAGCAGTGGCTAAAGGGACAAGGAAAAAGGTATAAATGCACTAGACACGAGCTGCGCTGTTTACGCTGTATCGTTTTATTTTCTATAACTTTGTAGCAGTTGTATAACTGCTATAAATCATCTTATGCTTTGTGTGTGGGCGTAATGGAATCCTGAGAGTCTAAGCTTTCAATTGGTGTGTTGCATGGCTGTATATTTTGAAGATTTAATACTTTAAAGTTATAAAAATATGAGTGGTGGTTACAGCGACGCCACAGCCACAAGGTGTCCCGTACATGGTACAGTGACCATTAAGAGGTTAAAAGTTTACTCACATGCACATCTCATCCGGTTCATTTCAGAACTCTTAACTGGTTGACATGGAATAAAGAGAATCACTTATATGAAGATGCTGCTCACAAAATTGTGACAAACATATTTGTATAATATATATTGAACTACCAAAGTAGTTCAATATTTTTGACGACTAAGAGAAAACCATAGCTTTACAAAAAGTAGCTTGACAGATTTTATTAGGGCCCAAGTGCCGACAGCGGCGAAGGCCCTATTGAAACTGAAGGAATTATTATTCCTTCTTTCTTCCGGCAAATAAATCGCCTTTTTGAGGGGCTTAACATACTCAAAAACTCACCAAAATTGGCGTTTGCATCAAGTCTGGTGAAAATTTACATATTTTAAGGGTTTCAGGCATAGGCGCACAAAAATGGCTCACTAGCGCCCCCTACAAAACTTAAATAATTGAGCCCCTGCAGTACGTTTAACGTAGACTAACGAAAAGTGGTATACGTATGTAGCATGTCAAGACGTACAAAAAACGTCTTTAAAAAACGTTTTTAATTGAACGTGTGATTTGGGCCATTTCCACATGTTGTACTTTAACGAACTCCTCGTAGATTTCATCCGATCAACTTCAAATTTGGTCTGTGCCATCTTAAGACCTTAAAGATGAAAAGTTATTAAAAGAAAAACTTTTCGTCATAGGGCATGGCCGTGGCGGGGCGGCCATTTTGTGCGTTTTGCCATCGAAACAGGAAGTGGGTGTAACTTGAGTGTACATTGTCCAATTGGTTCAAAACTTTTCAGGATTCATAAGAGTCCAACCCTGAGGACATATAAAGGCCGATATTTACTCAAAGTCATAGCGCCCCCTAGTGGCAACAGGAAGTAGACCTAAAAGTCAAGGTGCTATACTTTAACGAACTCCATCAGATCGACTTCAAATTCGGTCTTAACAATGAAAAGTTATTAAAAGCAAAACTTTTTGTCCAACGGTGTGGGCGTGGTGTGGCGGACATTTTGAGCATTTATCGATGAACGAAGAAGTTGTTGTAACTTTAGTGTACATTGTCCACTTTGGCCAAAATTTCTCACAATTGACAAGAGTCCAGGCCTGAGGAAATTTTTAGGCCAAAATTGACTTTTGGTCATAGGGCCCAGGAAATCAGCCTTATTTGACAAACATCATCCGATTTACATGAAACTTATAATGTGTGGTCTACATGTGATACTGAGCCGCCCCCTATACTTTAACCACGCCCCCTTTCATAACATTTGAACCGTTTAAGGTAGAGTCTTGTGTGAGGTGTCATTGAACTCAGCAGTTCCTTCTTCATTGCTGATGGTTTGACCCGCCTCCTATGCTGTGGCCATGCCCCTTTGTATAACTTATGATGATGTTTGATGTAGAGCCTTGTGTGAGGTATCACTGAACTCAGCAGGGAGTTCCCTTTTCATTGGTGATGATTTGCAGTTTCTGAGTGCCGCGCAAATGCACGGTCGCAAGGAGCGGCTTCCGCCAGTAACCCTGACACACGCAGAGGCATGAGGGTCCTTCCAACGCTGCTTGCAGCTTTAATTCCTTTTGGATTCCATAGTCTAATGGGCAAAAACACATTCATCTACAGTAGAATAATCTACCCACGAATCTGAAACTGAGTGTTTCACTGAGAATGTTTAAAGTGGCCTTACAGAAATGGTTACAAAGTACCATTTTCTATTTCAATTCAAATTTTTTACTTTTTATGACCAAGAAAGAAAGAGCATGTTGACCCCTGCCGTCTGACACCTGCTATTACATGTTGATTGTATTGTCTGCACTTGTTGTCTTGATGTTGTGCTGCTTTGTCTTGTGGCGTGATAAGTCAATGTCAATGTCAATATTATTTGTATAGCACCTTTCATTACACGTCAACAATGATAATAGTTTAACCAAATGGAATTAAAGGGATATTTCACCACTGGAAAGATGATTATGTATTTAAATTGGGTCATTTATGTAGTAGAAATGTGACATAATTTTAGAAGTTGGTGCCTTCTAGACCGAGAAAAGCCAGAAAATGTATTTCTGGCTCATGTGGATGAAAGACAACAACTCCCAGAATGCACTTGCTTCGCTTCCCTACGAGGCCACTCCCAAGCCACACCTACCGGCAGTCAAGTCAAGTCAAGTGGGTTTTAAATGTCATTTTAACCACATACACTGTATATAGTGAAACAAAACAACGTTTCACCGTGGCTCAAGTGGTGTTACACATTTAAAATATATAAAAACAACATTATATAAAACCGACATTATATAAAAATGGTATACGAGACAGGCTACATTTAGTGCACACACATTATAGACTATATACTATATATACTATACATAAAGTGCAATTACTACTTAAAAGTAGAGCATTTAAGACAGACAAGGGACAGGACAGACAACAGACAACAAAAGACAGGTCATAAGTAGACTTGTAACAGAGCACTGATTGTTATAAGTTAGGGTCACCGTAAGGTGAAGGTAGAATATAAGAACTTTCTTGAGATTTGCGTGGTTGAAATCACCAGCAACAATAAATAGTCCATCTGGATGTGCGCTTTGGAGCTCACTGATAGCTCCGTAAAGTTCAGCTAACGCATTGGTAGCATTAGCGCTTGGTGGGATGTAAACACTGAGTATAAACACAGCCGTGAATTCACGTGGAATGTAGAATGGTCGGCATTTAACTGTCACAAACTCCACCAGCGGTGAGCAATACAAGCACCACATTTCTGCACCAGTCCGTGTTAACATATATGCACAGCCCACCTCCACGAGTCTTACCCGACAGAGCAGCATCTCTATCTGATCGGAAGGCTAGCAGGCTAGCATACTGAAGTATGAATTTATTACTCAGCTTTCTCCACAGAGCAATAGCCTGTTAGCTTAGCTTCAAGATGGCTGACACTATTTGGGAATTCTGGGAGTGAGGTCCTACCCATTGACATATATATAATGGACCAACAGATCCCGTTGCTTTGGACGAAGACCAATGAAGGCCATTAGAAGCACTTTTCTGGTGATGGCTAGCGTTACTGCGCAGCCTCCAACTGAGCTCGAAGACGTAAATGTGACGTGAGCAACCTGTCTGAAAGTTGTAAGTATTCTGGTAGCTGTGCCAAGAGAAATCTCAATCATTCTGAATCTTGCAGAGATGGAGAACGTAGGAATATGTAAGGGGATAACATAGGCACAGGCTAATTTTTGCTAACTAAAATGCTAGTTAACATTAGTAATTACACTGAAACAGCTAACAGACAAAACTGCCTGTGCGCTTCTCCTGTACTGTACGGTAATTTCTCTACTGTGCGACAGTAAGTCACGTGGTTATGACACAATCGTTAGCCTATTTTTACAAAAACGCCTGCTACAGAGCCATAACGTGAGGTACAAGGTAATGGAGCCTTTTATATACTGTCATGTTTCTTTAGAAATAAACAATGGACAAATAGAGTCTTTAAACGCTTCAGATGTAAAGTTATTCGCTGCCAAAGTGGCGCCCAAATGAATGGCAGTCAATGGAATGCTAACAGGAGGTGATGGCTTGGTAGCATTAAAATAGCGCCATAGGAGATACGCGGTCTGAGGAGAAGCTTACCCCCTTGGTCCTACCCCCTATGGGCGGGTTGAAAACATGTGGAACTAGCTGCTACTGGCTGTGGTCTATATGCCTCTGGCCAAAAAAGCCTCCGATGACGCAAAATGACGATTTTTGCGTCATCAGAGGGTTTTTTCCAGACACACAATACAGAGATCTCTCGTCTAAGGGGGACATGAAGGAGGGAAGCACGGTCATTCGAAAATACTACCAGGTTTCTACTGATACAAAGCTTAATTGTGAAGTATTCCTTTAAGCTTTATTGTTTTTTATCCTCTGTGATTTTTTAATGCTGCTCTATGTAATTACTGTGCAGTGTTATGTTTTGTTTTTCCAAATCAAATCAAATTATTTTTGTTAACCTGAGCAGTGTTCCCTGCTGTAATGTATGTGCTGCAAATCATATCACATCACTGAAATCATGCAAAACACACACACACACACACACACACAGTCCCACACACACACACACACACACACACACACACCTTAGAGGACATGAATAATGAGACATGCCTGTTCAAACACATATCTTGGCACATTTGAGGAAAGGCTTGATAAACAAGTAGCATTTCCAAGTAACTAGTGTGTGTGTATGTGTGTGTGTGTGTGTGTGTGTGTGTGTGTGTGTGTGTGTGTGTGTGTGTGTGTGTGTGTTAGGTCATTATTATTGGGGTCATTGCAGAGGTATCATGTTGAGATTTGCTGTTTCCTGAGCACAGACATGCTCTTTTATCGCCGTCGACAGCTCCATGTCTGCTCTGATTCTGCTTAAAAACTACTAATCACCGCTGAGGCATTCTTTGCCTGTTGCATAAAGGCCCTGCAGCAACTTCACGCACGCTTCAAGCAACAAAACAACTCCGGCAGTGTTCGCTGTTGCTCTGTACCGAGTCTGCTCTGCGTGAATACGAAGAATTCACAGAGAAGATATCCAGCTGCAAACAGGCTCCATGTATCTCAGGAATGCTCCGACTGGAAACTGAATTCAGAGCATAAAATAATGGCAGCCAGTGCTCTTACTGAAAGGAATGGGAAGCCATGACCTCCAGACAGAAAGAAAGCAAAACATATTTCGGAACAGAATTTCTATTTTTGCCTCAAAAAGCAGCACTCCACTGATGGTCTAACCTTTGAGTATCAAACACTCAATCCAAACCAGGTTACCGTATCATAACTATAGTCCTTCTGATAAGGTGAATTCAGAACAAATATTGAAATTTGATTGATACTGTATTTTCAATTTAATTTGTTGGTACACAAAGAAAAGCACATTAGATCAAATAACCAATCATCAACTGTACATCACAAAACAAAATGAAATATCTGACATAGAAACCTGCCAATCTTGTTGAATCCAGAGTAGGTTATGTCAAAAACAGTAACCAAAGTTGTTGCCTGTAAATAAAACATGGTGAACAGGTGCCCGTTTGTGGCAAGGAAATATGTTTCTTTCTTGTGTTCTACAACATAATCTGCGTGTCATCTTTTCCCTTTCTGGCAATGTGCTGATTTAAAAACATTCACTGTTTATATCTCATGGGTCTTTTCTTAGCCTGCAAAAGGTGGTAAACTGAAAAAGTGGATAAGGAAGAATTCCATGGGTGTGTGCTACACTACACCCCTCAGTGCTTTGATCTAAATTGGACACTTGAGATCCAAACAAAACACGTGGCTGCTTCCTGTGATTTTAACGTCAGCGTTAACGCAGCTGCTGTATTACAGTAAAGCCTGCAGTGGCACATGGACATGCAGGTAGGGCTGGATATCTGTCTGGATCACATCAATCCGCAAAAGCAACAGACACACAAAGTATGAGCAGCTGTCTGTTGTATTGCCAGGGCAGTGCCTGGACTCAATTTACACCCAGTTATCCATGCAAGCCTCATTGCCATTTTATTTCATTAATTAAGAACATGGACTGGGTGGAGGTCGCGCAACTTCTGTTGCAGGGTAGCAAGTACAGGCAGGAGAACTACTGTTCTAAACAATTTCACAGTCCATTATGGAGTTGATGGATGGGTAAATACAAATGTACTAGATTCCGTCTGGGCAACCTCATCTACGAATATGGAGCCCTTATTCTCCAAAGCAGAGCAGAGAAGAAAGCAGCCTGCAGCCGGCAGGCCTGGCCAGAGGGGAGACACATTTTACTCTTACAATTGAGGCTTGAGGCTAGAGAGCTGATGGTTTCCTCAAGTAAACTGTGGCCTTTGGCTGCCGGCCCAATCATCCACGGTGGCAGCTCTCTACAGTTCTTCCCTCTGACTGTATGTGTGGAAACTCCAGCCTACACTGGAAAGTAAAGGGTATTTCTCCGCCAACGATTGCTTTAAATAGACATTACAAGAACTGCCAAACGGTTTAGAGTGTGTGTGTGTGTGTGTGTGTGTGTGTGTGTGTGTGTGTGTGTGTGTGTGTATTTTAAGAAATGTAAAGGTCCCTCAGTAGCTTTTCCATACTTGCAATGCTTACTAGATTTTTTGAAGTAATCCAAGAGCACATGCCACTATCTTCATTTCACTTACTAACTAACAGAACAAACGTATCTACTTAATGTGGGCTCAAACAGGAATATTGTACAGCATGCATATGTTAACAGTGGTATGTTTTTCTTTCTTTGGAAGTTTAAAGTAGCAATATGTGATTTGTTGGCCACTTTGTTGGCTTATAACACAACACCAACATTTTTCACCATTTTAAATTACACTGAATGTGCATTTTCATCTGGAGTCGTGTTTTATAGCCCAATATTCACACTTTTAGGTCTGGTCTCCACCAACTCCTGAGAGAACTATCTGGCTCTTAAGATGCTAAATGCTCTGCTATGTTCACCAGCCACTCTACTGTGTCTGTCTGCAGTTTGTTCCTGAGTAGGTGGTGTACAGTGTGTTTATCAGAGCTTTTTCACTGAAAACAACTGCATACTGCTGATTTGAACGAAGCAGCAACTTCTGGGTCTGAAAAGTGAAGCCAATGCTGATGCCTTAAACCTGCATTCTTTCTAATTTCTGGTTGGGAGCAACTCCACTGGCTCCAAAAATAAGTTTCTTCCGTTTCTATCAAAGTCTACGAGAAAATGAGCCTACTTCTCACTTGATTTGTTACCCCAATAAACATTTTCATAAGTTTATGGTCTCAATGTTAGTTTTATATGAGGGGCCGCCAGGGACATCATTCAGAATTACCTCTCACAAACACGTGAAACGCTCTTATATACACTACTGAAAAGCTCTCATACATACAAGTGAAATGCTCTCACACATACAAGTGAAACGCTCTTATAAACGCCACTGAAATGCTCTCACACATACAAGTGAAACGCTCTCACACAAACAAGTGAAACGCTCTCACACATACAAGTGAAACGCTCTTATAAACACTACTGAAACGCTCTCACGCGCAACACTGAAATCCGTTTCAGTATTGCGTGTGAGAGGATTTCAGTTGAACAGAAGGGCGATTCGGTGTAACAGTAAGGTGGCTGGGAAAATTACACAGAATCGCATTCCTGTTCAACTGAAACGCCTTCCTCTTCAACTGAAATGCCTTCCTGTTCAACTGAAACGCCTTCCTGTTCAACTGAAATGCCTTCCTGTTCAACTGAAATTCTCTCACACGCAATACTGAAACGGATTTCAGTAGCGTTTATGAGAACAGTGACAACAGTGTCGCGCGTGAGAATGTTTCACTTGTATGTATGAGAGCGTTTCACTTGTATGTGTGAGAGCGTTTCACTTGTATGTGTGAGAGCGTTTCACTTGTATGTGTGAGAGCTTTTCAGTAGCATTTATAAGAGCGTTTCACTTGTATGTGTGAGAGCTTTTCAGTTGTATGTGTGAGAGCTTTTCAGTAGCATTTATAAGAGCGTTTCACTTGTATGTGTGAGAGCGTTTCACTTGTATGTGTGAGAGTTTTTCAGTAGTGTATATAAGAGCGTTTCACTTGTATGTGTGAGAGTGTTTCCCTTGTATGTATGAGAGCTTTTCAGTAGTGTACATAAGAGCGTTTCACTTGTATGTGTGAGAGCTTTTCAGTAGCATTTATAAGAGCGTTTCATTTGTATGTGTGAGAGCGTTTCACTTGTATGTGTGAGAGCGTTTCAGTAGCGTTTATAAGAGCGTTACACTTGTATGTGTGAAAGCGTTTCACTTGTATGTATGAGAGCTTTTCAGTAGTGTATATAAGAGCGTTTCACTTGTATGTGTGAGAGCGTTTCAGTAGCGTTTATAAGAGTGTTTCACTTGTATGTGTGAGAGCGTTTCACTTGTATGTGTGAGAGCTTTTTAGTAGTGTGTGCGAGCAAATAATCTTCCAGTTGTTCATGTGAGAGTGTTTCAGTAGTGAAACTTTAGTAGTAAACTTTGACTATCTCACTGTGTGATACTGGTCGCCTAGAAACCAAAGTTTACCTAGAAATGTCTTGTTCAGCATTCTGCCAACCAAGCCAACCAAGCCGATTTTCCACCAGCTCTGTGTCATACCGTACATGCTGACGAACGGCATAAGTACCCGGAGGTCCTCGTTTACCCCCCAGTAAAGGTTTGAAAATCTGTGACTTTCCCTTTTTAGCGTTTAGCTTAGCGCAGCACCATTAAAACCATACAAAACACTGGCTTAGAGGCGTCATCCTCCCCAGCTCCATATTTTTGTCCAAATATGGTCACTTCTGGATTCAACACACCAAGATGGCAACGGCCAAAATGCAAACTCAAGGCTTCAAAACCGCAGTCCACAAACGTCACCGATGCTACGTTATTCTGCTGTTATAACACTGCAATATATTTCTTGTCCTGCCTATGCACCACCTGCCTATACTTTGTATATCACATTGCACTTTTCTGCTATTTTGCACTTCTGGTTAAATGCAAACTGCATTTTGTTGAAATGAACGTTGAATCTAATATGATCTAATCTAAACAGTGAGCTCTGTGGGTTCGTCCTTAGAAGCACCACCTTTAACATTACGCAGCTTTAAGTTTTTGTAGGTGATGCTGTTCTATCTGTCAGTTAAGCCCCTGTTTCCATCATCACTGCTGATGCTAACTACACAGCTCTTATTCTAAACAAACAAGAAGAAGGAATCCTCTCCTGTGCAGCAGGCAGTCAGGAGGATTAGCAGCAGAATGTGACAACATTTTACAGGCTGCTCTCTCATGCCATACTCTAGTTTGAGCCGGCAGAAGTATTTATTGTTATTTTCTCCCCAATAGCCTTCCTTCCTTCTAGCAGGAAGACAAGTGTGTAATTTCAGTTCCTGGTTTCTTCAGCCAATACTTCAGGTTTGGCAGCAGAGAACTTCCACACTCTCTTCTGTCTGCCATTGCTGTCAGACATACTAAAGATGCAGCTTTAACAGCCTAATATCAGGCCTTATTAGCAGCAGTGCATTAAAATATACTCAGCCGCAGCTTTGCTTATTTAAATTATCAGTCATACTAAATACCCCGCCAAATTAAAAACATTCAGAGACACAAAATGCTGTGGCCTCGCCATTAATTTGTGGTAGGTTTGGGAAAGTCCTATGTCAAAGCTTTTATTTTATGACCTGGATTAAATTGGATCACCAGTCAGTTCTATCAATCAGTAGGGCTGCGACGAAAACCGCATCACCACAATACCGGCAGTGACATCACACTACCGCGGTGATGACATCACCGCCATCACTGCATTTTTTTCTTTTCACTTTTTGCTGGCGAAACGCCATTCACTGTACCACCAGTATTGACAACAGATAAAGCCACTGTGTCTTGAGAAGCTCAAGCTTGTTGTTTCATTGTTTATTTTTAATTCACTTTACATCATCGTTGCTATCTAACCCTATTCCTCTCGCTCTTCCTCACAGAGGCACTCATTAGTGTTAATTTCGTCAGACGAGACAAAACTAAATATGTTCGTCAACGACCGTTTTTTACATGACTGAGACGATGACAAGACTGCGCCAATGTCCAAAAACGCTGACTAAGACTAAATTAACATGCATTATTGTTGACGAAAAAAGACGAGACTAAATGTTTTGCATAAAATAAAACCTAAGATAAAATCTCTCTTCATTTTCGTCTACAATTGTCTTTAATTTTTCATCATGAGACAGAATATTCAGCTGTTACTAGGGTTGAGTACCGAGACCCGGTGCTATTACGGCACCGACTGGTGCCTTAACGACCGTTATCTACCGGACGAATAGCAACGTGGATTTCGGTGCCACTTATTAAATGCCTGCGCTTCTCTCTGATGCTTCTAAACGGACGTTAGAAGCAAGTGAAACATTGCTGCACGGGACGGTAGTTAACACTACACTTGGTAGCAGGTAACGTTAGCCTACCGTTAGCTAGCAGCTGGATTAAACACGGTTAAAATGCTGACAGCTAAACGGTGTAAAGTTTGTATTTAAAGTTTGTATTTCACTGTGTAGGATTCCAACACCGAGACGTACGACAGTCTGTAGCTGCCGTTGTCTGAAAACAACACATATGTTGCGTTCACTTGAAACTCGCCTAACCAGCCTCGTGCTGCATTCAAAGTTATTGTAAAATACCCATTTCCCATCCAGTGGTTATTTTTGTCGTTTAACAGGAATTTACTGGTGAAATAAGGAAGAGGCTCGATATTTATATAACTTTATGTAATTTATTTTTATATAAGTATTTGACTGAAATGGTTATCAGAAATAATCTCAGAAATAATTTGTTATTTAAAAAAGACTAAAATGTTTTGACTAAAACTTGACTAAGATATATTGAGTTTTCTTTTGACTAAAACTAGACTAAAATGTCGAGACTTTTAGTCGACTAAAACTTGACTAAGATACCTTGAGTTCTCTTTTGACTAAAACTAGACTAAACTGACAAGACTTTTAGTTGACTAAAACTTGACTAACAAAAAAAAGGTATGTGAATGACTAAATATGACTAAAACTAACAAGGACATTTGGCACAAGACTAAGACTAAATTAAAAAATAGGTGACAAAATTAACACTAGCACTCATACGCTACTCTCCGTTACCGCTCGCTGTCCTTGCGCTACCACACGGGCACTGACGTCATGCACCCCTGCCATTCTCGCTCTAACATATGCTACTCGTAGGGGAGTAGAGGTTAACCGCCATATTGCTGTGATACGTCAAATAAGACAAAAAACTATACCGTCACAGCCCTATCAATCAGTAATCCAGTGGAGCAAAACATTTATACAAAAAATCTCCCACTTTACTATGTGAATATTTTCTTCACTCAGTAAACTGAATATCTTTGAGTTGTGGACAAAACATGACATTTGAGGAAGTCATCTTGGGCTTTGGGAAACACTGATTGACATTTCTCACCATTTTCTGACATTTTAGAGACCAAACAACTAGTCCATAACCGGGAAAATAATCAACAGATACATCGACAATCAAAGTAATTATCCTCTTACTGCAGAGTTTCTGCAGGTTTCACCAAGACAAATAAGACATTTAAGACAGTTTTAAGACCATTATAAATAATAATTAAGAGCTTTATCACAACATAAAGCATAAGCCCTAAATTCATTTTTCTCAAGCCAAATATCGCTAAACTTGCACTTCCCCATAGCTAAAGAATTAAATGTGTTTCATGTCTGTGGTACAATTTAAAAGAGACTCACGCCAATAACACAAAAGCTGATTGGCTGAAATATAAGTTGCACGTTGGTCTCATTTGTAGTCGTAATACACCACAGGATAAATACATTTTAAAAAGCATTAGAAGTAGCGTTGCATGGATGTAGGAAAATTAAGATCTGTTTAAAATGATTTAAGACCCAGAAAACAATACTTCAGCGAATTTAAGACTTTTTAAGGCCTAAAATTTAGATTTTTAAATTTGAGACTTTTTAAGACCCTGTACAGACACTCATACAACAATCAGACTGATCTCACAAAGTGGCGTATGTATGACACGCCAATTTGTATGCCGTTTTTGCGTGTTATCAAGACGTGTAATCATATTTTAGCGTGTTTATCAACGCCGTTTGGCCTCCATTGACCTACATTACATGTGAATTACCATCATAGCGAGTAGTATGAAAGGACAGAGGTTGGTTGGGGCGGCGGATGGGTAAAACACAGGACTTTCACCCAGGAGAGCTAAGATCGTGTGTAGCGTTTATTAACCCTTTTTTTTTTTTTTTTTTTTTTTTTTTTAATAAAGCCTTCCCCAATGTTCTTTTCCTAAACCCAACCGTTTGTTTCCCTAAGCGTGTGACGTTGGTCACCGTCGTGTTTTTGTCGTTTTTTAGTGTTACTAAAGCCTTTCCCAATGTTCTTTCCCTAAACCCAACCTTTTTTACACGCGTGTGACGTTGTTCTCACGATAGTACGGCACGTTCTGGCGACGTCACGTCGTGGTGTGTATGTTTACATCCGCTGTATATATGTTTACATCCGCTGTATACAGCGTAGACATACACGTGGATAGCTCAAAATGCATACAGATAACACGCCATTTGGCTTTAGGAAAGTGGCGTGTATGTTTACGCAAAGTCATGATGCCATGTTGCAACAATTCTACAACAGCTTGTACATTTGCAAGTCAGCTGTAGAAGAAAGGCAATGCCACTAAACCTCAGCTTGCATAACCCTAGCTTCACAGCCTGGGATCTCTCTCTCTGTCTCTATCCCTCTCTCTTTCTCTCATTCTGCAGGTCACTCAGACACAAATTGTATACCACAGGAATGCTATCCTCCTCATCATCATAACTGCCTCTTGTTCCCAGCTTGCTCCTCTCCTGTTGCTTGTTACAGAGCTAGTCTGCTCCTCATCATCATGCCATCCTCTCTGGAGGATGCTGACGGGGATAAGGGAACACATGAAGACAGCAGTCAGCCACAGACATCTTGGAGGCAGCGCTGATCATTCCTTCAGCACAAGCAGATTCCACTTCAGCCCCACATTCTGCAGTCACAAACACACAGTCCCTGTCAGCTGCCTCAACCAGGGATGAGTTGCATTGCAAATGGAGACAAAATGAGTCGTGTTTACCAGCGAATGTTAGGCACTATAGGCAGGAGAGCTGCCAAGTAACTTCAACATTTATAATCAGAACGCTAAAGAGAGACATCAAGACACTTTCATACTGTGCTGGGCAACTGCGGAGTTAATGATATGTAAACAGTAATCATTTTCTGATGTTAGGAAGAAAATTGCATGTACTTGTAAAAAAATGCTCTAAAGCATGGAAGGAACTATTACTAAATACAAATATATTTTTGTGTATGAGTTATCATATTAAAGTTCCACACATTACACATATTGAGCTTTTAAGCCTGATATTGATATATTTCAAAGTTGAAATTTGAAAAACAATTTGACTGTGTAAGTTCAAAAACATAAATATGTCAGTATTTCTCCAGTTATAGCCTATTCCTGGCTTCCATTATGTCTAAGGCTTTGACACATCATTTACACAATTATGTAAGAAATGTATAGCCTATAGACAGAAAGAAAGGTTAAGGTCTGGATTGGACTGAGGGACTTTGGACTCTTTATATCTGCATGTTACTTCTAAAAATTCTGCCTACAGCCCTGATGAACAAACATCTGCACAGACAGCACAGTTGATAAACATCTGCACAGACAACACAGTTGATAAACATTTTCTACGCGGATATTAAGGAGAAAATGTCCACTAACCTGTTGGAAGGAGACTGGAGAGCACAGTGCACTTGTTTCCTCTGGAGCCGAACAGTAGCGCGGAACTACCGCGGAGCATTTACAGAGCGGAGGAGAACGGAAACCGGCACACGGCTACTTTAAACTGGCGGCGAACAGCTGCTGAGCAAGCTCCTATCTGAACATGCTCCATTCAAAGAAAAGAAGATAGTTATCTTCCTTTATTTCAGATCACAACATATTCTACTTAGTTTTTAAAAGGTGCTCCAGCTTAGCCTATACATGGCGTATCTCCCTGCCCGCAAATAAAAGCGGTTCTGGCAGCATCAACAGAACACCAGCGATGCCCGCAATGTATCCTGGTGGAGACTGCGCTCCTCAGAAATACCCAGAACCTGTACTTTGTTTTAGGCTACAGTGTTTGTTTTTTTGCATTTCAGTTACAGCTGCAAACACGGTGCGAGCACGGCGAGATGAACTGTTTTTTTTAAAGCCAGCCGGGGGATTCAAGGACGGTGTGCTGGAAACAGAGCGGTTCTATCAGCGCGCACTGCCCGGGAGTGCACTTACCTTTGCCCCTAAAGTCGTGGCAAGACAGGCGGCGTACGTTCAACAGTTCAGCCCGCACCCACACTCTGACCAGATGTGCGGACGGCGACCCTCTTCAGTCCGCGGTGTGACAGCACACTCTCAGAATGAAGTGTGCTCCCGTCCCCAGTAGCACGCGCTACCCGCGCAGTAACCGCATTCAGCGACACGGATGTCTTCCAGCACACCTGTGGCTCACAGCGGCCACATTACGACCCCTAATACCCACTCTGTATGCATCACAATATCACCACACACACAACATAGCCATGCCACTGAAAAATATGTTTAAAGAGTCTATGGAGACCTACCGAACTATAGCGTGTAATCCGTTTCTAGTCCCCGGTGTGGAGGCTGAGAGACGCGCAGCTCGGAGCAGTGCAGTGATGGAGCGAAGCGCTGTCAGTGAGTCGGCCGGTGTCTGAGCGCAGAGACACGGCCATTCCTGGTCCAGACTCACGGTGCAGCGCCGCCTCCAATGCTCCAGCTGGAGGGAAGACACGCCCACTGTGTGTGTGTGTGTGTGTGTGTGTGTGTGTGTGTGTGTGTGTGTGTGTGTGTGTGTGTGTGTGTGTGTGTGTGTGTGTGTGTGTGTGTTCCTATTTCATTGATTCCTTGAAAACCTTGCAGGGGCATAGCAAACTAAAGAAAATAAGTCTTTGTCTTATATACCATTTTTTCCTATTTATTTATTCCTTTATTTAAGACTGCTTTCAATGCCTTCTTCACACTGCCATAAATAATTCAGGTGGAGAAATAGTAAATATTTATTGTGTTGGCCTAACAATAGTCAAGTTGTTCTTATATGATCTTCTGCAACCAGTTAATAGCTATAATATACTGTAGTCACCAAATAAGTCCTCCAAATTAAAGGACAAAATATAGGCTATTGTTTGGTATTGTGCTTCAGACGACACAGAGAAGGCAAGGTTTTTTACATTTTATACACAGAGGCAGCTCATCCAACGAAAATACTTCTCCTTGGTGGTAGGTTTATTGTTCGTAACTTTACAATACAGTAGGTTAACGTTAAAACTTTGGGATCCCTCTGGGTTTAGAATACTTTTCCCGGTGAATAATGGGAGTGGGTGAAGAATGTTAATGTCAAGAGCTCCCACTTAACTAAAACGGCAGTTATGGGGCATACGATAAAGAGTGCCTTTGTGCCTCTTAAAAGACACAAAATGCAATTAAAATGTCTGTGCAACATGAACAGGGCCCTTACATGACAACAAGATGCGTTTAGCAACTTAGCCATTGCCAACACAGGACTTTAGGAGACTGGGATTCATGCCCCGTTTGAAAATAAAAGTTGAGTTATAAAATAAAACGGTGAGTTTTTTTAACTTAACTAATAACGAACGTCATGTACTGCTGTACTGTGGACATGTTGCTATGCTGTTTGTATGCATAAAAAAACAGCGTAATGCGTTGTTATCTAATGACATTGCTAACAATGGCTAACCTGGCTAGAGCTAACCCCACAATGAAAAATCTGACTTGTAAATTAAACACATTCAACTCGGGTGTGACGTCATTCCCAGCTCCGGCTTCTGAGTTTTTTCCATTGGATATTGAAGTGCATAAGTGTTGCATCTCCCCCTCTGCTTTTATCACAAATCACACCCTGACGCCAACTCTAACCAGGCTTGTATAAGCGGTATTGTGCTCTTGCAATGAGTACATTAGAGTTTAGATTCTCTGCCCGAGCCCAAGCCCGAACTTGACCCGACCCGACCTACGGGCTGATATTTCCCGATGCTATCCTCGGGCCGGGCCAGGCCAGGCCCTTGATCAAGCATTTGTTTTTTTTTTTACTCATTACTTTATTAGCCTAATTTGGTGGGGAGAAATGAGAAATAACATTTTACTGGAAATAGTATAATTTGCGTACTATTGGTTTCATACTAAGGTTTCGGACATACTAAAAACCTCACATATTGTTTTAGCTTCTAAATAGCATGTTAGTATGGAATTTTGGACGCAGCCTGACAGTTATCCTGCTGCAGCAGGCTAGTTCTGAGTCATAAGTTACCATGGTTACTAAGTAGGGAATCATAAGCCTTCAATAATGGAACAGAACTCTCACTTAAATTAGCGAGACTTATCAAAATAAGCCAGGCTTTTCCTTTATCCACCTTGATGGAACACCCTCCAGGTGGTGGTGCCATATTGTTTAAATTGTGTGCAACTTTGAAACAAAATGAAAATATGTTTCTCTTGTAGACTGCACATAAAATAAGAGTTAGTAAGATTTCATTGGTTAATTTAGCTTTTATATGTGAAAAAAATGTCCCTTTATCACTTCCACAGACACAGTGATGAAGCAGTTTCCAAATATGTCTGGAGCGCGAGGTTTCATTTGCCAAAATATCTGTCCGGGTTCGGACAGATATTTAGAAATGATGTTCGGGTTTGGGTCGGGCTCGGTCACATCAGCACATTTTAAATTTAAAAAAGCTTATTATGTAGGTGCGTGCCCCAGCTAACAATTTTTGGTTCCCAGAACTTTGGTTGCGGCAACGTTCCCTGAATGTTAGGTTTGGTTAGGTTATGGTTAGGTTTTGGTTGTAATGGAAAGTCGGTTTAACGTTCCCAGAACCGTTTGGTTACATCGAACGTTCTCAGAATCTTTATGGTTCCTTTCCCCTAATGTTCCCCTAACATTGCAACCTTTAGAGAATGTTCCCCTAACGTTATAACCTTTTAGGGAACGTTCCCCTAACATTCTTCTTTACATTCCCTAACCTTTAAAAAACTTTAACAACCAGTACCAAAAATTTAAAAATATATATAATAATCAGAATCAGTTTTATTGGCCATATAGACATATACTGTACAATAGAGACAACAATATACATATAGGCCTATAACACAAAATACAAAAAAATACAACTATACAAATAAGACATAATATCAATACAAGTACACATGGAGTAAAGTAAAAGTGCAAATGTAGTGTGCAAGATGCATATTGGAATGATAAAGTATGTAATGTGTAGGTGAATGGCCAAAGAGGGGATGACCCCACTTATCAGCAGTTCAGGATAGTGATGGCAGTGGGAAAGAAGCTGTTCTTGTGTCTGGTTGTTTTTGTGTGCAGGGATCTGTAGCGCCTGCCAGAGGGGACGAGGCAGGAGGATGGCAGCAGTGTAGAAGATGTCCAATAGCTCTTGTGGTAGGCCATGCTTCCGCAGTTGCCGTAGGAAGTACATCCACTGCTGAGCCTTTTAAAGGATGGCGTTGATGTTGGACTCCCACTTCAGGTCCTGGGAAATGATGGAGCCTAGAAACTTGAATGAGTCCACCTTTGACACTGGGCTGTTGGATATTGTGAGGGGGGGGAGCACTGTGGGTTCCTCCGCGTCTGTTGCAGTCAGCACGGAGAAGTTTTTCTGGGAGGCCGCTAGAGTAGAAGTCAAAATGAAGCAAAGTTACAAGTCAAATTTAAAACCTCTTATTAGCCAAGCTAAGCATAATACTGATGTAAATAATAAGATAACACCTGCCTGTTATAACCCTGCAGATTGTCAGGTCCTGGAAGGCCTTCTTTGCCTTTCTACCCCACAGGCTATACGGTTTTAGAACGTCATCGGTTGCCACTCGCAGTAGCATGCGATGGATGGCAGTACCTCCGGTCTGGATTCATCATTCATTCATTGTGTGTGTGTGTGTGTGTGTGTGTGTGTGTGTGTGTGCGTGTGCATGCGTGTGTGTGTGTGCGTGTGTGTGCACGCTTGCTTACTCTTTCAAATCATTCATTATGCTGCTGCTCCTCCTTTAAAAAATGGGTAACCAGAAAAACTCTATGTCGGCTACTAGAGGAAAGTGCAATATTCCCAAACGTAAGACTTTGTTTAGGCAATCATCCTTTTCTTTTGTGGCCATAAGTCAATGGAATACTTCCTAGCACAGCTACTTACATGTACACATTTTCAAACCTTTTCATGCTTGACAAAACGTTGGATATTATCACAACAAACTTGTACACATTTACAGTATGTGTGTGTGTGTGTGTGTGTGTGTGTGTGTGTGTGTGTGTGTGTGTGTGCTGGGGTGTAGTGGTAAAAAGAGGTGGGTAAACTATAAATTCTGTGATTAGGTGGACCACAACGCGGTCACCGGTAAGGTGGGCGACGGTGTACGTGTATCCTGATGACATCGCTATAGGCTATCATTTGATGGTACCAAGGGTATCAGTGGTTGTTCCCTCATAGGTCACACAATCACTATTCGATTCATACATTAATCTAAGTTCTTGTTAAAAAGATTCAAGAAGGAATAATATGGTTGAAATCTATAAAGTTTACTAAATGACAAAACAGAGAGAACAAAAATCTTTACAGGGGTGATAGAATGCAAAACCGATTTCACCTTGTCATAGTTGAATAATGACAGTTTAGTGGGTAACTAGGACATACATAGAACCTCAAAATCCCATTGACACCTCTGGAAATCTCACAATTTGAAACTGCCTCTGAAAACGGGCAAATCTCAACGAGCTGCCGAGTTGCGGCTCCTCCTCATTTGGCTCTAGTCTCTATCTTTGTCACGCCCAAACATTTACATAGGCTACACCACTGATCTGAGGTCAGCTTAGTCTTCTGAATAGGTTGTGTAGATCTCAGAAATTGTATACATTGTTAATCTGCTATTTTACCACTAAATTCACTTCTGAGACTTATTTATGCGAGAAATCAACTATGTAGAGGTCAAATATGGGCCGTTTTACGAAAATTGATGTCTAATTGCAAATTTTGTCCAACTGTGTGTTGGGGTTGCTGCCTCGTCGCCGGCCTGCCTTCCTTCACAGAAGATGGAGCTCCATCACGGCTGGCAGCCCACGGCACTCCATACCCGCACAAAGTCACCGTTTTTTGGGTTAATGGACTATCAAACGGCGCTGCCCTGACAGAGCTCCAGGGCCTGCAGCTCCCCTCTTCCTGCTAAATGGCCGGTGTGTGTGAGTGAGAGTGTAGTCAGCGAGCTTGTTAGGCCAGCAATCTCTTACCACAGGTTCCAGTTAATCTTATAATGTGTGTAATTATAATGTGTTGAGTTATTTAAACAAACGATCGGGGAAATAAACGCCTCTTGTCCGCGAGTCTCATTGATAGAGCCTGCGGCTGGATGGAGCTCTATCAATGAGAGCTAGCTAGCCTCCTCTTAGAATTCCTCTGAAATTCACAAAAATGCATTAAATTGAAATCGGATACCATTGTTAGCTTTATAAGACCTTGGGGTAGATGTTATATAAGTGGCGTGACGAAATTCAAACTGTAAATATACTCTAATTACGCCGAAAATTAAGCTAACTAGCCGCGATCTGTACACATAGGATTGAAGGGACAGTCGCAGCTAACGAAACCCCTAATGTTTGCAAAAATTCATTAAATTGAAATCGGACAGCATTGTTAGCTTTATAAGACCTTGGGGTAGATGTTATATAAGTGGCATGACGAAATTCAAACTGTAAATATAGCTACTCTAGTTATGCCGGCAGCTGGCAGCCAGCCAGGAGCTCCGTGGTATTCCAGTAGTCCAGTACCCAAGGAAATGGTGACTCTCACTGGGTATTGAGGTTTCCGCTTTCTCGTCAGACTGTGTGGAGCTTCTAGCTAAAGTCATCAACATGTCTTACCAAATTTGCAATTAGCCATACATTTTCGTAAAACGGCCCATATTTGAGCTTTATATAGTTGATTCCTCGCTTAAAAAAGTCTCAGAAGTGAATTTAATAACGAAATAGCCCGACAAACAATGTATAACTTTGCAGTGTCTGAAATATGAGACCTGCTGTCTCGTCTCCAATGTGTTTCTATGTGGTTCGCTCAAACCAATCAGCGCACAGCTCATCTAAATATTCATGGGCATACCATATTTGGAAGAAAAGCTCTTGTTCCAAATAGAGCCATACTCACAGGGTAGTTAAGGGCCTAATAAAATAGCATTCGGGCAATTTTCAGCCCAACCAATGTTACATACCCTATTAGGAGACCTTAAGGAACAGTGTAAAATACCCTATATAATCATTCTATCACCCCTTTAAGAGAGAGAGAGACGGATGCTCATATCCAGGGCTTCCAATGCAATGCACTTGTACATAATGATATCGCATTATGCTCCTGTCTTTGTCTTTCTAGCAGAATGTTCAAGTACATTCTCACAGGTGATAAACAAATACAATATGTTGAATTGAACATGGGCTCACATCTCACATGAAGGTATACTGTATGTAGCCCTGTAGAGGGAAAAGTCTTCAACCTGGTGCAGGCTAGATTCCCTCTGAATCTCCTGTACAGCTGCCTATAATGAATTAATATCACAACAATGCCCAGAGTGCCTCTTTGTCCACTTGAGGTGATGGCTTGCAGGGGCGTGTCCGTGTGTCTGTAGCTCTCAGCCAAGATTTCACATACTCCATTGGGTTCCACTTTCACAATGGAGGACCATTCAGGTTAACAAACATCAACAATGAGACACTTTCGATCAGGAGTCTACATATCAGTGGACACATAATGATATTCATTAAGCTGAATCCTCGCTCACATTCTGCACTGCTCACAGGGATCAGGCTGAGAATGTTCGTGAGTGGGGACAAGTCTTCAGGTATCACACTAGATTCGTCTTTGTAATCCCTAAAGCCCTCAAAAAGATTCAAAATCCTTTATTAATCCAATAATGGGGAAATTCACACTGTTGCAGCAGTAAGAGATAAGAGGAAAGTAGAGGACACACGTTAACACACAACAATAATAAATATTAAAATAGTAAAATGTATTTACAGTAATTGCACAGTAAATAGTAAATAGTAAAAGTAAAAGTAAAAGTAAAATGTATTTACAGTAACTGCAAAGTCACATGTTTTATTGTATGTCTTATGTTTTATCAGTCCTGGTGTGTGTATTTTGTCCATGTGGTCTACTGAGAGCAGTGCTGATTGTAGAGTCTGACAGCAGCAGATACAGTCTGCTCTAGCCTTTTTTGTAAAGTGCTGTGGTGTTGTCAGTCCAGTCCAGTTTATTGTTAAGGTGAACACCCAGGTACTTATATGATTTAATTAATGTCCATACCCAGGATGTTCACCGGCAGAGGTGGAGAGTGCTTGCTCCTGTGGAAATCCACCACCAGCTCCTTGATTTTACCAGCATTGATCTGGAGGTGGTTCTGCTGGCACCAGTCCACAAAGTCTTGGTTAAGTTCTCTGTACTCCCTGTCGTCCCCATCTGTGATATGGCCAACAACAGCGGAGTCATCAGAGAACTTTTGTAGGTGGCAGTTTCTTGAGTGGTAGGTGAAGTCTGCAGTGTAGAGGGTAAAGAGGAATGGGGCCAGAACAGTTCCTTGTGGGGCCCCTGTGCTGCAGACAACTGTGTCAGACACACAGCCTTGTGTCCTTACAAACTGAGGTTGGTTGGTGAGGTAGTCCAATATCCATCCAGTGAGGTGGAGGTCCACCCCCATCTGCTCCAACTTTTCTCTCAGAAGCGTTGGCTGGATGGTGTTGAAAGCGCTGGAGAAATCATAGAACATGATTTTCACAGTGCTTCCAGCCTTTTCCAGGTGGGAGAGAGATTTGTGGAGAAGTAATATGATAGCATCATCCACCCCAGTGCCAGGTTGATAGGCAAACTGAAGTGGGTCCATGGATGTGCTCACCAGGGGGCAGAGATGGACCAGGACCAGCCTTTCCAGGGTCTTCATCAGGTGGGATGTCAGTGCCACTGGCTTGTAGCTGTTGAGATCCTAGGGATGCGGGGTCTTTGGCACAGGCACCAAGCAGGATGTCTTCCAGAGCTGTGGCACCCTCCCTAGCTTCAGGCTCAGGTTGAACATGTGTCCCACTATCCCGCACAACTGATCTGCACAGGATTTGAGAAGCCTGGAGCTGAGGCCATCAGGACCCACTGCTTTCCTCAAGCACTTTCCTTTGGTCAAGCCTGAACCTTAGTGTGAGCTGTTTGATGCAAGCTTCACCATATATGCATGTAAGGGAACAGGCCAGTTTTCTGGATTGAGAACTTTAAAGTGATCAAGCAAATCTGTATACAGAGTGGTGTTCTCAGCTGATACGCCAGGGTGTCTGCTTGAACCAATGCTGAACAACCTGTCCAGGTTCCCAACGAGTGACTGAAAGAACACTGTTGAATCTATCTGACTTACCCTCTGGCTGGTTGTTAAGGGAATGCCATTAAAGGGATATTTCACCACTGGAAAGATGAATATATCTTTAAATTGGGTCACTTATGTAGTAGAAATGTGATTTCTTTTTAGAAACTGGTGCCTTCTAGGCCGAGATAAGCCAGCAAATGCTTTTATTGCTCATGTGGATGAAAGACACCAAATCCCAGAATCTCCCCCTAAGCCACGCCTACCGCTTACAGAGAGGCAGTCAACTGAGTCAAGTAAATTGTGCTTTATTGTCATTTCAACCATATACACGAAACAACGTTTCACCGTGGCTCAAGTGGTGTTACACATTTAAAATATGTAAAAACGACATTATATAAAAACGACATACGAAACAGGCTACATTTAGTGCACACACATTATAGGCTCCGTAAAGTTCAGCTAATGCATTGCATTAGCGCTTGGTGTAAACACAGAGTATAAATTTGCGTGGAATAGCTAGAATGGTCAGCATTTAACAGTCACAAACTCCACCAGCGGTGAGCAGTTAGTTGGATACAAGCACCCCATTTCTGCACCAGTCTGTGTTAACACAGCCCACCTCCACAAGTTTTATCCGGCGACACAGCAGCATCTCTATCTGCTCGGAAGGCTAGCAGGCCTGGTAGCTGGATAGTAGTTGTTCAGCCATGTTTCCACAAAAACAAAAACACAGCAGTCTCTGAACTCGCGTTGGGAGTTTCGTTGAAGTTGGATGTTGTCCAATTTCTTGTCTAATGAGCAAACACTTGCAAGCAGGATGGATGGCACAAGTGGCCGGCTAGCGTTAGCTTTCCACCTAGCTGGAACTCCTGCCCTCATCACGCTTTTCCGCACACCGCTTTGGATGCCACCTTACCCGGCTAGCGGATGTATGCGTAGCATTGCTACTCTCTGCTCAGGGCTTCTGAGGTGCTGCAAGCATATCACTCCGCCAAAGTAGCAGAAGTAGCACTGCTTCGCCTTTCTGAGAATATTGTTTCCAGTTTACATACGGTTAGAAGATGGCTGTGTCTCATGTGACCTTGTTATTTGTACACGCTGTGACTATACAAATCACAACATGTAAATAGGAACATGTTGGCGTTATTTTGTCACTTATTCGGAGCAGTAGGCTAGTTGGAACCGATTACCTTCAGAATCCGTGCTAGGCTAAGCTACCGGTGGCAGAGTTACAACACGCATGGAGATGAGAAGGGTATGTATGGACATATCTAACTCTGGGGGTTACGGTGAATAAGCGAAAGTCCCAATAAGTCGGCGCGTTCCTTTAAACTCTATTTCAGGCTACACTGCAAACACGGTTGATTAATATTATTATAATCAACTAGCTGACTAGCAAAGGGAGCTTGTTGTCACGAACTTTCAGTGGCTTAAATGCCAGAGAATGCATGAAATTACATCCAGTTATTTATCTGACGATATATCCTGAATTTTACTTGTAACATGGGCTAATGGGAAAAGGTAGAGGTGACTTGCAACTTTGTGTCTGAAAGGGGTAACCTAATCAACGCCGTGGCTTGTTGAGTCAGTGGCATGAATCTAATGTGAACCAAATTAACCTCAAAAACTTGAAGTTTAGTACTGTTTTCTGAGCTGGCTCACTTTGGGCTTGTAGCCGAGGCCGTTCGGCAGGCTTTGTTCCTATCAAGTTTTATTACATTAACTTCATACTTTGCACATATTTGTGAATGGGAAGGGGTGTGGGGGACTGGTTTTAGGATGTGGGAATGACTGAGCCCATGGAAATTGTATTTCTGCAACTTTGCACATATTTTCTAATTATCAAGATTAGGTGTGAATGTAATGTAATTGTAAAATCTGGTGTTTTGTATTCTATTTGCATTGCATTCTGTTATTCATGTATTGTCATGTCTACCTGCCCAAGGACTACAGGCAGAAAATAGCAGTTGTGCTAAAACCTGGTACAATGCTTATTCTATACAAGCTTAATGTTTAATTGTGCACTGTCCCTATCTAAAAAAAAATTACATTGCATGACTACCGTTACCACTCACAGCTGTCAAGTTAGCATGTTAATATCCTCAACAGAGACTCGGATATGTCTAGCATGCTGATAGCTGAATCTCTATTGAGGCTAGCATGTTAGCATATTGCCAGTGGACTGGTAATAGATGATAAAAGCTAAAAAATAAAGGTCCCGCAAACATGTTATTTCTATCATATTTGACCACTGTAATCAGATTACATTTGTGTGTAATGCAGTAATGTAACACATTACTGTTGATAACTCAGTAAACACAATACAGTTACTTAGCAAATAATTATCGATTGGTGAGAAACCAATGTGTGATTATGTTCAAGGAGTATCTTAATAGCTGTGTTATCTGCTTTGCTTTTTCCCCTCATTCACATTATTTTGGAGAAGATGGGGATTGAAGGCAGTGTCACTCACGCCCAAGCAAAGAAAAATATAAGGTGGGATAAGTTGTATGGACATGATAATTGTGTAGGCACATATTAATGTTACTTATGTAATGTAATTGTCAAGTAAGCCTTGAATGTAAACCGGGCAAACTTGGGCCTGCTGACAGTACGTTCAGATGCAGTGTTGTGTACAATAGTAGTAATACATTCTGTTTTGCCATCACAACAAAGCTTTGATCTTCACTGTTTAGGAATGAAGTGTCTTGCCTCAGGTCAGGGGACTGAGGATGGCAAGGCGACAGCAGCAACTTGGCCTTGGTTTATCAGTCATGGACGTGGCATTAGGGCCAACCTGTTCTCACTCCCAATTCATAAAATACTGACACTTGGTCAGTGGCTCTCAGCGTCAGATACCAACACTCAGTTCAAATACTGGGCTTGATTGTAGATGCCTGGCAGGTGTGCACGGCGGGAGAGGTGATGGTGGAATGTTGAACAGGTGTGCATAGTCAGCTGGCAGTGGCAGGCAGGAGGTGAAGGGGGAAAACACAGGAGACACAGAGAGAGGCGGGGCCAACAGAGAAACTGACAGTGGAAACAAAATAGGAACTAGGAAACTAGAAAACAAAACAAAACTCACAGCCAGTTGACCCCAACCATCACAGTACCCCCTCCTCAACATACCGCCAGGCTTGTCCGAGTGGGCCCTGTAGAAGTCCTCCAGGAGGGTGTTGTCGAGGATCTGGCTGGCGGGAATCCAAGAGCGTTCTTCTGGTCCATAACCGGCCCGGTTTGAGCTGGGAGACATGGAAGACCGGATGGATCCTCAGATGGGATGGGAGCTAGAGTCTGACGGTGGTGGGATTCAGGACATCCAGGGGGGTGAGCTTCTTGGAGGTGGTCTGGAGAGGGAGGTCGAGGCGGAAGACATGGTGGACCAGTAGTCGGGCAGTTTCCATAAATGTAGGCAGCTTGGGCAGGGGGATGAAGTGGACGGACTTGTAGAGCCGGTCTACAACGGTGAGAATGGCCGTATTTCCGTTGGAGTTGGGCAGGCCGGTGATGAAGTCCAAGGTGATGTGGGACCAGGGCCAACCGGGGACGGAGCAGACTGGCGGGCGGTTGATGGGACGCCTTGGCACAGGCACACACCTTGCAAGCTGCCGCAAAGTCCCAGCACTCCTTCTCGATGGTGGGCCACCAGAACCATTGGCGGAGCAGGAACAGGGTTCTGGCCACTCCTGGGTGACAGCTGAATTTGGAGGCGTGCGCCCACTGGAAGACCCGGGAGCGGACACTCGGAGGGACGTAGAGGCGATTCGGGGGGCTGGTACCAGGGCCTAGGTTCGTGGACTGGGCAGGGTGGACAGCGGATTCCACCTCCCAGACCAGGGAGGCGACCGGGCAGGAATGGGGAAGGATGGTGTCTTGCTGGTGAACCGGGTCATCGTGGGAGTAGAGACGGGACAAGGCATCGGGCTTGTGTTGAGGGATCATGGGCGGTAGGATAGGGTTAAAAGGAAGGAAAACCGGTTAAAAAACAGGGCCCACCTAGCCTGGCGGGAGTTGAGTCTCTGGGCAGTTTGAATGTAGAAGAGGTCCAAACTAGGAAGGGGTGTTCGGAGCCCTCCAACCAGTGCCTCCACTCCTCAAGAGACAGTTTTACAGCCAGCAACTCCAGGTCCCCCACGCTGTAGTTTTGTTCAGTGGGAGTCAGGCGCTGGGAGAAGAAGGCACAGGGATGGAACTTATGGTCAGTGGGGGAGCGTTAGGACAGGGTGGCCCCATCGCCCATGTCCGAGGCATCCACCTCCACCACGAACTGAAGGGAAGGGTCAGGGTTGGTGAGGACAGGGGCGGAGGTGAACCGGGACTTGAAGAGAGAGAAGGCTGCAGCGGCTTCCGGAGACCAGACAAAGGGGACCGAAGCGGAGGTGAAGCAGGTGACAGGGGCGGCCAGGGAACTGTAGTTGCGGATAAACCGATGGTAGAAGCTGGCAAAGCCAAAAGGCATCACCAGATATTCGTAGTGGCCTAACGGAGTGTTAAACACCGTTTTCCATTCGTCCCCCTCACGGATCGGCACAAGATGGTAAGCATTTCTAAGATCAAGCTTAGTAAATATGGCGGACCAGGTGAGAATCCATCAGAGGAAGCGGATACTTATTTTTAATGGTTATGGAGTTGAGCCCCCGGTAGTCAATGCAAGGACGGAGGGTCTTATCTTTTTTGGCCACAAAAAAGAAACCTGCGCCTAGAGGGGACGATGAGGAGCGAATAATACCGGCAGCTGGATGTACTGCTCCAAAGCCTCTCTCTCCGGACGCGACAGATTGAACAGGCGGCTAGACGGGAGGGGCGCGTCCGGGAGGAGAGCTATGGAGCAGTCGTAGGGGCGGTTGGGGGGTAAGTACAAAGCCTTACACCTGGGCTAGGTCATGGTACTCAAATCTGGGGGAACAGGAGGAACGAGGGATTGAGTGGACATACCAGGGGCGCGTGTGGACAAAAGACAGGACGTGTGACAGTGGGTGCTCCAATTCCTGATCTTTCCCCGCGCCCAGTCCACGTTGGGGTTGTGTGTAATGAGCCAGGGGAGTCCAAGGACAACAGTGGTGGCAGGAGAGGAGATGAAAGAAAGGGATTCATGATGGTTACCGGAGGTGAGGAGGCGGAGCGGAGGGGTGCAGTGGGTTATGGTGGACAGGGGCTGGCCATCAAGACCGGTGGCATGAAGGGGTGTGTCGAGGGGAATCTGAGGAATAGAGAGCTATTTGGCAATCTCGAGGTCTAAAAAAATGTCGTCCTCCCCGGAATTGACCAGCACCCTAGAGGGAGAATCACCTCCTGCCATGTAACGATGACCTCCAGCAGGAGGCGGGGATGGGGACGGCTCGCCAGAGTCCCCATAACTACCGACGAGCCAAGTCTTTTGGGAGAACCGGGCATTTAGAAATGAAGTGGCTGGAATTGCCACAATAAATACATACGCCTGCGAGGTGGCAGCGTTCTCGTTCCTTGGGGGACAGGCGGGCGCAGCCCAGTTGCATGGGCTCAGGTGACGTCGGGGAAGGGGGTGCCAAAGTTGTTACCGAGCGTAACTGGGAAGGCAAGGGAGCAGAGACCCACGATGGCGGAGGGCAGGTCCGGGAAGAGGAGGAGCCAAGGGACGCGCACTGTCTCTCTGATTCGCGGAGGCGATTATCTAAGATGGCCTCATAGGGGAGTTAGACAGGGGACTCAAGGTGGGGAGAGGCGACAGCAAGTGGAGCGGGATTAACCGCGGAAGTAAGCAGCGGAGAAACGGACTGAGAGGGATTACTGGGGGACTCAAGCAGGTCGTGGGGACGGGGCTGAGCACCGAGGTGCCGGACCTGCTCAGTCAGGGAGCGAAGCGCTTCAGCCATGGAGTTAATGGCAGTGGAATGCTGGCCGAGCAACACTTCCTGGGAGGACACAGCAAAAAGCAAATCTTGAGGCAGGGGGTTGGAAGGGTCGGAAGGGGGGGTTGAGCCTGCTGGGTCCATGTTGGCTTGATCTTTTGTTACAGACAGAATGGACCAAAATGCAAGGCTCAACAAAAACAGGTTTATTTAAATAATAATAATAAGAGGGAAGAAGGTGTGGGGAGGCGGACGCCAAGAACAGGAGCGAGAGCACGAGTGCTGAGTCTGGGGAAGGAGGGAGCTCAGGGAGCGTGGGGGAACTGGGGCCGAGGGGACCGAGGAAGAGGCACTGAAGTCCGGGGAGCAGAGGAGTAGGAGAGGGGAAAGCTGGAAGCAGGGGCGGAGGCAGGATGGAGCAGGGAGCCATGAGGAGGGGACTGAATGGTGAGGCCAGCTGACTGGAGGCAACAGAGAGGTTTGGAGATGATGGCTGAGTGGCTGAGACAACAATCAAGCGAAGATGGTGAGTGGATCCGGAGTTCAAATACTGGGCTTGATTGTAGATGGCTGGCAGGTGTGCATGGCAGGAGAGGTGATGGTGGAATGTTGAACAGTAGTGTTGGAGTGGAGTAGTGGAGGTTTGCAAGCAGCAGCTTTTCAGTTCAAAGTCATCAATGACAAAGTGAGCAGTTAGGCTGATGGTTCAGTCGTACTGCTTGACCACAGATCCGTCCATAGTGGCTGAATAATACCTCACATTAGCCATTTCCACCTGAACCTCTCCACAGTATTTGTTGTAAAGCTTGGGGATAGCAACTTGAGAGAAATTGTTCCGCGAGGGTAGCTGGTGCCTCCTGTCTAAGTTGTAATCAAATGAAGCTTCGCGAACCACTGTCTTTATTTTCTGAGCTCACTAGATGGTGCTCTCTGTTAAACAAAGGGTTGAAAAAACACTGAATTGCCATTCCTTTAACCTTTTTCTAGAGTGCCATCTAGTGAGCTCAGAAAAAAAGACAGTGGTTCGCAAAGCTTCATTTGACGATCACTAGGCACCATGTCTCTTGGCAAGTAGTGTGTTATGGAGTCAGTGATTTTGTTTTTTCTCTGTGAGCCCTTGCTGTATGGCGTAACATTCTTAAACACATCTGTAATTGTGTTTTGTTTTGTTTGGCTTTCAAACCGACTTTCAGTTGTCTCTTTAACGTTGCTAGTTGTGGCTGATACAAATTTGTCATGTTGCCACGTGATATGGCGACTTTTACTGTTTGCATGCATGTTTTACACAGTACACTGCATGAAAAGTGGCATTTTTGTCAGTAAGCGGCACTGTAGATTGTCGTGGAATTTCAGGTTTACGACTGTAAACAGCAATTTACAGGCAACACCGAAAACTGCCGTGAATTGTCGGAAATTGACGTGGGCCTTGCTTGGCAGTTGTCCCCCCATGACCCCCCCTCCCCTTAATTCTAGGAGAGGCTTTAACACGTAAATAAAAATGCTGTGAGCTATACAAATGCAAATCAGGGTAGCAGCAAGGGGGAGTTTTACCCCAGGTGACATTTTTCTAAAAGGTATTAACTTCATTTTAAGAAAATCTCTGGTATAAATAGATCAGGCTCAGTATAGCCTAATTGTAGACTCTTAAATTTTAGCTTGAATTGATTTATTTAATGAATGAATGTATGCTAGATTAATTAGTGTGTATGTAATTAGCAATGGCCAATGTTGTGTAAAAAAGATACACAAAACAATTTATTTCAAGAATTAGTTTTTATCAGGCTTTGCCATAAAGGTAAAATGTGCATTCCATGCAAACAACATCACAGTCTCCTAGAGCTCATCCACTGTGCATAGTGGCATGACTACAGTAACCTTTCTTTGGTCTTGCTCATCCAAGATAGTCTGGTGAAATGGAGACAGAGGTACCACTGTACAGTTTTCTAAGAGAGGTCTTTCTGCTGACACCAAAACACTGTGCTTCACATAAAGCATATCAGCTTTGTCATTGCATGACAAAGTCCTAACCATTTGTCTTCTTAAAATACTGGCAAATTCAGCACCATATTCACATGTCCATGGCATATGAAGCTGTTGGCTCTGCTGAAATGGCCTCATAATGTGGACTTCAATTGTCCTATAGAGGATTTTCACGGCGCGTCATTAGACGCGTCATCAGACCCGAAGTCGCCATATTGGAGGTACTCCGCATCACAACAAAGCACAGGCATTGAAGTAGATCCCCAACGGCGTTAAGGAAAATGGTTAATTATTGCCATGTTTTAGGTTGTACCAATAGGTCAGACTGAGAAAAACATTTGGAATATTATCGACTTCCAAAAGTTATTAAAAACCAAGGAGAGGAATGCCAGAAGTTATCAGAGGAAAGGAGGCGCTTGTGGTTGGCAAAGCTCAACCAGGATCTACGAGGGAAAACTCTGTCTTGTTCGGTCTTTGAATTGAAAAAAAAAACTATTGAGAGTCACTTGGCTACACCTTGAGTATCACAATGATATCATACAGTTAAGGTTAGGTTGATTAAAGACGTTATTGCATTACTTACTTTGGCCTTCACAACACAACAGTCGTTAATGACTTGGTACTGCGTCTCCCTCACCCATCCACACACCATCTGGATATAAGCCTCTAAACTTTTGTAGGATTTAAGGTCTACCGCTGTGTATGGGCTCGGCGAGAAAACCATGTAGTTGACTATATCGGGATATGCAACTGAAGATAGACTCACCGTTTGTCGCCATGGATCCAAGAAGAGGGAGCCAACTTGTAGGGATCTGCACCGCCAGTAAACTGTAATTTCTCAAAATATCGTGCCTTTTTTTGTGGTCCAAGTCCTTCCATGCCTTTGCAACTTGGACGCGTTTTGATGAGCTTTTCTGTTGTTTAGACATAAAGTATTAAAGTATCCAAAGTGCACAATACTCCATTACTCCATTCAGTTGTTTACACCGAGTGCCTCCAATATGGCCGTGCATCCAGGTTACCGCCCAGAACGTGGGTGTCGGTGAAAACCCTCTATTGTTATTAAACTTTCCCAGTATTCCATTAAAGCTCACTGTAATTCACCTCCACACCAGTCTGTGCACTGTTCGCCCCCTGCTGGTTAATCTCCTCTTTGTCTTTCTCTATCACTCTGCCCCTACCCCCGCCCTCACTGCTCTGATTTGAAAAATAGCGGAGGGAGACGAGTCCTCCGAGAGTTAGAGCAAAAGCTTCCAAAGTATGGGAGTATTTCAGGTCAACTGGTAAAAGAGTTGTCTGTACACTCTGTCAAACTTCACTTGCTTATCACGGGAGTACAACCACGCACCTAAAAAGGAAACACACAAGAGTTGTTCAAGATGTACGGAGCGTTTTTATTTTTTTCCTCCATGTTACCTCCGGGGCTAAAGATGCGCCCACAGAAAAGGAAAATACAACATAAGTATATGATTATTAATGAAACGGTGAGCTAGTCTGTACTGTTTATTAACTCTTGAGAAGTACAATCTTTACAGTCTTTTGATGTTAAACAGGCTACTTATAGAGTGTGGTCTAGACCTATCTGTGAAGTGTCTCGAGATCACTCTTGTTATGATTTGATACTATAAATAAAATTGAATTGAAATTGAATTGAACTTAGACTTTGGCATTGATGTTTTAAACCCCACCATGCATGCAAGTGTAAACGCGAGCAGCATAGCTGTGTTTTCAGCGCAATTCATTATTCGGCAGAGCTAAGAGGGACCAGTGTAAGTTGCTTTATAAAAGTGTATTTTTTTGATCTTGTAATCTACAGGAAGCAGTACGCCGTCTTCCCAACTCGGAGACAAATTGTAGGCGTTACGAACCGGAGCAAGGGTAAGATTTAAAGAATATGCTTTCATTCTGCTGTATAAGGAAATAGATACGTTAATAGACCGATCTTAACCATACATTTTGTTTTCACAGATTAACCTCGCCTCATAACGAGGCCGTGACATATATTTGCTCGGAGCAAGTCCAGACTTACATGATGTTGACAATGACGGCATTGTGTGTAAGTAACTTTTCTCATTCCTTGTTTAATTTTACTGTGACTTATAAATGTTTTTTTTTTATTCATACCACTGTCATTTAATTGTTTTCCAGCTGCCTGTAATTACGAGACAGTAAGCAGGAGCTTCAGGTAGAATCAACCAGATCTTGCATCGCAGGCGGAAGCTGTGAAGAGTTCAGCTCGGAGTCCAGCGAGAAGAAAGAGGGTAAGATTAGATCCGTTTTGGTCAATGTGACTATTTTTAATAATTAATAGATGTGTTGTGTCCATACACTGTGCATCGTGCAGTACTGATTGTCTTTATTGGTTGTTTTTACAGCTGCTGGAAGCGAGACAGAGTGTGCTGGATGGATTGTGCGTCCTTTTTGCAGCCAGCAGAAGTACAGGGAAACGCACCACAGACGTCTGCAAAACGGACCGAATTAAGACAGAATGCCATATACATATACATTACATTTTTTACCAGTTTACCATTTGTTGTGTAGGCTGTTTGTTGTGTGCTAATAAAGCTCTTTTTTTAAATAAACATCACGTTCCTGACAAATTTTTCTTTCCTCAATAAATTCATGTCCTTGATGGTAATAGTCCATAGCATAACAATGACATGAATATACAACATAATAGTATATATATATATATATATATATATATATATATATATATCAGGAGTGATTTTTCTTGTTTAAAAGTAGTGGCTTCAGCCAATACTGAGTGAGGAAATTCAAGTCTGTCACTGCTATTCATATGCTAATTAGGCCTGACACTCTCTGGCCAGGAGAGGTTTCGCTGCTATTCATATGCTTATTAGAGCCATTCGCACCTCCCCGGGAGCTCTCCACATACTTCATGGTTCGTTTCCGACAATATGTGGCACAGACGAATGCGACGTTCACAGCCTGTAAATTGTCGTTAACTGCCGAAAATTAGGGAGATTTACAGGCGTTTACAGGGACGAAAATCTCACTTTTCATGCAGTGGTACCTCTTTGTGCTCAATGTCGCTGAGCCTGAATCCAGAATTTCGCCAGTCCATCACCGTCAACCTGCTCGCAATCTTCCATTTTCCACATTGCCTCCTGTGTGCACCTGAGTGAGTGGTGAACTGTGTCGGAGTGAGAGTGTATGAATGCGGTTGAAAAGCAAGAGGAAAAAGAGATAGCAAAGATTATGTAAAGTGAACAATAAAAACACCAATCTTCTTAGCTCATATTATGCTCATTTTCAGATTCATATTTGTACTGCACATTGCTGCAGCTCCTCTTTTCACCCTGTGTGTTGAGCTCTCTGTTTTAGCTACATAGTGAGACATCTCACTTCTGTACCATCTTTGTTGGGAGTCGCACATGCGCAATAAGTACTGCTACAAGTACAAGTTGCAAAGCATGAGGGAGTGCCATGCTAGCAGCTAGGCGAGCATTATAAAGTGTGTTACAAAGTGACGCATGTTCATCACGGAAGTAAAGGCTGGACTACAATAGAGCTGTTTGGAGCAGTTTGTGAACAGTGTTTTCTCTGGAAGATGGTAAGTCCCTTTGAGGTGAACATTGGGCTTTTTCACTTTGTAAACCTATAATGTGCACAAAAAGATATATAACAAAATAAAGGAAAGGGGAAAAGCCAAAAAGCACAATATGAGCACTTTAATACACGGTGGCTTTATCTGTTGTTAATACTGTCGGTAAAGTGAAGGGTGTAACAACGTGGAAACGGCAGTGCACACAGTGTCAGGCACACAGCACACCTTTTTGTTTAATTAAATCGCACATTTTTTGTGGTTATGTAATCACAAAGTTTGTAAAGGTGTAAAGTGTGACTGTATTTTACTGTGTTACGGCCCTCGCCGTATTCTGTATTGTACCGTTCATTGATTTGTGTCTGCCTGAATGATTAGTCCATGGGTCAAGACCCAAAATTTGACATATCGGTAACATATGGATGGGCAAATTTTAGTTGTGATTTTTTTAATTGCTATACATGCCTTGATTATATTTTGATATGATAGACATTGCTGACTGGCAGCTTATTAGTGGTTATCACTTCTTAAAATAATGGACTGCTGTCCTTCCAAACCGTGAAAATGCCTTCCCAGGAAATCATCTTTCACTTAATATATCCTCTCCATTGGGTGTCTCTGGACTACTGAACAACTATAGCACCTATATCTCCTAAGTAGTGTTAAAGTAATTATTATCTAATACACAGGGATATTTAAGCCAGTGGTTCTCAATCTGTGGTTCGGATTCCCAAGGAGGTAGCAAGGTAATTTATGGGGGTCACCAGATGGTTGTGGAGAAAAAAAATAAAAATAAATAATAGATATATAAAATACGTTTTTTATATATTATATTAATTACATTACTGTATGAGTTTGGTACCTTTTATTTATTATACTCAGTGCGTAATTTATATATCGGTCTTGGAACACAGAAAGGGGTCTGAAAGCAGGTCAGAGGGAGAGAAAAACTCACGAAGCCAATCAAAACTCCACAGTGCCTGGAGCACATTGGACAATGGCTAGGTGCTAGCTGGTAAAACAAAACAAACAAAAAAACAATCATTACTAACAACTCATTTAATTACACAATAATCACTTGATTTCACTCATATTCAATTTTACTCAATAATCACGTATCTTGCCATCCACGACTAGCTTAACAACAATATCCACATCTGAGTCTGCCAGCTGTGTCTCATACCTCATAGCATTGGTTTGCAAAGGTTTGCAGTTTACACAGGTTTGTGCACTTTAGGCCATTGTTTAGACATGTGCACTCTGGTAGTTTTCACGACATCACTTCCTGAGAGCATTTGAGCTGTATTACCTCCTCCCAATGGTTCTTGCTGATTTTGAAGCAGACTTCTTCACAGGTAATATACAGTGTTTTGTCTTGTAGTTTATCTCCTTTGCTTGGGTCTTTACCATTCCTCAACCAAGAACTTGATCAGATTGGCTTTATTGGCTAGCCTGGTCCTACCAGACTCTCGTACATTTTATTTGTACGAGAGTGTTAACTTCCTTGGCGGGTACTCTGTTGAAGTTTAAAACTATTGGATCTGCCCAGAGCCACTCTGGATCTGCCATAACCAATCGCTAATGTTTGGTCGAGATGTAGACAACAACAACTATTGGCTTAGCATCGCTAGCGTTCGTCTTAGCCAGCTCTTTCACCACTAACGAAGCGAGCTGGAAAATTACTTTTCCCGAACCCCGTGGGGAGGAGGGCCACAACATCATGGCCACCAACAAAACTCAGCAAAGATTGTTCTTGCTCGGTCTTTAACTTCTGGATATTCGGCAGCGTTGCCACAACGAACCGAATGGCTTCGCTCGCATCTTTCTCCACCGCCATTACGGAACTACAACTCAAACTAGCTGCACGACCTCAACGTCATCGTTCTCAGCCACTCCCTCTGTTCGCTGATTTGACGGGTAAAGATTTGGCCGGAGAAAAAATATACTGCAAACCCAGACGATGTTGTAACTTGAGTGTACATTGTCATATCTGCCCGAAATTTCTCAGGTTTGACAAGGGTCCAGGCCGGAGGACATCTACAGGCCAAAATTTACTTTTGGTCATAGCTCCCCCTGCTGGCAACAGGAAATCCACCTTATATGACAAACATCATCCGATTTACATGAAACTTATAATGTGTGGTCTACATGTGATACTGAGCAGCCCCCTATACATTAACCACGCCCATGTGCCCAGGTCACGCCCCCTTTTATGGCTTTTGAACCATTTAAGGTAGAGTCTTGTGTGAGGTATCATTGAACTCAGCAGAGTTCCTTCTTCATTGGTGATGGTTTGGCCCGCCGCCTATGCTTAAGCCACGCCCCCTTTCATAACTGGTGACCCATTTAAGGTAGAGTCTTGTGTGAGGTATCATTGAACTCAGCAGAGAGTTCCATTTTCATTGGTCATGGTTTGGCCCACGCCCCCTATGCTGTAGCCATGCCCTCTTTCACAGCTAATGAACTGTATGACGTAGAGTCTTGTGTGAGGTATCACTTGAACTCAGCAGAGTTCCCATTTCATTGGTGATGATTTGCAGTGTCTGAGTGCCGCGCAAATCCACGGTCGCAAGGAACGGCATCCGCCAGTAACCCCGACGCATGCAGAGGAGCAAGGGCCCGTCCAACGCTGCTTGCAGCCTTAATTTGTTTTGTTCTTGTTTGTTGTATATTTTTTTGTGTATGTAATAGATGTATAAAGTAAAAAAAACATTTCACTCCAAATGGAGCTTTCTGTCCCACAGACAGCACTCAACTGCCTAAAAATGGCTCACCCACATTCCTATTTGAAATTTCTCAATTAATGATGTCATTGATGAGAATGCCAGTCGAGTTTTTCATATGGCAGTGTTTTTTTCTTTGGACGTGCACATGTAGGAGGTTGTGGAGAGAAAAAAAAATACTGGGTGAATCGCCGATCCTGCTTTTGATTACAGTGGTCAAAATCGAAAGCGAATTTCAATCAATTTTTGGTTTAAAATCGTGACATCCCTTGTTAGGGCCCATGGTAGAGGTCCCAGGGAATGAACCAACATATCGCTCATGCCTAGTTTTCGGCTTTGGGCCACCAGAACCATGTGGCCAAACAGATTCACCTTCAGAACTACTTCCTTGCCTGGCCCTTTGCTGCACAGATTCTTTTGGATCTCTAGGAATGTTATTAACTTCTTTTTCATCTTGTCATGGCTTGTGTAGTTGGCCATTCTATCCCCCAGGCATCAAGCAGGCCATTGGGCACACCTGTCTGGACAACCATTGCAGTTGACAATCTAACAAACTCATATTGGTCTGGACTAAGTAGATTTACCCAGCAGTTTTCCATGATCAACAATGGTGTCTATGTCAGCCTCATCTCTTCTGATCCTGGGCAGCAGTAAGTCTGGGTGATTGAACTGAGTAATGCCTTGATACACCATCAGCTGCCTCAGGTAGGCACTTTGGTACTCCAATGTCAAATAGTACTTGAAAACAGCCCCAGACTTTTATTCTTCCAGGTGTTTGTGTGTCCTTGTTGACAGTTTCCTCGGTGGCCTGACCAGCAGGAATTCGCCCAAATTTCTACTGCCAGTTGGGACTGAGAAGCCTCCTTGCATTAAGTGGGCATGTACTTCAGGGTGATCGACAGGTAGTTGTTACATTGTGGCATAGCAGTACTACAGGAAGCGGGCTTGGTTGAGCTTGTCGTAAGTAAAACACCAAGGGATCATCTCTCTGACATCATCATGGAAGCTGGCAGTGCTCCTCAGGGCTTCTTCTAGGTTGAATACTTCTGTTGGATGTTTGTCCGTTAGCCACAGAAGGAAGCCTTTTCAGGCAAGCCTCATGGATGCTTCATAGGCATGCTTGTCCAGCCTCATTTGCTCTGTTGTAATTTCTGTGATTCATCACACCAGTTACCTAACCTTTAGTGACACCACCAGACTCCACACAGAGGTCCTTTAAACCTGCATCTTGGAATAATTTCCCCCGAATGGAAAGTAGATTGCAAATGGTGTGAAACACACCTATCCTGATGACAATGTATCATTTTACTTACCATCGAGGTTCACTATTGTTGATGCGGTTTGCCACGCCCCAAAAAAGTGATGTCATAGTCACAGACCCTATGTTTTATCTCATACTTGCTTATGATAAGTTCAGTGTGGATTTTTAGTAAAATAAGTATATACATGTAAAGTAAAATTAAAAAAAAGTATGACGCTTAAGAGGAAACACTACAGCAAAAACATAGTTTTTTTTAATTTTGTGTTGTTGGGCTATTTTGCATACATAACTTTCAGATTAGTGGAAAAACAATTTTTTACTGCACTTTGTCTTTTTGTGTCCGTAGATTTCTCCTACATTAACCAAAAGTTAGCATAACTTGAATATTTAAACAATATCAGAAAACTTTCAATACAAACAAATTATTGTCTTTATGTAAGTAATCAACTGGGAAAGTTTCATGCATTTTAAAATACACATCTTTAAAGGCTGTGTTCTCAAAATGAGTATTTATCAGACTGAGCCAGAAATCTCCACTTCAGTAGCACGTACATACACTAAACTTTCCACTTTCATTCCTCCCCTTTTTACAGGGCTTTGTCAGCGCCACCGCTCCCACCATGCACATCACGCGCTGTGCGTAGAGCACCAAGTGTTGCCTATCTCAGTGGTCTGTTGGATTGCGCCTGACGAAGTTTGACAGTAGGCTAAGTCAACTTTTTTGGAAATGGCCTCGAAAAGACAGCAGGAGTCAGGAGCAGAGAAAAGAAAGAAGAAGAAAATGTGAGATGATGCCCGTGCATCACTTGCAGGTAAGTCCATGTTTAATCATTCTCAAATACGGGAAATGTGCTGCTAATGTAATGGTTAGCCTATGCATACACCTCGAACTAGCTGATGTTATTGCTAATGTTAGCAAACTCAAATATGTTATAACTTAGGTGCAAGCTAAATTGCGATTTTAGTGTTAAACACTGCATTTTACAAGTAACTGACACCAGCTAGCTGTTACTTTACTTTAGATATTGAACAGTAGTTTATGGTTTATTTTGATGCGACGGTGGTCAATGCATTCTCAGTAACAGTTAGCAGTCAGTGCATGAGGTAGGCTAACGATTCCTCTTGCTTCAAACCATTTATTACCATGTAGCGTGCAATTAATAATCTTTAGGGACCGTTCGGTATTTATGGAATGGACCACCGGAGGAAAATAGGGGAGGGTCATGTCTTTTAATTCTTTGTTATGGGGAGGGTCACACAACGTTTTTAAGTCTAGGGGGGAGGGTCACCCAACTTTTGTATTCATGAAAACAGTAAAATTACAAAGTGGCTTGTTTGGTGCATACTTTTCCATGTAGATCTCGGTCTCGGACCCCCATTGCTAGCAGATGGGTCTGACCCAACAAAAATCGCAACATGACAGCAACACGAGTTTGGAGTTGCTTTCTTTGAGAATGCAATCCTATAGCTAACTGCGCCACCTGTTGCCAAAATATCGTCATTGACATGAAGATGGAATATAATGAAGCTGACTAGCTGAAAGGTTTCACGTTGCCTCGAGCTGGAGCACCCACGGAAAATACTGAGCATCCACGTGTGCCCGACTGCCAGTAGGCTACATTCATTTAAAATTAAATATTGCAGTTGTTGCTAAGTGGAGCGTGTGAGCGCTGATCACGGTTACGTGTCAGTTAAACTTCTCATGTCCAATCCAGTCCTATCTGTATTTATGAGAAGTGGCGCTGGGTTGAAAGCCTACTTTACGGCTTTATTATCGAGTTAATAGGTGTGTGTGTTCGTGTCAGTGCTGTCCATTTCCTAAGGTTCTGACTACTTTTTCTTTGAAAGGGCGTGCCCCCATGAGGACCCACGGAGGAAAACTCAGAAGTGAATTTAGTAATGAAATAGCAGACAAACAATGTATAAAGTTTCCAGTTGTAGTTCCAATGAGACAGCCTGTAGGGGGATCTGTAGTTCCAATGAGACAACCTGTAGGGGGGCCGAAGCGGGAAAAGTTCTCTAGTGTTTTAACTTGGAATTTCTGATTGGGCGGGCCAGCTGTCAGTATGGGTTATTACCCAGTGTACAAGTTTACTAGAGGAGTAACTTAGTATTTGAAGTAATGCAGTAATGCAGGAAGTGTGCATTTAGTTTCCATGCTTATTGTGTTTCCACAACAATGTTAGTGAGTAAATCTACTGAAATGGCCACCATAATAGTAGAGTGTGGTGTATAAGATGAGAAAGCAGAGGTTAAGTCGTGTATGTCATGGTTGTAAAAAAACAGTGGTTATCTGTACATCTTTGCCATGTGCAAACCAGTACAGAAGGCGTTGATAAATTGTTGGGGAGGGTCATGCCTTTTTTCCCAATCCTTTTGGAGGGTCATAGAAAAATTTATTGATGGCGAAGGGAGGGTCAAGTCTATTTTGACTAAAGACTAAGACTAAAGACTCCTCCGGTAGCCCCATTAAAGGCATACTATGTAACTTTTCCCTCTTCGGTCCCCCTATAGGTTGTCTCATTGGAACTACAGCTGTAGGGGGACCGAAGTGGCGGGACGCACAAGCTGTAGTTCCAATGAGACAACCTGTAGGGGGACTGAAGAGGGAAAAGTTACATAGTATGCCTTTAATAAAAAACGAACAGTCCCATAGTCAGGCATTTAGCAAAGTTTACCTAGCATAGTGTCATTTGAGAATGCATATTTGGGCGTTTGCAATGCATAATAAACCCACGACCATATTTAGGCTTGTCATTCAGTAGAATTCAGCAGAATGTAGGCTACAGTCTCTCACACAAATTAGGTGAGGTGTCGGATGTGCAGTGGGACAGAAAATGGCTCTTGATAATGTGAACTGTTACTGTAAAGTGTTACTGCTACAGCTAGCTTAGCTACATCTGAATGTGACAGAAGCTACATGACAAAATTAACTGGCGTTTTGTTTGCATTTATGTCAGGATGCAAAGGCTTGGACGACATCTGCCAGTGAAATAGAAAAACATTTTGTAGTAGACAAAATGCTTTCGTAACCGTATTTCAGTTGTATTAAAAAAAAAGGTAAAATAATGTTTAAGATTCAGAAATGTAGTCTTGTGTAAGATGTATCATTTTTCTTTTATTCCTGTAGGTAAGGTATAAATATAAAATGTTATTATGAATGATATAAAGCAAACATTTTTGTTGAATTGTGTGCAATATTGCAACTCATTCTATTATGCTTTTATATTAGATTAGATTAGATTGATCAAATAGTTGATAAATAAGTAATAAAGGGGTAGAGCTCCCTGGCTACATGCTTTTGGTGTCAGCAACTCTCAGGTTCAGAACCCAAATGCAGGACTAGGACAACGTAGGTGGTGAAAAAGGTGAGTATTTATTGACAAAAAGGTAATGCCAGACGTGAAGACAGGTGAGGACAGGTGAGTGCAGGTGAGGGAATGCTGATGGCGATGACGAACGGGTTGGTTGGTGAGTGCTGGTGAACAGGAGTCTTGATGGTACGATGTGGTAGATGGTTCTGGTTGCCAGGCAGGGGTGAAGGGACATCCAGGGTGAAGGTACTGCAGACAGAGGAACAAGAGTCAGTTTAGCAACAAAGCAACAGAGATTAACTATCAAAAAATTTAGGCTGACATGCAAGCACAACATACGAGTATTGGCTAACAATCCGGTAAGGACTGGATGTCAGGTCACAGCTTAAATAGTGTAGTGATGATGATCAGGACCAGGTGTGTAGATTGCTGACGAGAAACAGGTGAGTGTAGTTTCAGGTGATCCTGGATTTCCCACCTTGCACACGTTGCCTAGCAACAGGAACAGGGTTCAGGAACGTCACACAAAACACAAAAACAAACCATACAGACAAAAACAGGGAAAACAAGCTCAAGGGGGTGTGTTCATGACAGTGCCCCCCCTCTGACGGATGCCACCGGGCAGACCACCCGGCGCACTGGGATGGAGATGGTAGAACTCCCGCAGCAGGTTAGCGTCCAGGATCTGACGCCGAGGGATCCAGCATCTCTCTTCAGGACCATAGCCCTCCCAGAGGTACTGGAATCCCGCCCACGCCGTCGGGAGTCCATGATGCGACGCACCGTGTAGGCCAGGCCACCGTCGATCATCTGAGGAGGGGGAGGACGAGAAGGAGGAGGCAGCAAGGGACTGAGGAGGACAGGCTTGAGGCAGGAGACATGAAAGGCGGGATGTACCTTGAGAGACCTAGGCAACTTCAGCCGGACTACTGCGGGGTTGATGACCCTCTCCACCATGAACGGGCCGATGTACTTAGGGTTCAGCTTCCTAGACTCCGTCCGTAGTGGAAGATCCCGGGTTGGCAGCCAGACCTTGTCCTCCACAGCATAAGAGGGTGCAGAGTACGGCGACGGTTGGCCTGGAGCTGATACTGATCGGCGACCCTCATGAGGGCAGCCCTGGCACAATGCCAGGTCAGATGGCAGCGGGGAACGTGAGTTGCCACGTCAGAGGAGACCGCGAGATCCTTCTCCTGAGAGGAGAACAAGGGGGGTTGATAGCCACTGGAAAGGAGACATCCCCGTGGCGGAGGTAGGAAGCGTGTTGTGGGCGTATTCCACCCAAGGCAGCTGAGAGGACCAGGACGTGGGATTTGAGGAGACAAGGCAGCGAAGCGTCATCTGAATGTGTGTTTTAGCTGTTCTACATAGTGTGTTTACAAAGTAAAGTAAAATTGTGTGACTTTTCATAAAGGAATTATGCTTAGTTCACATATCATTCACAGCCTAAATTATACAACGTTGTATACCTTAAAACATGACGAAAATGCATTTCTTGATTGATAAAAAGAGATTTTGAACCTGGCTTTATGTCCAGAAATGTCTTTGACATTTATGCAAATGAGTACATATTTAACAAGTTAATGCCTCATTTGCATATTTAAACATAATATTTCTGAAAACTTGTAATTCAAAAAAATATTGTGTTATTGTAAGTAATCAACTGGGGAAGTTTCATGATGATATCTATCAGTTAAAATATGTTGCCCATTCACCTGTAGTGACCTACTTTACCAGTATTCAAGTAGGTGTACTTTAACAGCATTTCTTCATTTAAAAACAACAAAACGTACATGCAGATTCAAACACATTGCTTTTATAACAACAAACAACCTTTATAAGGGTTTTAGTTGCCTTAGGTTTAAGATTGCATCACTTTTAATATGATATTGGCAGTTTGTGTGGTTTTTGGAAATTATGCAAAAGCACTAATAGTTGAAAATAACAAAATGCCCCAAAAATATTTAAAAAAAAAAGCTGCTCCTGTGGAAAGTCTATCATATGTTAATTTACTGTACTTTTATATACTTAGATTGAGCCTATAAACAATTCAGTTTATGTACAGTTTTGCCCACTCAGATGGTACTGACATCTGGTCTGGCCCATGGAGAGTGAGAGCTCTGTTTTCCTTTAAGATCTTTGTTCCCAACAGACGCACCTGTTGCAGATTGGCTGATTGGGAGGCTGGCTATATAACATCCTGTTTTTAGCCTCCTGGCTGAGGCTTGATGTTGGCAGCAGTGTGTTCCTCCTTGGCCTGCAAACTTTTGTTAACCTGTGCTTTGTGATTACTGTGTTGAGTTACATTCTATAAAATCCAATTTTATTTATAATATCAAATCATAAGAGTTATCTCAAGACACTTTACAGATGGAGTAGGTCTAGACCACACTCTATAATAGTACTTGATAAACTCTTACAGGTGGAAAAACTGAAGGTTCTTGGTCAGCGACCCCTACTTCTGCTTGGAAAATGATTAAAAAGAGAGAGACGTGGCGTTCCCTGACCAGGCCAAGGCAATTGTCCAAAAAACAGAAACGCTATATAATGCACTGTTGGAAGGTATGTTTTTATCAGTTGATTGTCCAACATTTATTTGTCTGCACATCCTACCTTTACATAAATGTAGGCTCTTTATATTTATATCAATATAAGAGAGGAGAAAGAGAATAACAGGTACAAATACTTATTTTTTTGTAAAATTTAAATTTGCCTGTTCCTAGTGATTGGTTTGCCCGTGTTTCTGTTCTGTTTTGGATCAGTTCTCTGCCTGTTTTTGGACTTGAGCTGTAAGTTTATTTTCTTAATTAAGTTGACTCATCAAACTCCAAAGAAAATGTCCATGCTCCATTGTTTCCATGGAGTCAAAACTCTTAGCCCTAACCACCAGAATGGATGTAGTTGAGAGAGAGGTGGATTTGCTTTAGGAAAAATGGAAGATTTTGAAAATCGATCCCGACACAATAATGTCCATTTTGTGGGCATTCCCGAGGGTAAAAGAGGAGGAAGTGTAGTACATTTTGGGGGATTTAATCTGGGAATTGCTGGAGATTGAGGGACAAGAAAATTGAGTCATGCTTCCATGTAAGTTGAATTGAACTGTAGTAAGTAGTTGTGAGAGATTTGGAGATATTACAGCAATCAGAATGAGAACCTCATTTCATTTGAATGAAACAGCCTGGGGCTAGAGCCACTAAGGTTTCCCCTGACAGAAGAGCAAAGAGAACTCCTTGATGTGGATTTAACTATAGAGGAAATCAAAGAGGTAATTGGGGCCCTGAGTGCGGGTAAGGCTTCACAACAGAATTTTGCAACTGAACTGGCTCCACTTCTGTTACAGCACCTAGCCATTCAGAACCTGCAGAAGAACCTACCAGCTGTGCTTGCAGACGAGGCAGACATACGATGTGTCCAGTGGCCAAAGGGCTGTACACATTTTATGCCACCTACAGATTTGTTGCTGCTTTTTATCTACAGGCTAATGTTTTGGCCCACCTTGCACGGCTGTCCAAGGTTTTCCAAAAGGAATTGGGACCTTCAGAACGATCCACGAGGAGTAGCGGCGCAGGAGAGGGTCAAGAAGCACAGGAGCGGCCCCGGGAGGAGCTGTAGACCATATTCCTCAGGGATGTAAATGCATAAAGATGTGTTCTTTATTTAAATTTTTTTTTTTTCAATTTTGAATACATGAAATCAACATACAGTAGACAGAAAATACAGAAGGAGATGGAGGGGTGACCTGAATACCAGTGGGCTGAAAGAGCAACAATAGCCCTACCTAAGGCACAGCATCAATAACATCTTTAAAAAAAATGGCAGAATTAAGGAAGTTGCAAAATGTATTGTGATCCATCACTGCAGGTCGTCACACCTTAAATCACCTGCCTCATCAGCAATGAAAATTAATTTAAGCTACACCAGCCCACTACCACACCCATGCAGCCCCACCCACGGACGTGCATTCACTAATTGCATTTGTGTACAGATGGTGAAATAATATAAGCAGTACCTTTTATGTAACAGATTTTTAAACATTTAATGTAACTGGCAAACAATGCTTACTACTTTTTAAAGATCACGTCTGTTCAATTGTCCGTGTTTCTCTCTGTTGACACTGTACATATTGTCTGTCTGGGTCTCCATCTTTTCATCTGTTTTTAACTCTATAACTCTGCAATTTAAATGTTTTTTATTGCTGTCTGTGATTATACTTCAGGGTTTTTCCTTGCTCAGAATTGGTCTTTGGGGGAACACATAAAGCGGAGGGGGGGGGATTTTCAGGGTAAAAGACTTCAATTCCAATTTATGGTAAAAATGTCAATATTTATTGCAAGGAAATCACAAAATTCTGGTGGCAGGTAACAATTCAAAATACAAAATATAATGGAATATTATGTTCAGTAGTCCAGTAAGGGGGCTTTCTCATCCAGGACATGGGCTAGATACGACAACACTTGACCCCAAAGTCCAGTTGTTTAATTAGCATGAACAGGGCTTTATGGTAACATTTTTTCCCCAGGGAGCATGTTTTGCTCCCAAGTTGAAAAATGTAGAATTGACTTAGACTACTTAATCAGTGATGTTGAATATAGCCTACAGTGTAACGGACCACCACAGTTCATACATAGATGTGAACCGCGGATTAATTGCAGAGTTTAACCTACATCATGTAAAACTACGACATGAATGGGGCACAGCAGAAAGACGGAGCAGAATGACGCTGCTTGTTCAGGGCTTTCATGTGTACTCCTATAGGCCTACACTTCGCATCAGGCGTTAAAACCAACTGTACTGAATTAGACTACTTAACGCAATAACGATACGTTTTTAACTGGTAATGAAACTGTCACAATTTAATACTGATGCCGTCAGACGGCCGCGCAGACAGACAGCAGTCGGAGTTCCGGCAGAGCTCTGCGCCCGTCAGCAGCGGCTTCTCACTGCGCAGCCGGTCCCCCAGTGCAGCATGATCACGGGGAGGGTCCGATACAGCCTGAACACTGCAAACAGAGATCCCGTTTGAAGGCGACGTGCTTGATTTTGACTGAACGTCCCAATTTAAGTAACCTCTGATTGGGTCGGTCGGCCCATCTCGGGACCAGGCCGGCCGTTGCCGACTGGCATCTGATGGAGGCCCTCTCAGAAGGAGGCCCTCTACATGCCATGTACAGCCTACCATATTCAGGGCAGTTGACTCCAGCCCGTTGGGAGCAGCGTTGGGCTGCGGAGGCTGCGTGTGCTCCCTCCAAGAAGATGGCCAAGTCTAGCGAGCTGTCTTCTAAGGTGGATCTGCCGACCCTCATTCCCAATGGTATGAATGATGGGATTTTATTTGCTTGTTTAAATTTTAAATTCTTAATTTCATTCATGCTTATTTATTTCATTTGTTTTTTTTATTTATTTCATTTTCTCATGTTTTTCTTGTTATTCTGACAATGTCTCAATAGGTCGTGAGTCCCAACCCAGTCTCACGGCAGTTCGTGAAATGGTCACGTTATTTAATCTATTGATTTGTGTTCACGGGGACGTTTTTCTCATTTTTTTTCATGATGGCCAGCACGAAAATGTAAAGTAATGTATTTCAATGGGAAGCATATTTCGTGATCACAGCATGAAAACGGTAGAGTGTAGTATGAAAAGCCGAAAATTCTCGTAGGGAGATTGGTCGAGGTGGTGGATGGGTCAAACAACACAGGACTTTCACCTGGGAGACCAGGGATCGCATCCCGCATGTAGTGTTTTGTTTCCCCATTGTCTTCCTAATCGCAACTGTCCCGTTATTGTGGCGCGTCCCCAGAAGCCGTCTCCCGGCGTGTGAGGCGTCCTTTCCCCGTAGTCTTCCTAATCCCAACCGTCCCGTTATTGTTGCGTGTCCCCAGCGGCCGCCTCGCGGCGTGTGAGGCGTCCTTTCCCCGTTGTGTTTTTCCGAAACCCAACCTCTGAATAGATGGTTCCCATTTTGTGCTGGCCACCACGAAAAAAACGAAAATAAACGTGTCAATCAATAGATTAAAAATAACGTGACAATTACACAATGGTGATGTTGGGATGTATTTGATGTGCTGGTTTATTTTTTATATTTACCTTTATTTATTCAGGGAAGGTTCACTGAGACGAAGCTTCTCTTTTGCAGGAACACCCTGATCACATTTACACAGTTACACATTCATACCTCAAAGCTGCCCACTATAACCAGTCTGATCTGCTGGCCATTGAGGATATATTTGGACAGAAACGATCTGAAGAGAAAACGCAAAAGTCACTTTTTATTCCGCGTTTAGACGAGAGTTTTGGTCGGTGAAATCTGAGTGTATATGGTGACGCAAAAGGGTGTGAAATTCTATGTAGTATGCACGCCAGACGGCTAGGTAGCACTGCCACACAACACCACCAAGGCCGCACGCCTACGTAGAGCCTTCCTTCTACTTCTAGCGTGAAACCAAAACATGTTGAAGCGAACAACAAAAGCTTGTCTGGAAAGACGAAGAGGTGGCATTGCATGTTTGTCTGATGATGACCGGCACAGTCGACCGTGATAAGCCACAGCACAGCACCTTTTGTGTCTGCTATTGGGAGCTACTGAAAATTCCAGATGCTTAACTTAGACAAGTAATAACCAGTATCAAAGCCGCATGACTATCTAGCTAAAAATGTTACATGAGCATTCTTCCACTCTAGTCTTAGTAGACTCAGCTGAAAGTTATCACTCAGTGCGTTTACATGCACAGCAGTAACCAGTAAGTGAATAACAAATAACAAATAAAGGTTATTCCAGTTCTTCCCGTATACATAAGCAGGGAAGAATGGGAAGAATGACGAGAGTAACTCTACCTCCGGTTGACCTATGTCAAAAATAACACCGACCACCACTAAATTAGTAAAATTTAACAACTTAATGTTTCATTAAAGTGCTCATATTATGCTCATTTTCAGGTTCATAATTGTATTTAGAGGTTGTACCAGAATAGATTTATATGGTTTCATTTTCAGAAAACGCCATATTTTTGTTGTACTGCACATTGCTGCAGCTCCTCTTTTCACCCTGTGTGTTGAGCTCTCTGTTTTAGCTACAGAGTGAGACATCTCACTTCTGTACCATCTTTGTTGGAAGTCGCACATATGCAGTAAGTACTGCTAGCTTGTCAGTTGCAGAGCATGAGGGAGTGCCATGCTAGCAGCTAGCGAGCATTATAACGTGTGTTACAAAGTGACGCACATTCGTCACGGAAGTAAAGGCTGGACTACAATTGAGCTGTTTGGAGCAGTTTGTGAACAGTGTTTTCTCTGGAAGATGGTAAGTCCCTTTGGGGTGGACTTGGGGTGGGATGGCTTTTTTACTTTGTAAACCTATAATGTGCACAAAAAGATATATAACACAATAAAGGAAAGGGGAAAAGCCAAAAAGCACAATATGAGCATTTGAACACACTCTTGTCACAGCGTAGGAAAGCACCGTGCTCTTGTCAGATGACAACTTGTTCGGCTCATTAAATCTAATCAGTGCCGGTTGGAATTAGCAAGCTAACTTTGTTAGCGTTAGCTAACATTAACGTTAGTCAGCGGCCGCAGCGCTGGCTGTTCGGTCCCTCAACTTTTTTGCCAAACACAACCCTAACCCTTGACAGCCCCGGGGATGGACAATCTGTTCAGCCATCTCCCAGTGTCTGCTGCTGCCTCGGCGGGGAATAAAACAGATGGGCCGCAGACTCTTTGCTGCCGAGGGCCCGCTGATTCGGGCAACGCTGTTTTGTTGTATGGTATCACAGCAACGACTACGACACGTGTACATCCTGTATGATTATTTTCCGGTTCAAAAAACACTGCAGGGGAGTGGGGAGGGACAGTTGGAGCATGCACACTTAACCCGATCATACTCCATTTCAGGTGTATACGTGCAGGAACTGGACTAATACCCTCCACTGTGGATGTTGTACTTTTTTCCACGATGCTCTGTTGAAGATGGCTGTAGCATGGATTTGTTTAGAATCTTTAGATTGTATTGTCCATCAAAAAATGCCTTTTTACTCTTTTGGTGATATGTTTAAACTAACATTGGAATATGCTTCAAGTGTTTTATATCTATGGATTTTATTGTAGGCAAGTCATGTGTTGATTTGAGAGGCTCAATTGATCAAACGTGTTAAACTCTGTTGGCTACTGGCCGCTTGGTCGTCACTTTAAAACACAAAAACATTAATTTAACAAATAAAATGCTACAATTTTTTTTTCTTCTAAATTAACTAAATGAAAAAACGAAAATAAATATAACTACATGGCTGCAATAGTAGCCTATAGGCTGTGTTATGAGGAGGAGGAAAAAAACAACACAGGCTCCAGTCAGTCTCGGGCCAAGAATTCCGATAAGCTGTCTGACACGGGTCGGGCTAGGGCCTGAGCGTTTTGGGCCAGAGCAGGAGCTAGGGCCTATATTTTAAGCCTGTTCAGGGCTCTGGGTTAGGGTGCTGCTAGTTGGGGCGCTGCTAGTCCAGCACTGGAACAATAAAGCATCTGACAGCATGTCAGACATCCGCAAAACAGAGCTTGGGGACGGGAAGGCACTCCTGTAGTTCGATCACCATCGTTGGCCCTATCACAGGAAATGCCATTCCTGTTCTGTCTGTCTTAACCGCCCTGAATGGGCCCCACCCCTCCCATGAGTGCACTTCTGCTGGCTTGGTCAGGTAGACCAAGAGTTGACAACCTGCATTAAGTTTCGCTCCACAGAACACTCTGCCACTCGCTCGGCTCTGCTCAGTTGAGCGTCTCAGCAATCAAGTCCAGCTGAGAATTATCAGCTACCTGAGTCTCAGGTGGACCTCATTAGTCTTTGATTAGTTGTCACAGTCCTTACTATCACAGTCCTTACACACAACAAAAACCCAAGTTCACTACACTATTGATTTATCGATAAAGATTTCTTTATCTAATGACCTTACACCAAACAACTTTTCAAGTGATTCAACTGTTGAAGACTATTTTCCAATATCAGAATGAAACCCTGAGAGTCTTGAGTTGGGGCGATCCCGTCGTCACCATCGCTTGGTGTAAGGTGGTCATAAAACTCAATCTGAGTCAGTCTTTTTCCTGTCTTAAGGTTCAGACAGATTCAAACGTGTTTGATATTATTTTAAGTTTGAAGTCTTGGTAGTGAAGTTAAATCATGTGAACATTGTCAACAACCAATGTGTGTGCTCCCTCCAGCAACAAACAAACAGCAAACGGCTAGAACCATGGTTGTTTATGGTTGCTATGGCGCCGCGTTAAGCTAAACACTAAAGAGGGAAAGGTGCCGATTTTCAACCCTTCTGAAGCACGCCATCCAACAAGAGATTTACCAGCAGATAAACACCTAGTGACCTCCGGGTACTGAAGACATTCATCTGCATGTAGGGCAGAACAGAAAATCGGCAAACATTCCCTGAAGTCAACAGCTAACGCTAGCGGTAGCTAGCTAGCTTGGTTACATTTTTCATAATGAATCTAGGTCTTGCAATTTGTGACCCTGCAAGATCCCCAGTCTTTACATATTATGTCAGTTTTTAACGTTAGATGTGAATTAGCAACAAAATGCCTCCCCAACAACCGAGTATGCGATGTGGATAACAGATTTGCTCCACTGCAGCAGGACCCTGGACATCCATCTGATGACCTGGATTGCGTCTCATCGTCACACAGCAGGGTAAGGACTGAGCGCAATTTAAAAAGTAAAAAGCTACAGGGAAAGCTAACGACTGGGCCTCAAACTCTGATTGTGGGTGACTGCTGTAAAACATGTAAAAAGCAGTAAAAATACCAAAATACTCTGTTTTCCCAAAGACATGTTGTCTGACTTGGCCCAAAGAATCCCAGATATTGTGGCAGCACACCCAACTGTGAAAAACATTATACTGCATATAGGGTCACATGATGTTGTAAAGCAACAGTCTGAAGTGCTGAATCGTGACTTTATGGATCTGCTGAACACAGTCAACTCTCTAAACGCGGAGGTGTTTTATCAGTGGCCCTATACCAACAGTCAGAAGAGGAGCTGAGAGATTCAGCAGACTGTTGGCACTGAACAAATGGCTTTCATCTGCATGTACCGTCCATTCTCTGTGGTTCAATGACAATTTTAACATCTTCTGGGACCGCAGACATCTTTTTAAAGCAGATGGACTTTTCCTTAACAAGCCAGGAGTAAAGCTGTTCACCTCTAGCCTCCTTTACTTTCTGCGCCACACATCTGCTCCCTCGGCCAAGGACACGAGACAACATTAATCAAAACAAGAGGAAGACACAACAAAGTGCGGCAGTGATCCACCACAGCCCCCACCTGAGAAAAGATTTGACCATGGGAGACCACAGAGCAGAGATGAGAAATTTCAACCCCACTTTTCACCCGTCCAACACTCCTCAAACCCCCTTACTAACCCCGATGCCTTTGAGGATCCATCGCTCTTCCCACTCACCCTTTTCCCTCTTTCCCCCTGCCACATGTTGGGGTTCACTGACTGGATGGAGCAGCTGGTAGATGCTGGAATCAAGTTTGCCCCACTTCCTTCTCCCATCATTCGTCCCCAGCAATAAACTGACCCCGTTTTGACTCAACCACTGAAAGTAAAACGCCAGGCACCTCTGCCCCCTCAAGGACGGGAGCTATCTCCTTCTCCCCAGACTGATAAGTATGCTTGTGTACAAAAAGTCAGCAAGCTTTAACAGATTTTTCTGGCTCAGTACTAAACTGGTTTGAATCCTACTTAACCCTTGTATTGACTTCGGGTCACATTGGTCCGTTTTTTAATTTTCGTTTTATATCAGAAAAAATGGGACGTAGAAATAAGCGCTGAAAATGTGTAGAAGAAAAATTTTACAATTTAAAACGTTGGAAAAAGCAAAAACAAACTGTGAAAAAAAGTTGTAAAAAACGTCGGAAAAAAAGTGGGTTTTTTTTCAAGGTTGACGGGAAGACAACAGGGACTACTTTGTGTATATAGGTAATTATGCATCTGAACATACAAATATGACGTGTGGAGTTCCCCAAGGCTTCGTTCTGGGGCCTCTTCTGTTTAACATCTACATGCTTCCTTTGGCTCAGGTCATGGAAAACAACAAAATAAGTTACCATAGTTATGCAGGCGACACACAAATTTACATAACCTTATTGCCAGGGGACTATTGTCCAATACAAAAACTGACTTAAGTGCATTGAACAAATTAACGACTGAATGTGCCAGAACTTTCTTAAATTAAATGAAGAAAAAACTGAGGTGGTTGTTTTTGGAGCAAAAGAGGAACGATTAAAAGTCAGCACTCAGCTTCAAACGACAATGTTAAAAACAGACAAAGCCAGAAATCTTGGTGTAGTCATGGACTCAGACCTGAAATTTAACAGCCACATTAAGACTATTATCACCTTAATAATATATCAAGGGTTAAAGGACTTATGTCTCAGCAGGATTTGGAAAAACTTGTCCATGCTTTTATCTTCAGTGGACTACTGTAACGGTGTCTTTACAGGTCTCCCTAAAAAAATCTATCAGACAGCTGTAGCTGATTCAGAACGCTGCTGCTCGAGTCCTCACTAACACCAAGAAAGTGGATCACATCACTCCAGTTCTGAAGTCTTTACACTGGCTTCCAGTGCCCCAAAGAATAGATAAAATACTGTTGGTTTATAAATCACTAAATGGTTTAGGGCCAAAATACATTTCTGATCTGCTACAACACTATGAACCACCCATGTTGTCTGGGACAGGTCTGCTTGTTGTCCCCAGAGCCAGAACTAAACAGGGGGAAGCAGCGTTCAGTTTTTATCCTCCACATATCTGGAACAAACTCCCAGAAAACTGCAGGTCTGCCGCAACTCTCAGTTCTTTCAAAAATAATTTCTTTCTTTAAATAATTGTTCATTTCTTATACTGCACTGTCAATTTTATTCTCGTCTTTTATCTAGTGGTGTGGTATTGAACAGATAACGGGCATATTTCTGAGAAAAAACATGAAACTTGTGGTGCTCGTTCGGCATGCTGCTCTGAGGCTCTGTACCAAATTTGTCGAAGATCGGCCATTAGGGGGCGCTATAATCAACAGACGAGTTTTGGCCCTTTTACTCAATCTATGTTAATGGCATATTTGCAATGGAAATGTACCACAGACCTTGCAGCTCACACTTTTTTTACAATAAACAAACTTCTTAACCCACCTGACAAAGTTTCTACAACCTTCACAGTGGACAAATGCAACTCTTTTCTCTCACTTTTTCAATCCAAAATCAACACCATTCATAGGCGCCGATACCGTGCAATTAAACATTGCAGTTGGTGCTAAGTGGAGCGTCTGTCATAGTGTGATTGGTTATGTTGATGTCATTGATTCTTAATTTCCCACGAAGCATCCACGGAGGAAAACATAAATCGGCGCCTATGACACCATTTGTAACAACTTGACCACCTCCCCTGCTCCTTTAACCACCACACCTGCCTCCCCCCCTCCACCCTCTCGTTCACTCTCTCATTTCTCTCTGCTGTCCCCTGCGGTCAGGGGGATTAAGAAGTTTGTTTATTGTAGAAAATTGTTAAAGGTAGTCTGTATATGCATGCAGGTGAACTTTTGACCGCTACGTTTGCAACGACGACATACCGCAGACGTCGCGGCTCGCGCCTCTCGATATTTACCGACGTTTGCCTCCACGCCGCCGGGCTTTGGGTTCCGCTTTCGAACCGACTTATGATGTGGGAAGTCTGGGGCCCCTATTTCTACCTTTTTCTGAATTAATATGATGGAAATATTTTTATGTAAAGGGAAACAGGTTACAATCCAAATATAAAAACATAATGGAATATAGCACACATGTAGCCTAGGCATAATTTACTCTTCCCTCCTCTTTTGCATTTTTTGTTGGGGAAGTAACCTCCGTAAATGTGCATATGACAATTATTCACCTCAATTATACATTATTCATTTTAATTTATTAATAAACCCCTGGACTTTAATATTTCAGATGTTTGAGCAAGATTTCTGCTCATGTCCAAAACTTTGTGCACATTCAAAATATAACTCATCCCATCTGTGTTCTCTGAGGTTTGGAGGAGTCATGATATTTTGTGAAAAATAAAGTTATAACAGGCTATTACAAGAATAAAGTCACTATATTTCAGAAAATAATCTACCTGCACCATAGCCTGCTCCGCAATACATGATTGCTCTGCTGATACGGTAGATCTCAGACCTTCTGACAGACACAGAGCCCCGTTTGGGTCTCTGGTCTCTGAATGAGACAAAGTTTAGGGAAGTGGCTGTACACCATTACATCGGAGGTGGAAAACCGAAACTACGGCAGAAATACAGAGCACAAACGCGACACATCTGCTTCAGCATGTCGACAGCAGAGCGCATCCATAAACCTGAAGCTGCACAGCTTTTTACAGCGAGAGTGGACACTAAGCGACGTCCAGTTTCATATTTGTCAGTCAACTTTTCAAAATACATTCGGGAATACACTCAAAACATTAGGGGCTGAAGCACCGGCAAAATCAGCTGACGCCGCGTCTGTGTCACTGTAGAGATCGATTTGTCCGACACGACTGAAGCGTGGTGTCGCGACGTCATACATCCATGGTTGATGCTCCACACCCTTGACCGGCAGCTGATTGCTGGGTTTGGCTTCTCGAGAATTTCAACAGAGTGTCATGGCGGCTCGTTGAGAATACGATCTAGTATTTTACGAAAATAGTTCACTGAAACAGGTTTCTGAAAACATTTTAAGCGAGAAATAGGCCATACAGTTGCTGAATCTGTCTTTATTTCAGATTGCCAAAGGTCAGTTTAAAAGATTTTCGTCTACTTCTACTGGATAGTCGCGTCGCGTTCAACGGATTCATTTGCATAAAGATGGGCATCGGCCAGCTTTTGGACGCGCAGCATTTTTTCAAATGCAGCGCTGCCTTCCCGGAATGCTTTGCGTGCACGTTGAAGTCGCTTGACGTCACCCATAGGAATAGAGTAGAGCGGGGCGCGACAAAAGCGTTGCACGGTCAAATGGATCTCTACATTCAGTGGTGAGGCCGCATTTTTGAAGCGCAGAGGTGTTCGATGCGGGGCTGCACTGTAGAGAGAAATAAACTCAAGTCGTCCTCCACCTGCAGCCTTGATCTGTTTTTGTTTTTAATCAGGGTCAGTGCGGAAAACCCACACTCACACAAGTAGGTGGAGGTGAAGGGGATTAGGACTTTCATATAGCCTTAGTGGAGATCTGGGGGAACTCGCGCTCCACAGACAACCATAAACGCGTGATCAGCATTTCTCCCAGTCTCTGTCACACTGCGGCAGAGGTGCAGCCTCGGACCCCGACCAGGTGAAACCAAACTTTAACCCAGGATCATAGTTCCTAAGTTTTTTCCTACGGTCCTGGCTCCTCCTTAATGCTGACTTCTGTTGACATGGGACAAGGAAACAATGCATTTTAAAGCTAATACACGCACGCACAATTACCGATATCAATAGAGCTGCATACAGTTATTTTTTCTTTGCGTGTCGCGCCTCCTCTGTGGCTCTTTGGCGCCCCCCAGGGGAGGCGCGCCTCACCTATTGAAAACCGCTGCCCTAGACCCTATCCCAACTAGGCTACTTAAAGAGGCTTTACCCTGGGTCTTTACTATATATGATCAATATGTCTTTAGTAATAGTAGCAATATGTATATACGCATATATACCATTGTCATTCAAAGTAGCTCTAATTAAACCTCTTCTTTTTACCACAGCTGGGACAATGATGTGAGCCATAGTCTCTGGTGTCAAACTCCTGCACTTTGATTGTCCTCCACGATATTTTCTGCCACATCATTTCCTTGGTGGTCGGAGGATGACGTGCTGAGGTTTCGGTAAGCGTATTGTCTCACTTCCGGTGCTTCCGTGTCACGGACGCTAGTTTGCTGCTCCAGCAAAAATTTATTGTTTAATTTAGTGTTTAATTGCCTGGATTGCATTTAAACTACACTAGTTATACTCAAGCACTTATAGTTCTCTTTGTCACAGCCCGGTCTGTGACCTCTGGACTTCCCCTGTGTTTCCTGTTTGTTTCCCTGTCTTTCCCTGTGTCTCCTCCTCTGTGTGTGTGTGTGTGTGCTCATAAGCAGGGGCGTGGCTCTACAATCCTTACCAGGCACACCTGACTTCCATTAACCATCAAGCTCAGTATAAGAAACCCGGCTCTCCACTCACTCATTGGCAGATTGGTCAGCTCTCAACATGGTAACTCTCCCAGCCTTTAACGCCAGTGAAGAACGCGATCTTGACATGTTGTTGTGACTCTGCTAAATCTAACCTCACCTGTGTTTCCTCTCTACCAGCACCTGCCTAAGCTGAGACACCCCTGCTGATCCTCTTCCATTGCCTGCCACAGACACCATCTGCTTCCTCCAGGATAGCCACTGCACCTGTTTATCGTTTCACTCACTTCACTTGCAAGTACTTGGACAAAATAAAACTATATCCTCCTATCCATGGTGCCTGAGTCTGAATCTGCCTCTGGGGTCAAAATTAATTGCAAACTGTAACACTGTTCTCTTACAGCAACTGCCTCGCTGATCTCACAATTGTTAAAAACGCTGTTAGCTACTTTAGCTTAGCCATTAGCAATGGCTAATTCCTCTCCCTCTCCTGCTCTCTCTTGCTCGGTGTGTCAAATGTTTAGCTATTCCTCTGCCTCCTTTAGTGATAAAGATACATGTAATAAATGTAGTTTATTTGCTGCGCTGGAGGCCAGGCTTAGTGAGTTTGAGGCACTGCTCCGCACCATGGAATAAAAATCATATACTTCTGTAGCTAGCCAGCGCTCCATAGATGGTGTGGGCCAACATACTGTAGCTTCTGTTAGCAGTCCCCCGGCAGGCCCCGAGCTGCCGGGCGAGTGGGTGACTGTCCGAAGGAAGCGTAGCGCTAGCTCTAAACCAGGGAGCGCACATGGCGGCGGTCTCTCTAAACCGGAGTCTATGGCTAACCACCAACATCTTCGCCTTTCTAACAGTTTCTCCCCACTCAGTGACACACCCGCTGAGAAGCCAACTCTGGTTATTGGGAGCTCTATACTGCGGAACGTGAAGTTGGCGGCCCCAGGGGTCGTGGGCGTCCCTGGGGCCAGAGCGGGTGATGTGGAATCCTATCTAAAGCTGCTGGCTAAAGATACCCGTAAATACAATAAGATCATACTTAATGTAGGTGGTAATGATACCCGATTATGCAAATCGGAGATAACTAAAATTAATGCTAAGTCACTTTGTGCATATGCAAAGACAATGTCGGACTCAGTAGTTTTCTCTGGACCCCTGCCAAACCTGATCAGCGATGTACAGCCACATGTCATCTTTCCACCGCTGGTTGTCGGGGTGGTGCCCAGCTAATGATGTGGGCTACGTAGATAACTGGAGGGCGTTCTGGGGAAAGCCTGGTCTGATTAGGAGAGACAGCATTCATCCCACTTTGGACGGAGCCGCTCTCATATCAAGAAATCTGACCGAGTGCCTAGCACTGCACCTACGCACTTCTCTGTTCTTTCGTTGGAGCAGTTACCCACTCATAGTTCCATAACCACGGTGTCTGTCCCCCGACTCAAATCAGTTAAATCAAAGGTAAACAAAAGAGGAGTTTTACTTAAAAACCTAATTGGAATTATAACCACCACTGCAACGATAGAACAGAATAGGAAAATTAGATGTGGACTATTAAATATTAGATCTGTCTTCTAAAGCAGTACTAGTAAACGATTTGATATCAGATAATCACATTGATCTATTCTGATACTGATATTGATAAAAGTTAAAACATTTAGAGACTGACCCCATTAACATTCCCTGATGGGTATTTTTATGAAATATATAGATTTTAATGGGAGGGAATTACATAGGCTATCGGCATCTTGAGCCGTGTGTTGCCAATGCGCACATTGGTTTGAATTATGTTTTTATATATTTTATTTGCTCTCTCGGTCGCTTCCACTGCCAGGGTTGCAACTGAAATAATAGGCTAAAGCAACGACAGTTTATGGAAAGCACAAGTGTAATTATGGTCAGATCTTGTGCCTGACTGATGGGGAAGATATTGATAAGCGTTGTGATTTACGCATTTACAGCGTCTGCTATTTTTTGCCAGCTTTCCTCCTGTTTTAGGAAGCAGCGACTCTATTGCGTTTTGCCTGCAAAACCGTGTCTGTGTTCTTCATGTTTATGTAGAATTATAATTTGCTCTTATTATATACAATATGCGACTCTGGTAGATGTTTGCGATTGGTCGTGCTGTGCAAACACCGCCTCTTTTATGTGAACGCGCGCACCGCTGGATTGGGAAACCCTGGGTTAATTGAACTAGTTGTTAACCACCGTCGTGACATGGCCTTTATTTATTTTATTTAGCTGAAGACAAGAAAGGGGAGAGAGAGGGGGGAATGACATGCAGCAAAAGGTCGCAGGTCAGAGTCAAACCTGGGCCCGCTGCGTTGAGGAGTAAACCTCCATATATTGTTTGCTCTCTACCAAGAGAGCTATTCGGGTGCCCAGGACTTGACCACTTTAAAGTGGCGCTATGCAGTTTTGGCAATTTCTTCGCCGTTTTCCCTGCTTTTTGCTCGCAGGTTTCTCTATAGAGCTCCACCTACAGCTTCGGAATAGATATTTGGCAACGCTGTCGTAAAAACTCATTGGCGACTCTCCCCCCTCCCATCTTCTCCCTCTGGTCATGTGCATTTGTTTTCAAAGAAGCCGGCGAACGCACAGAGCCATGTCCACTGAGGTTTTTCTCGGAATATTACCCTTCTCTCCCGGGTCCATAACATTATTTTTTTTTCCTACAATGGCCAGGTCAGCATGGGATTTGCAGGCTTCTGTTTGTCTCAGTTCTCGCCATTCTGAAAACGCAGGTCCGATGTTTACTCGTGTCTGACTCCTCGCTCGGTCAGTCTGCCGTTTCCTCTTTCTCTGTTTCTCCGACAATGCTTTCCTAGCTTTCTGCTTCTTTTTTGCTGGCTCAGCCATGACGATAGTGTGAAAAACTCCATAGCTACCTTAGCCGGTTCCTGGATGGGGGCGTGTAGCATCGTGTATGTGTGCAGTGCCGTGAAGCAATTTGTTACAGTTGTTGCGACCTGATATCACGCGATACTTCCTGATATTTGCAAGGGTGGTTTTTCCGCTCACAGGCGCTAGGGGGGAGCGAGACGACCACCATTCAACCTGAAAAAAGTCATATAACCATTCCAATGACTCCGAAGCTGTTCAGTTAAGGTAAATTAAGCTAAAAAAAACTGCATAGTTCCCCTTTAAAGCAGCAGCACAGACGCAGACAGCCAGGTTGCCTCTTTGACGAAACCGCAGCAGTGCACACTGGAGAGAAACTGAAACTAAAGTATCAATCTTATTATAGTGGTATTGATCAATATCAAAGCCCCAATGTCAACAGCTGTGTGGCAGGAAACCCTGTCATCTTCCATCTCCATATTCAGACACTCCCCTCTCAAACCCAAATCACTCTACAAAAATATAAGAGTAAATTGCAAAGTTGCAAAATTGTGTATTGCTATAACCACAGCCTCCTATATAAGCATAATAAGATAAAAGCCAAGTTAGCCATACGCTGCAATAAAAGCAGCTTTAGATAAATGGCAGCTCAGCATTTAGCAGCTTATGATCACAATAGAGCAAGGATCACTGGCTGTTTTTGTTCACAGCAGTCACACACACCAATAACAACGTTTCTTTGTTATCAGAGTGCATTAGATCAACAGCAAGGGAAGAGACAAATATGCTTGACTCACTGTGCCAGGAAGACAAGCAGCTCAACCTCTGCTCGGTATCAAGACACTGACAATGAGAGGACGTTTGTAAAGCTCTTGTGTATTTAATGAGTTTTTTTCAGCAATCATGGTCTATAGTGAAGGACTCAGCTGTCAAAAAGGTTCCTACGTCAAAGAGTGCAACACCCCCCAAAGAAAGGTCAACCATGTGTATTTACAGCCGTTCTACAGGGGTGTGTGTGTGTGTGTTACTCTTCACCAAGCCACAGGTCGGCTGTTGTTTTTTTTCCCCATCCTTCTTACCACCCTTGGCACAAACCACAGCCAAGACATACGATCCACAAACAACATTTATTTTACGACTGTTCACACATTTCCTGACCGCGCACCTCTGGTTTTCCGGCTCCAGTTGCTCAGCATTTTTAACCCAGTTCAAATAAACAATATCTCACCGAACCACTTCCTTCTGTCTGTGCTGTGTGACTGCATGTAAAGGGACAGTGTAATTAGACAAGCGCCAGTTGTGTCAATTAACTCACCTGGCCCTGCTCTCACAATCTATCCCCACACCTCTTCCCCCCTGCAGCTGTAGGCAAACCATGATGAGGCCTGCTGAACACACTCTGCAGCTGCGCCTGTTTCATTTAAAAAACATAGATTTTTGTCTACACTGTGAAACAATCAGAAAATAAAGTTATATTTCTCTTATTCACAGCGCCGCCGCTCTCTCTCTCGCTTGCTGGAGACACACGTCTGCAGCCTGCAGTTCAGTGTGGCCGCTGGTTCATGCAAATCTCTCTCTTTCTCTTGCAATTGGATTTATAAGGAAACACTCAAATGGGGCTGTTTTAGGTAGCTTGCTAGTATATGCTATAATAGCTTGCTAGTCTCGAATTGCCAGACTAATCTACAATGTGCTGCAGAGGAGGGTCTGGCTAGTCCACACAGCATTACTGGATGGGAGAAAAACGTGTTATGTTTTTTAGCATTTCTTTAAACCAATCACAATCTTCTTGGGCGGCGCTAAGTGCTTGACGGAGCAATGGTGCTTTTGCAAAATAGCCTCGGGAAGGAACTTTTGGTGGAACATATGTACGTTCAAAGGTTGATTTAATCGTGCAACAGAAAACTCTTACCTCTTACTTAACCATAGTCCTCATAAATGCACCGGCGTTCAGAATGCCAACACAAAGAAAGAGAAAGGTGAGGGGCTTCCGGCGAAATTTCTGGCGGCACCTGAACCATCCCAGAAATGAAACATTGTTGATATACACTAATAGCTTGCAGGCATTGGGAAGGGTTCTTTTTAACATGTAAATATCGACGTGTTCTCTGGTGCCATTATTGCTGTAAGGCTTTTTCTTTCCACTGCTGACTCTTTCTGTCATTCAGATCATATGGTTCAAAGTGTAAATCAAGTATTCCTTTAAAATGATTGTTTCATCAAAACATTCCTCTTGTCATGGCACCCTATCTTACTATCTTCTGCATTGCATTGCTGTCAGGCAGGTGAGGAGGGGCTTACCTAGTCACAAGGTCATTGATAGTAATTAAGAGGAAGATTGGGAGCAGCTGCAAGTTTGGGAGAGTTTGAGGATGTTAGCCACGGCAGAGGACGGTCAAATCCCCTTTTCCCCATTAAGTTGTAATATTGCAACCTGATCTCACAGAATTCCGTGAAATGAACACGGCCCCTTAACTCAAAATCTGTGGCAGTTTCACAGAATCACAAAACATTCCGTGATGGGCCCACGGAAGAATTCCGTTAAATAAACACGGCCCTTAAGTTAAGGAAAAGGTCATGGGTGGGCTTACGGTTCCGTGACATGCGGGAAGAACGGGATGGAAAAGAAGAAAACTTGACATGCGGGACACGAACCCCGGTCTCCTGGGTGACAGTCCTGTGTTTGACCCATCCACCACTCCAACCAACCTCCTTATGCAGAATTTTGGCCTTACATAGTACTCGCTACCGTAGTCGCTCTTAATGCTGTGTCATCTTCTCATTTACTTTACATTGGTATTGTTTTCTGTGGTGGCCACATGGATTTTTCACACATTCCGTGCCACCACCACGTAATGCGCTGTTAACAATTCATGATCATTTCACGGAATTCTGTGCCACCAGGCTGGTTAATGTTATTGTCCGCGTCTGTTAAATGTCAATGGAGCACCGACTAACCAGTGTCGGAGCACGGAGAGCAAGCTGACCCGGGCAACGGGGCGACAAGTAGAGCCATTTCACCTTTTGCTGGCTAAACTCAACTGCAACAGCCCTTAAAAGGATGCTGTAGAGCTACCCAGACATGATGGAAATATGAAAGGAGGATGGAGATTGGTGAAAAATAATAAAGTTGTGTTAAGTGTGTACCTGCAGCTAAACAGGCAGCAGCTTGATGGGCACAGTGGGTTGTTTTTCTCTCTCTGTGGTTTGAATGCTGTTATCACTGTGTTAGGAGGAGATTCACAGCAGCATGATTTAAGATAGACCTGTCAGCATGGAGACACACTGACTGCAGACAAGCATGCAGCTATGCTCCGCCAACCACAATGCGCACATACACACATACACTCGCTGCATAACATCTCAGTGGCTTATGCAAATTGAACACTATCTCTCTCACACACACAAACTCCGACACACACAGCACAGCAGAGCGTCTCGGTGATGGTTTTGAGGCCTGAGGCGAGGTGCTGGAAAGAGACCAGATGCCATTCGAACGCTATTTACAACATTTGAGTTGGGTCTTTTTCAAATAAACACGATCGCGGCAGTTATCAGTTAATGACAATCAGGCAGGAGATGTGGAGTGGAGCCAGACGACGGCAGCATGTCGATGCAGAATGAAGACATCCTGAGAATGAAATGTTCCTCTCTTCCCTAACTGCCAGTCCATCACGAATGCTGCAGAGCTTAGCAAATGTCAGAGGGGAATTTAAGAGGCTAATCAGAGTGCATGTCATGTCAGGAAGGAATGTGGGAAACTATTTCTTTTCAAATCACCCACCAGTTTGTTCAAGAGCCTGAGACTGAAGAAAGGTGTGGAAGTGCCAAGCAGGAGAGATGCCAAGAGCTGCCAGTTTGTGTTTATGAGAAAAACAGATCCGGGCTTTGGCATTCCACACGTACTTGACAGGCTTTAGTGATATGGGGTGGGACGATAAAATGCTACAAAACGTTTAAAGTATGAGTGGTTTCTTGAACATCACCGGGTGATGTTCAGGTGAAAACCAAAGTTAATAACTAACATCCAGTACCTGTTCAGACAAGGTTTTGCTCTTTTGTCATCTTCTCTGTATGTTCTGTTTGTCTTCCAGAGCAAGTTTTCATGTGCTCTACAATGTCCATGTAGCCTGACAAGCCAGACCCACATCAAGATGTTGGGTCTGGGAACTCACCATTGGCAGGGCTCAATCTGAGGGGCGGGATAAACGGTTGTCTTTCAAATTCCCTCTGCACTCATAGCCAACCAGAGCAATGCTAGTTGATAAATTAAACCTTTGCCGTATCCGGTCGGCAAAACTCCGAACACATCTTCCTTTTTTAAGAATGACATCAGTGCTTAACTCCAAGTTTTCCAGAGTCGCGGCCAAAGCTGATTCGAAAGACTGCTGTTCGCCAGCAGTAGCAGCCATCATCTTTGTTTTCAAGTAGCAGGGAATTCACGCGGAACCGTCGCAACTCTGCCGTCCTTATGTTAAGCCCGCCCACCGACATTAAACACGATGTGATTGGCCTGACCAGAATTTGGTTTTTCCAGCTCGCAAGCCAACGGAGAGTTGCTAGACTGACCCTGGCTGCAAATTACATAGATTTCTAGGCTAATGTCCATGCACAGTATACAGTATAGGCTAGATTACTGTGGGGGTCAGGGCGTCCCTTTTTGCTTTGTTGTCAGTTTGCCCTGTGCACTTGGTCTCTGCCTTGTGTGGAAGTACATGGAGAGTTTGTGTCAGGTACCATTGAGAGGACTCTTTGAGCAGACAACACAAAAGTCTCTTTATTGAGTGTTAAACACAAAAAGGCAAGCAAAACAATGGACAACACAGAAGCAGGGGCAGGCTGAGGTAAAAAAATCTAAAAGGTCAGGCAGTGAGGCAGAGGAACAGACAAGGGCTAGGCTAAATCCTCATGATCTGGAAAACGGGGAAAAAGTCACTAACAGGTCACAAAAATAAGGCTCGAACAAGTGGCTTGAGAGCTTGGCATGAACGCACAATTTGGCAAAGGCTTGGGGAAGAATGAAGCTAAAATAGGAATCCTAACCAGCTTGATTGCACAAGTGATTGTTTGCAGGTGCGTGTTTGCAGCTCCTGAACAGTGTTGCCACAGTTACTTTGAAAAAGTAACTTAGTTACTTTACAGATTACTTGATTTTAAAAGTAACGAAGTTAGATTACTTTATTAGTTACATTGAACAACTGCCGACAACATCCCCACAGCCTCAACATAAAAAAGACAACCGGTTTACTGTGAGGCAGCTCGGCATTGCCAGTAGTAGGGATCTTGTTTATTATGGCACGAAAGAGAGCGAGTCAACCATGTTAAGGGCAGCATTTCCGCTACAACATACTGCCCGATCAACTTCTTTAACTCTCCCCCACTTACTGGTTTTGCACCGAGGTCCAGCTTTTGTTGTTTGGGTGGTGGGGGACCTCCTGCTCTCTGCTTCGCACCACCTGGTGGGACTTGCTCTGTAAGTTTGACTGCAGTGCTGCGACTTCAAATGTTTCTTCAAATTTGACGTAGTGTTTTTGTAGCTAGATAGCACTTTGTCGCAACCAGCACAGAGTGTACAACGAACCTTAATATTGCCGTCTTTAGCTGACACAAACTCAAAATAGTGACTGTATTTCCAGCTAGAAAACGCACATCTCTCTCTCCTCCCTCCATTGTTGTTTACGTTTGTGTTGCTGCGTGGTACAAGTGAACTGTCCACATGCTGAAAACGTGACCTGTCCTCATGCTGAAAACGTGACTTGTCGCATACGTTACTTCACTCCCCGAGATGCAAGAAGAAAGCAAAAATATATATTTTTACTAAGGAAAATGACAAAAATAGTAACGCACAGTGACTTGGATAAGTAACTTTAATCTGATTACTGGTTTGGAAATAGTAACGCGTTAGATTACTCGTTACTGAAAAAAGTGGTCAGATTAGAGTAACAGACTAAGTAACGCGTTACTGGCATCACTGCTCCTGAGTACACACAAACACAACAGTGTACAACATGCTTGCAGGGTGAATGTGTTGCATGGTTAGGGGCAGGGAAAGCCTTACAGTGGAGGCATTGATGAGCTTGGATATGGGAAAAAAGGGCTGACAAACCTGGGTTCCAACTAAAGGGATAGGCCCTCAGGGGAAGATTGGTGGAAAGCCAGACCCTTTGTTAGATGCGGTAGCACAGAGCTGCAGACCATTGGCTCCCAAGAAGATTTGGTGATAAAGTCAACTGAAGGGGGTTTTCTTCCAAATTGGTTGTCTTTTTTTTTTACATGTACATGGTTATTTTGAAAAACTGAGACATTTCCCTTCGTTTGTGCCCTTTGTTTACACGCAAACGAAGAATTCGCCTCTGAAAACGATTCTTTCTAAAAACTCCGGCCAGAGTGGAAATTTTGGAAAACGTTGTTTGCACGTTTGCATGTAAACTGAGACACACAGAGGTTTAGGCAGCTGAGGAAGTGAGGAAGAGAAGAGAGAGGAAGTGATTCGTTGCTGTTGTTGCTATTTTCGGGATTCTGATTGGCTAACGTGGGCTTGGCATGCTCTTGACAGCATTGACGGCATATATACACGGGTACGTGTAAACAAACACTTTTCTGAAAACTGACAGCTGTGCACGATGTTATTTTTGAAAACTGAGAGGTTGAAATGTCCGTTTATGAAAATAGCCGGCTACGTGTAAACGTACCATAAATGGGAAATGGGCAGTCAGTGGACTGATAATGTCTAAGTGGATTGGTAGATGGGGAGAATCTTTCACCTTGGAGCATTATTTGAGGAAGTGCAAATAGTCCGGGTATGTGTTGTTGTTTTTTTCCGCACTTCACTGCAGTTCCTTTCAGATGTTACTTAAAGGAATGTCCTGTCAAGGCTTTTGCGTTTTGGAGGTGAAATACACTGGAGACTGTTACAAGTCTCCAGGTTTAACCATGAAGTTTAAAGACATGAGTGATTTAGAGCTGCAAAGATTAATCGATTAGTTGTCAACTATTAAATTAATTGCCAACTATTTTGATAATCTATTAATCGGTTTGAGTTATTTTTTTATTTATATTTTTTTTATTCTCTGATTCCAGCTTGTTAAATGTGAATGCCTTCTAGTTTTTCCACCTCTCTGACAGTAAACTGAAAATCTTTGAGTTGTGGACAAAACGAGGATGTCATCTTGGGCTTTGGGAAACACTGATGTACATTTTTCACAATTTTCTGACATTTTATAGACCAGACAACTAAACGTTTAATCAAGTAAATAATAGACAGATTAATCAACAGTGAAAATAAGCGTTAGTTGCAGCCCTACAGTGATTACTAGTTCTGCTGTTTCCTTGGCTGTGGGCAAATTAATTAATGGGACAGAGTGAACTGCCTTAGAGAATCTGTTGATAAGGATGCAGATGTTACCTTTAGAAATTGGTAGTCCCATGACAAAATCATGGGCAATGTGCGACCAGGCTCGGAACAGGAAGAGGTCTTTGGAGGCTAGCCGGGGGTTGGTTTCTGTTCTAGTTCTGGACACACGTGTCACAGAGAAAAACACTCCACCTCCTCCTTCATGGAGGATCACCAATAGTGCCGAAAAATTAACACCTGCATCTGGGCCACGCCTTGGTGGCAAGCCAACTTAGAGCCATGTTCCAAGGTCAACACATCTGGACGAACAGATGGGGAACAAACAAGCAGTTAGGGGGGTGCATTACCTGACTATATCAAAACTGACCCTATCAAAACTAACCACATAAAGTTCCTGAAAGACCTCTTCTAACACAGGCCAAATATATCTATCGATGACACCATCTCCCTTGCCCTCCACACTGCTCTCTGCCACCTGGACAAGAGGAACAATATGTGAGAATGCTGTTCACAGACTAGAGTTCAGCATTTAACACCATTGTGCCCTCCAAGCTGCTCTCTGTGATTGGATCCTGAGCTTCCTGATGGGCAGACCCAGGCTGTGTGGATAGGCATCACCACATTCTTCACCCTGACCCTTAACATTGGCGCCCCCCAGGGCTGCATGCTTAGCCCTCCTGTACTCCCTGTTTACGCACAACTGCGTGGCCACACACAGCTCCATCATAAAGTTTGCTGACAACACGACCGCCATCGGCCTGATCACAGACGGTCTACAGAGAGGACGTCAGAGCTCTGACATCTTGGTGCCAAGACAACAGAGTTTGAGATGGATCTCGAAGGACCTGGTTGTGGACTACAAGAAGCGACGGTGTCCTGAGATAACTTTATTTATTAAATTTATAGGGATTTATTGCCAAGTAAGTAACACTTACAAGGAATTTGCCTTGGTTGTTTGTGCATACATAAACATATTAAACATTAATATGAAATAAACAAACAATTAATACAGAAACAAATATGTACATATAACTGTTTAACAAAAACTGGGGAGAGTAGTTCCTTGGTCATCTTTTCTTGATTTTTGTCTGGGTGGGTGGTGATGATGATGAGGGGGATGTGGGATGTTCATGTTGCAAATTGTATGTTTTGTGTGTTGTGTTAAAAAAAAAAACATTGTTAATCACAAAAAAGAAAGAGAAAAAAAAGAGGCTGTATGGATTAGTGCAGGATGTGCAAAAATGTTGCGGTATATGCAAAAGTTCAGGATATATAGAATGTGCAGAGGACAGGTATAGTCCACGATGAGGATTAAGGGGGCTTTCACACCTATCTTGTTTGATCCGGACTTTCGTACTTTTCAGTTTGATCCGAACGAAAATTACAGGTGTGAAACCTCACCCGGATGACGGTCAAACGGTCAAAACTTACCATCGAGAGTATCCTGACTGGCTGCATCACTGCCAGGTAACAGAGCCCTTGCAGTTGCTGCTCCATAACTGTGAAACCAGCTGCCATTAGATATCAAGAAGTGCTCCCTCCATTTCTGTTTTTAAATCTAGGCTAAAGACACATTTTTACTCACTGATCTCTTAATCTGTTATCATGTCTATAATTCTGTATTTGTGAATTGCTGCTTCTTGTTGTTGTTGTTGTTGTTGTTGTTGTTGTTGCATGGCATGTTCTTTTTGTGTTTTCTTTCTACAGCACCTTAGTGCTTTTTTGTACTGTGTTTAAATGTGCTCTGGAAATAAACTTTACTTACTTACTTATTGCCTGGTATGGTAGTTGCGCCGCTCTCAAACGTAAGGCTCTACAGAGGGTGGTTAAAACTGCTCAGCACATGAGCACCTGGGTAGCTTACCTGGTAGAGCGCATGCCCTACAGAGGCTTAGTCCTCAATGCAGCTGCGGGTTCAGTTCTGACCTGCGGCCCTTGGCTGCATGTCATTCCCCCTCTCGCTCCCTTTTCATGTCTTAAGCTGTCCTGTCAGAAAGAAAGGCCTAAAAATGCCCCAAAAAAAGAATCTTAAAAAAGAAAGCTCAGCACATCACCAGGATGGTGCTGCAATTACTGTCTATATATGTATAGATAGACACAAGTATTTGGCAATTATGCCTTAATTAATAAGAAAAAACTAAATATTCAATAAGGTCAAAAATGGAATCATGTAATCTAAACTAAACAATTAAAAAAATAGAAGCCAACTAAATAAAAGCCAAACCGGATATCCAGTTGTACCGGAAGTCCGGCTTGTCTCCATTCTAGAGAAATGGCTATTCTCATTCTTACATTAGCAACAACTCTTGATGTGTAGCAACTAATGTGTTTCAAGGGCGGATTTGTTCTATCGAGACTCGTCGCTGCACTGTTTTGTGCTATACAATAACATTAACTTAAAGGTTGCGTTTTAGTTGGTCTCTAATTTATATGTAACGTTAGTTACGTTAGTTTTGCTGTTAGCTACCAGCTCGCTAGCGCGTTAGCTGCCAAGCCGAGAGACCGAGCCATCGGTCATCTAGCTACTGTTAGAGTCTGTTAATGAGAAATAAATAGGACCTAATACCAAAAGAGAACTGTCGTTTTGTTTCAATAGAAGTTAATTGACCCGCTCCTAAATGCCCGAACAAGGCCCTAGGATGAATGGGTTTTCTCTCGGCGAACTATGCTGGCTGTTCTGTTGTCCGCCTTGTCCGAGTCGCATCGCGGCCAAGCTAGCTTTCCTCCCACCGGAGCCCACGTACTCGGTGCACGCCGATGCTAACGGGGTAACTAGCTTACATCTAACCGAACGGGCGGACTGGCAGTACTCTCAGCGAGAGCTCGATGCAGTGGAAGTTTTTACCACCAGAAGCAGTCGGGGTAACCGGGTCGGGTGTATGTTTGTGCGTTGCGCCCCGAACAGTCGTTACACGCTGCTGTTTTCCCACGGTAACGCCGTGGACCTTGGGCAGATGTGCAGTTTTTACATCGGCCTCGGCTCCAGGATCAACTGCAACGTGTTCTCCTACGATTACTCAGGCTACGGAGTCAGCACCGGCAAGCCCTCTGAGAAGAACCTGTATGCGGACATCGAGGCGGCCTGGCAGGTCCTGAGAAATAAGTGAGTATGCGCTATGACAGTATTATGGTTCAGCACATGACCTCAGTTTGGTGTTCATGTAGTACACTAGCCCCAATACATGCTCATATTTGGAAAGTTATAAGCTAAAGGTTTCTCATTTTTAACCAGTTGTGTGGTCTAAAAAGTCAACATGGGCAAAATGCGCATAAAAATACGTTGATGGAAACCCCACTACATACATGAAGGTAATGTTCATGTGGGAAAAAAGCTAACAATTTTTTTTAGAATAAGTGATAAGAACTTCAAAAGTACTCAAAGAAGTAGACCCTTTCAGCAAGTATAGTAAACCCTTGTTTTTGCACCAACAGTTTAGTGAATATAAAATTACGTTTGCAATCAGAAACAGGCGGAACCATAAAAATAGGTGCCACCTAGGGCTTCACGATAAGAGGAAAATATGCGATAACGTCACGATAACGATATTACTTGCGATACATAAACTGATATTAAAGTGTACTTTTTTCTGCTGCTTTCAGTATTGTGCTAAGATACAGCAAATTGCTTGTTGAATTGAAAAGAAAAATTCCAACAATACTTTATTGAACATTGAATTGGACATAAAAAGCATCATTAAAAAAAATGACAGTTACATGTTAAAGTGTAGTTTTCTACTGATTCTCTCCTTCAACTAATTAAAAAAAATCTTTGTCTTTCATGATATGTTGCATCCTTTCGCAATGTGTTTATTGTGCAAGTTGATATGGCCATAACGATAAAAAAAAACTATATTGTGTAGCCCTAGTGCCACCTTAGCTGATTCATACCCCATTCCCTCATCTTTTTTCAGGCATTTAGTTTTTCTGTTTGTCTATTTTAGCATTAACTCCTTGTTTTGCGGGGACCAGAGCTATATTTGTGACAATCTTCAGTCCCAGTCTCTGTGGTCTTGCTGGGGATTGTGTGGTTGGTTGGGCCACAGAGATTTTCCTGGCATTGATAGCTTCATCTTATTAAAATGTTTGATGCTATTTCAGGTGGTTGTACATATTTGTGGTTATATTTGCTTGAAATTTGCTTGTTTTAACCTGTCAACATCTTTTGAATCCAAAAAAAGGTTCCAAACAGCAGATTTTTTTGTCATGACGGGGCTTTCATAATGGCATTGTTCTGTATCACCATCACTGTGATACTTTTAATTCTGTTAAATGTTTGTTTTTCCTGTAAAGCTTCTTCTCTCTATGCACAGTTTGTTGCATAGCCTAATGCACACTTAAGATTTGTGGACAGAGCTTAGGGTGACATTTGCAATTCTTGGTTTGATCCCTGTTAAAGGCAAGCAAATGTGGCAGAATCAATGTCATGTGAGAATGAAATAGGAACAGAGGCCTGAATTTAGATTGTCATTTAAATACAATTAATCATGCTGCGTTAAGGGCTAGAATTATGTGGAACTGTTATGTTGTGGTGTCTCTCACAATAAATGGATTTGGTGATAAAGCTGAGGCTTAACTTCATTCTCATATGTAAACATTTTGTAATGATTGATTGGGGGCTCTACTGAATACATTTTTAATTTTTTTTTATTCGAAGCTTCTATTGAGGTTCTTGAAAGAAGCTTTGGTATTTTATGACCTCACCAACCCTAAAAGATGACTCAGTTTGAATAGTGATTCATTTGATTAAATGAGTTAGTCTTTTTTTATTAAATTAACTTTCTTTCATGAATATAACTCATCAGTTTTGTCAACATAAATACTTGCTAATCCAATAAGGGCATAAAATAGTGATGCAATAATTGCACTCTTAGGTTCTTAACAACATTATGCCATGACCGAAACAACACTTTGGAGTTATTGTAAATGTTTGGATCACAGGAGTTGAAAACAATCCTAAACAGCCAATCAAATTCTACAATTAGTACAATAATATTAGTGTAGCCTAATCTTCATCTGCAGCTGTGTAGAATTACCGTGTTTAAACAGAATTAGTAGACATGGGGGGAAAAAAGCATTTGAATGTTAATTGAGACTTTGAATGTCAACGTTATGAATGAAGCTTCAAACTATTTGCTACAGCCCTTTCAAGTCCTAATGCTTCCTGCTACCAGAACAACTGACACTGACTATTTCAGATTTTCTTTTACAGTCATGATGCCCAGTTATGGTGTGTATGTATATATATATATATATATATATATATAATTCATCCTCAAAGTTTTATAGTGAGTCTCTTGTCCTAATGTTGTATTCACAGCGCCCACACTGTGCTTTTGCGCCGTGAAATTTGCGTCATGGTCGCATCCATGCGAGTCGAAATATTTCACCCTGAGCGATCAGAAGTCGCATGAGTAATACACAACATAACAGTGTGATGCACCAAAGTCCAGTGTTCTGTGAGACAGCTGGCAGCCAGTGGGTACTTTGTCCATCCATGTGTGGGGTCATAATCCTCTATCAGGACGACTGCTCACTTCTGCCTAGTTGCTGCTTATCAGAGGCAGGATTTGTCCAGGCCAACAGATTGGTCACACCCAAGCTGTTATCTGAAGAGCTCTTATGATGGCATCACTTCACAAGACATACAGCCCAGCACCTCCTGCCCAAAGTGTGTCTGTCTGTCTGTGTCTCTCTCTCTCTACCCACCCACCACTGTCTGGTAACATTTCAAATGGTTCTCTACAGTGGACCACCCAGTGCATACCTGACACCAGGTATCCCCTTGGTCTCTAGAGTGTTTTTCCAAGTGCGCTCTAAAGAATTCAGATATAGTCATTCTCCTTTGCAAGTTTTGGTACTGAATGGAGTATGGTCCGTCTCATGTCTTCTAATAGAGCATGGACTGTTTATTAGCTTTAACGCATGCTGCACCCAGTTGATGTCGGTTCGAATCTACTGAACTTCCCTTCTCAACTACAACATGCAGTGGTTTCACTAAGCAATGGATAAATATTATGAATACATTTGCACAAAACATTTTAAAGATTTTATTAGTAAACTCCAACACTGAGTAGAGCTGGGCACATTATTCAACACTTATAATTTACACATTGGAATGTGTACATTTAAAGGTTTCTGTCAATGTTTTTGTCATGCTTGTATGATCAAAACTCGTGAAGCTAAATACATGACAAAGTTATCCAAATCCTTTTAAATGTGCCTCCAGGCCTTTGCTTGCTTCAAAAGAAGTACCTGTCATATTGTCTAACCATGTGTGAGGGCTGTGTCTTCCAATTTATATTATTTTTCTGTCTGTCTGTGAACAGATTATCAAGGACTATCATCTTCATCCTAACACCGGAATAGTCTCATCACTGTGATACAACAGTCATCTCCGTTTGCACTCCTCACTCTCTTTATAAGACAGTTATCAGACCGATGGGTCTGATAAATGTCTGTCTATAGCCTAGTCTATGTCTATGTATTTCTCACACCAGTCTTTCCCTTAGTTCCACATTTCTACTGCTAGTTATGATACCGACCTGCAGACTGCCACGGTGTTGCCATAGAGCTCTCCTCTGTCATCTGTGCAAATGCATGTGCAGCCTCTATGGTTAGACAGATATTGGCCTTTTATTAAAATAGGATATCTACCATTGAGGACTGTCTATTAATGACACAATCCACAGTGTGATCTTGAAGTCTTGCATTTTATGACATTGATTGTGTACGGTGAACTCTCAACCTGAATTGATTGATTAGGCCTGTCACGATAACACATTTTGCTGGACGATAATGTCCCAGAAATTATTGCGATAAACGATAATATTGTCCTTCCGAGACCATCCAATATAATGATAATGGAATAATAATGCAGGTACACCTTTTCAAAGATCAATACACTTTTATTTCCAAAGAATATTCAACACTGGAACTGGAAGACATTTTAAATATCCACAATATGTCTTTGAATGCAGCATTCCTCGAGTGTTTGTGCGATAGACTGCAGACTCTGTACTACATTTAACAATTATTTATTAAATATAAAATTTAAATAGTATATCATTAATAAATTATCGATTTATATCTGCCACATGGTGAGTAAATGTACCAAAATAGTTCTGTTTTTCAGTCTTCATTTTGGCGAAGGTGCAGCTACTTTCTTCTGCTGTCTGCAGACCAGAGCTTCGCGGGGGTGGGCACACACACACACACACACACACACAAACAAACACTGGCGCAACTCTGACACACTTTCCGCACTCAGTGTCTGCGGACAGCTGTAGGCTTATACCGGTGATGATGATGACTTTCCTGAAACCGCTTGAGAGACAAGTCCACAGCGTGTATGTCCGAGCCTGTCTCCACCGCCTACACCTGCAGGTTGTCAACTGTGTGGTTTGGAATGAAAGGGAGAAAACAGGACCCAGAGTAACACGGCGGATACCGCCCATATATTTTTTTGTTTTTTTTTGACGGCGCCTTAACTGCAAAGTGCTGCGGGAAAACCTGCTCCAACTCCCAACTAGCGTTTCTCTGTCTCTCCGCCTGGAGTCCCGCCCCACACAAAGACCATGCGACTGGGTTCACTCCTCTCTACGCTAAGGAACCGAGAGTGGTCCTCCAGTCTCAGAGAGAGAGAGAGAGAGAGAGAGAGAATGCAAATTGAAATTATCGCGGCCGGAAAAATGATCGAGCTCTTTTTTTTTTTAATCGTGCGATTAATTGATTTATTGACTATCACCACAAGCCTAATTATGATGTAACCTTTAGATCAGATTCCATACAAGTGTACATCAATATTTGCTAGAGTTGGGTCATTTTCCGGGTTTCACCGGTCTGATCCTGTGTTCGAAGCTAAACTGGTTTGATTTGTGTTTGGGTTTGATTTTATGCTAATCAGATGAACCGGCATTCGTCACTGTGACACCTTCTGGCAAATTAAAAAGTGGCCTACATAAGCAATGTGCCGATGCCGTCACGGCTCTAAATCCAACTTGTATTGCAAGCAGTGTTGGACAGTAGCGTTACTACTTCTCAATAGCTCTGCTGTTTTTCTGAATCAAATAGCTTTTCAGTAGCTTAGCTCTTTTATCGATCAATTAGTGCAGTAGCTCAACACAAGCTACATTTCCCCGAGCATTCTGAAGCTCAAGCACATTATTTCAGTTTTAGTGCATCTCTTAAAACTGCTGAGGATCACTGACATCATGCCAAACTTGGGCGTGTATGTCGTGTACATGGATGTATCAAAAAATAGCTCAGATATAGTGAACTTCTCCTCTCATTATGGTCTCTTTGATCAGTTTCACTCGGGAGTGGCTAAGACAAGTGCGAAACCTAGTGGTAAAATTTAGTATACTGGTCTGGTGTTTGGCTTGAAATCAAACTGGTTTAAAAACGTTTACACCGGCCCAAACCTAGTTTGCTCTGTTACAGAGATTAGTGTGCAGCCCACCCACTAGTCAAATCATTTTGCTAGAGAGTGTTGAAAAACATGAGAGATCATTTTGTCAAAGCTAAAAAAAAAAAGGGCTTCATAGAAAAAGTGTTCTTAATGGTGTTAGAGGCAGACAGTCATTTTGATTTGGAGATGAACGACAGCCACGTTAATAATGTAAGATAAGATAAATCTGTTTGGAGGTACGTCAGTCTTTAACATTACTGTATTCACTACTGTTGCCAGGCAGCCTGCTTTCCTTTACTTCCGCCCTCCTCTTCTTCTCTACTACTCACAGATTATTTAGTTTGTACGTCCCGTTTCAGAGAATACTGCAACGAACAATGCGTTGAGCATAAACGTCGCCGTGCATGCTCGTAGCCAGCGCACCATCTACGGGGGCTCGCGCACGAGTATACCCAAGCCTCTAACGTTACTGTATAAAACTTGCATACCGCTCAAAACCCCAATAAAAAAAGCCAAAGTAATGTTCCCTCAGCATTTTGTTTTGTTGCTAAGCTGTGTGGAAAACGAGCGATGACGTTAAATCAACTGTTTAACGTAACGGTATCCTAGGGTACCGTCTATTTGCTGGATTTTTTCGGAGGTAACGTTAGCTAACGTTAGCGAATAAGCCCACTGATGGCGACGTTATTGTATGTTTAATGATGACAGTAGTAGTGGTTATAGTGAGTGAAAATATGATGTGAGATGCGCATTGCAAAATGTGTTATGTATTTGGAATTGTTCATTAGCTATGTGTGATATCTGTAAAGATTAATGGACTCACAGTAGTAAAATTAGGCTAAAACTGATTTTCTTCTGATCCACAAACTGTGTGAGAAAGGACAGAGAAGGGACGCTAACATTATATCCTGGAATGTAATTGTAAGACGATGCTTTTGAGAAACGATTGCAAATGAATCAAACTGTTGCTAAAAGGAACTACACGCCGTTTTCACTTCGGTAATGTTACTGTTGACGTTCATAACACCCTTCACCCCACTGCAGAAAAAAAATTCTAGTGGAAACATGGAACATTAGCGGCAGACTAGTGCTAGCCACTTGTAGGCGTATATGCAGACCCGTCAGGTCCAGAGGAATTGCATCCCTCAGTACCTGTGGTACTGTAGAAAAATGAGTAGCGTCACGTTTTTAGAATTGTGGCATTGTCTCTTGGTACCAAATTATCGGTTCTCATGACATCCCTGACCAATAAGCACAGTGAACATTCTCGCATCAATTGTCGTGATGCATTTTGGTTTACTTGGATTTTTTCTCTGTGTGGAAAGAAACCGAACAAAGGGGAAAAACACTCCCAAAGTTTACAAACTCCTCAACTGATTTGGACCAGAGCAAACCAACTATAGAGGCCTAAACCCACTGAAAGCGTCTGACGTCAAACTGCTTTGTCTACTCCGACCTTGTTTCGATTTTGGAGCGTCAAAATGAGGACCAGGGTGACCAAAGCTGTTTTTTCAGCTTTGGTCTTTCAGCATGTAGCTGCACTACATGTTTGGAGAAAGTTACTGTAATACGCTATGTAATGATGTGATCCGAATCAAAATTTTATATTAATGTGTATTCAGGCGCAGTAGCGCCAGCAGGGTATACTATTTCATAGTATGCACAAAAACTGCGCCAGAAATCAGCTTTTCTTATAATATTTAATGTGTATGAGAGAGTGCTCCTAGCATACTTTTATCATATGAGAGAGGGAGGGGACACTGTACGGAGATATGAATAACAATATTTCTCTGTGTGCCATGTAAACATAATATCCCTAATATGATCAAAAATGGGATAAGCCTCATAACCGCAATATTTATGTCCATGCATGTAACACACGATTCAAACAACATGCTAGCTTCGTCCGTTTGTTTAGCAATGCTCAGTGTCCAGCAACCAGTTTATCAATGGATCGATCGGATCATAAAAATGAACATTCTGATTAATAGTGGATGGGTTGTTGGTGAAATAACGTATAATTAATGTGAAAAAAGTATTACTGTGAACAGAGCAGAAGCAGAGCAGAGCTACTGTCGGCTGCTGCTCCTGTGCGTATTTATGCATTGTCATTAGATGCATTGCGATTACTGCTGCCAGCGCTACTGTTCAGGCGGGCCAAAACTGCTGTGCACTTTCGCTGCACGTCCGTCTCTGTCTCATCGCTGTCTCACTGACTGAGTTCATTGTTAATCAGTGAAACTGGCCACACCAGGCGTGAGAGCAGCGCGATAGTGGTGTGTATACGGCACTCTACAAACTGTCTTCTATTTACGGTGAAACAGTGAGCCGAGGATGTTAGCGATCGTGTGAATCACGCTCATAACTCATTGCGTATATAGCAATATAGTGACCTTTTCTAAAATACTGCTGGCAGGGCTCCAGACTAACTTTTTGCCTGGGTTGCACTGGTGCGTCTAACATTTTTATTTAGGTGCACCAGCACAAAATGTAGGTGCACCCAAATTTTTCCTCGCGTCGCCATTAGCGCTGAATGGCGATACACAATATATAAAGCTCTGTATTTTTTTACAAAGTGGGCTAAATGTTCAGTTTTAAGTCAAAGCCACTTTTCACAAGCTCTTTTATTAAAACAGATTGTGGTTAAAATAAAATGCAAAGACAGGGTTTCCTTTACCAGTTTGAAAATATACAGCTGCAACACATGAAATAAATAGCCTAGGATATATATAAATAAAATATATCTATCTATCTATCTATCTATATATATATATATATATATATATATATATATATATATATATATATATATATATCTCTGAGAAAGCTCATTGACTTGTTTTCAACAACAATAACAGAGAGAGAGGACGCCCGGATAGCTCAGTTGGTAAATATAGAAGTTTGATTCCGACCTGCGGCCCTTTCCTGCATGTCATTCCCCCCTCTCTCTCCCCTTTCATGTCTTCAGCTTTCCTATCAAAATAAAGGCCGAGATCTAAAAAGGCAGAGGGAGTGTGATGGACTGAAGCGTATGCTACACACAGAGTGACGGCTGACTCATTATGAATGGGTCCAGCACGGGTCGAATGCACTTTGGCGGGTCAACGGCGTTACACACGTCTTGTGTAGGCTATGAAATGTCTGTATCATCACTGCGCTGCATTTTTATGAACTGTGATATTCTGGCCATGGGTCACATCTCTCACCCAGGTCCAGCAGGCTCCGTCGTACACGCTATTAGGCTACTCAACGAACTGAAGTTAGTTGCATCTAATAACTTTTGTGTTTTTCGCCATGGCGGCCGCAATAACAGAGAGTTACCAGCGGAAACACTGGTACCAATACAGGTTTCCCTCTCATACTTAACAATATACAGCTGTGTTAATAACAAAACTGTAGACAAATGTCAGCAGTTTGGACCGGTAGCGCTGTGTCTCTCCATGTTGCAATGGGGCGGGGCCGCGCGGAGGAAAGATCCAAACACAGGCACGGCTTTACAGAAGGAATGGGTCATGTAACGCAACATTAAACCATATCGATATAAACGACTCGGATGCGAGGACGTTAGGTGCACCGGTGCGACCTAGGAAAAAATCTTAGTCGCACCCTTACAAATTTTGGTCGCATTTGCGACCAAATTGGTCACACGCTAGAGCCCAGGCTGGTTCTGTGGTGTTGGCGCTTTAAATATGTCTGCAGTGCGCCATAGAAGCTTTAATTGAGGCGCGTTGATTATCGCTTTCAGTGCGTTTGGGCCTTAGGTGTGAAAACGCTTTTAGTCTTACCAATGAAAAATGGTATTTCTGTTGTTAATTTATGGTTTTTTAAGTATCAAGTTGTCTTATTTGTTCTATGTAAAATCACTATTAATCAATCTGGCCTTTCTGTGTGTTGTTGTACAGGTATGGTGTACCACCTGAGAACATCATCCTGTACGGTCAGAGTATCGGCACTGTGCCCACCGTTGACCTGGCTGCTCGCTATGAATGTGCTGCTGTCATCCTCCACTCCCCACTCATGTCAGGGCTACGGGTGGCCTTCCCCGATACACGCAAAACCTACTGCTTTGATGCCTTCCCCAGGTGAGACACACACACACACACACACACCTGTTACCTGGGCAACTAGCAACCGTTCACAAGACAACAACCTTTGTCGTCTGCATGCTCTGAAACCCTCTAAACCAGAGATCTTCAACAGGGGGTCCTCAGAGTTACTGCAGGGGGGGGGAACCAAATTATTGTAAAAAAAAAATGTTACACTGTTTTACACAAAGCGTGTTGAGGGGGGGGGGGGGCTGCGCTGAGCTATAATTTTTTTTGGTCGCAGTTGATCCGGCTAGCCAAATTTTCTTCTGTCTCCCAAGTAGGTGTAATTTAGAGTCATCATTAAGTAACAAAACAATCGGGTCAGTCGGAATTCGACATCCAATCGCATCAGATATTATTGATGTTGTTTTATTCCAGAACTCATGCACCTGTTCACACTCCCACACCATGTGCAGGAAAGTTCCAGTTTGTTCAGGTTGGCAGAACGTGCAATAGGGAGTAGGAATGGCTTTAGAGACGTATCTCTTCTGAGGCGTCCAACATGTCCTATGGCATATGTTGAAGTGGATCTGCTGGTGATTTGGGTTCTTGGAACAGTGGGAAATGTTGTCCCAAACTGTCTCCCAATTAATTACGTTCCCCTCCGAGCTCAGTTCTCGCTCCCATTTGTTTACTATTGGGAGTTCTCCTACGGATACTTGCATCAGTTTAGCATAAATCCCGGACAATAATCCTCTCACAGGAGAATCAACAAGCCATTTAATGATTGGGTGCATTTCAAGACTTTTCCCCCATGGTACTCAATAACATTTTAGGGCTGATCTTAAAGGGACAATATGTAGCTTTTCTGCATTAAAATGTCTAAAAACGACCATACTTATATATATTTTTTGAGTTGTGTAGTTACACTATCCCAAATGTTTCCATCAAATGGCAAACCCAGAGAAATGTTATTCTATTTTCAGACACGTCATGTTTCATTTAGCTAGTCGCCTGTCAGTGGCGTCATAACCTTTCACCATCTAGTTACTCATAACTACCGTGAAAACCCAGATGATACGTTCGAGAGTAATTGTAAATCATACAATGTCACAGAAAAAAATACTGGTAACACTGCTTTTTCTGCCAAAATGCATAATTTTGTGATTAATAACATTCCACTTTGCAACACAGTAATACAGCTGAAACCTTATTTATTGATACCAATATTAATCCAGCTTAATGTTACTACAATGTATGTGCTGGTTGACAAGTAGCTAACAATGCTTGGTGGATAACATCATAGGGTTACAACATCGTTCAACACTCTCATCAAGTTATTAGTAGTATGATTGTTTTGACCATGGATAAAAGCAGCACTGCGCTAACCCACGAATAAGTTCACTAGTAACGTTAACGTGTATAGATAGACAATCTAATGCTAATTTAGCCAGCTAGCACACTCCGCTCTGCCTGCCTCATTCCCCCGGCACAAAGAGACATCATTCTGGATGATAGCTGACAACACAGCCGGGACATGTAGCAATAGCTAGTTACCGTTAACCCCAGCCGGTGCTTACGGCGATAACGCTAGTTTAATGAAGCGTCGGGAAACAGAGAATATCAGACCCAGGCATCCAAGTCACAACATCGTCCATCCATAATGTTAGCTAGCTAGCTACGTCTCCGTAAACGCTAACGGTGTTTGTACCGAAAATCTCCTCCCTGCCGAATTTCTCCCCCCTTCGCGTTTAGCTGTCTTTACAGTTAGCTAGCTAAATTAACCCGACAACACGTGTGTTAAGCACCAAAACGAAAAGTGAAGGGGGAGATCGGGCAGCTGGGAGATGTTCTGCTGCTGCACAACAGGCATCGAACATCATCGCCATCGCGGAGAATCCCCACCCACACCTGTCTGTCAGCCTCGTTGAGTAGCTAGCTAGCGTTAAAACAAACCTGTCCGCCCAGTAAAATCCAAAAGGTGACATTGGCATGTGAAATAGACTGTGATAGTGTGGTAAAACCTGCTAACGTTAGCTGCTAATGTTAGCTTGCCGGCTCACTAGCTAACTGGTTAGCTACCAATACAGATTGAATCAAGAAACACGTAATTATGTTGGGGAAACTGCAGCCATTTTATTAGCATGATATGAATAAACGTTACTAAACGTAACGTGAATAAACTTGAATGGGTAAACTCGTCCGTGAACAGCATTCTAATCAACGATAGTGTTTAGCAATAAAAACTCCCATAATTCCACGCAACTTCCCTACATCATCAAACGTCTGTGTTTACAATCCATTGTTTTGCTCTCAGGTCTTCAAAACTTATACCTTCATCATTGAATAACTGGTCTGGAGTATAAATACCTCTGTCACTCCACTGGTTATAAACAAAAGGTTTGTTACCAGACATTAAGTGTATGTTGTGCCAAATTGGGGTGTTCAAATGCCACTTATTGGTGTAGCGTAGTTGCTCCTCTACCTGTTTAAATTTGGTCAATGTGTTGGTGATAATAGGGCCATAGGCGAGCATACACCTTTTTGGATACACACCTGTGAAGGCAAGGTCTTGCAGTCTTAGACTTCCAGTGAGGTTTTGCTCTATTTCTCTCCATGGGACTGTAGATGAGGGGTCCATCCACACTCTGAGGGTCCGTAGCTGAAAGGCTCTGTGGTACACTTTAAGGTTAGGGAGGGCCAGGCCTCCCCATGTTTGCGGTACGTTGCAGGGTAGAGTATTTTAGCCTGGGTTGTTTATTATTCCAAATATACTCCCGAATTACGGTATCAAGTTTCTTCCAGAAATTTATTGGTGGGGGTAAGGGGATCATTGTACTTAAGAAATTCACACGAGGAACTATGTTCATTTTAACCACAGAAATCCTGGACCGTAGCGATGCCGGCAGCGCAGACCAATTGGCTAGATCCCTTTGAACACTACTTAGTATGTACATTTTTTTAAAGTGTTTTCATTACAGAAAAATACTTTGCACACCTATAACGTCGTGGGGGATAAGTAGATCAAAGGATGCAGAGAAACTCCCACGTCTAACTGGCAAAATGGAGTTTATATGCAACTTCTGCAAGTTTTTCAAAAATTAAAATGTCTATCCCAACATATTATTAGCAAATATAAATCAGCCTATTTGTGAAAAAAAACACATTAATGATAGGCTTACTGGCGAGGTAAGGTAGTCATTAAGGTAGGCCATTCACAGATACAGTTCATCCTAAATGTTTACCATTAAAACATGATTTATAAATTCACATCAACAATTATTTTTTATAGCTTAGTTTTCTATGCACTAAAAAGGTATGAAAGCTTTAGGCTTTTATTGTAGGCCCAGTTAAATATGCAACTTAATTTTATGAAATATATGTAGTAGGGGGTCCCTGCTCTGTCTTTCTCTGATAAGGGGTCCTTGGCTTAAAAAACGTTGAAGACCCCTGGTCTATACTTCTAATACTACACTCATGTGACCATACGCGACACACCCACTACGCGACACACGCACTACTGCCTAAACAAACTAACTGGTCATATCTATTGTGGACGTTGTTTTGAGGGGCGCGTTTAAGATTAGTGCTGGGCGATGAAACGATTAACTTTGGATGTATTTTACTTGATTTGGATAGATCTAACAGCCTATCGCACAGCAGAAATACGCCATTCCATTTCAGAAGGTGGTGGTAATGCACACCAAAAGTTGTTTGCCAACCGTCAGAAAAACATCAATAGAAGAGGTTTTTTTGGATTGCACATCAAAGTACACGCCCATTTCCTACTCAGAGCATTGTTTGAGCTACCGGCAGTGAAGAAAATGTAAGAAATCAGTTGAACCGAGGGGCATGGGCACGAAAGCGACGGTGAAAGTGAATTTGCGTCATCCTCCAAAGCTGAGGAAATTGTTGACAAAAAAGGTAACACGACGTCAATTATACGGAAGTGGTTATCTCAAAAGCGACGAAGCGCAGATTAACACACAAAATATGCCGCCGGTCGGTGTCGACCAAGACGGGAAACGCAACCAATCTTTTCTGTCACTTGGAAAAGGTACCGTCCCAGCAAACGCAGCAAGATTTTGAAAATGCGGGCCCATGTTAACATTAGTCTGCCCACAAGTTTTGTCCAACATCCTAGTGGTTCTTCTGCTGTTAGCAGCGCTAGTGGGTCTGAAAAACAACAATCAATTGTGTCGTCTTTTGCAACCATTGCCCCATATGAAAAGTGAATGTGATAGTAGTCACAGCTTTTGCATTTACATTACTTACTTGTACTGTTTTGTTAAGGCAGATAAAGCACGTTTGCAAAGTAAAATGTTTACATTTGGATGTTACTCAATATGTTCTTTTATCACACAATATATTCTAAACCAAGCCATGTTTGCACAGTTAAATGTTACATTAGGTTATTCTTTTTTAATGTTAATTAACTATATTCTAAAGTTTAACTAATGAACCCTCTGGTTTCTTCAGGCTTCCGTCATTATCAGGATACTCTTCAAACTGGCAGCATTATCAAATTATATATCGTGATAAATATCGATATTGATCAATATGGAAAAAATTATCGTGATCATATTTTTTGCCATATCGCCCAGCCCTAGGGCAGATTCACATAGATTCAACACATAACCATGCATGAGACATTTGTGAGAGCGAAAACTCCAGTGTCTGAGTGGTGAAGCAAGGGCAGCGCCCACTGGTGAGCGATGTCGGAGGTATTGCAGCAGCTGTGTGAGGGGAAAAAAGCGAGAGGAAAAGGAGATGGCAAAGACGATGTAAAGTGAGTAACGGTAAACGACAAACTTCTTAAGACACGGTGGCTTTATCTGTTGTGAACACTGTCGGTAAAGTGAAGTCTGTTACAACATGGAAACTGCAGTGCACACAGAGTGTCACACGCACAGTACACCTTTTACAGTGGGGCAAAAAAGTATTTAGTCAGCCACCAATTGTGCAAGTTCTCCCACTTAAAAATATGAGAGAGGCCTGTAATTTTCATCATAGGTACACTTCAACTATGAGAGACAAAATGAGAAAAAAAAATCCAGAAAATCACATTGTAGAATTTTTCTTTTTGAATTTTTTTTGCAAATTATGGTGGAAAATAAGTATTTGGTCAATAACAAAAGTTCATCTCAATACTTTGTTATATACCCTTTATTGGCAATGACAGAGGTCAAACGTTTTCTTTAAGTCTTCACAAGGTTTTCACACACTGTTGCTGGTATTTTGGCCCATTCCTCCATGCAGATCTACTCTAGAGCAGTAATGTTTTGGGGCTGTCGCTGGGCAACACGGACTTTCAACTCCCTCCAAAGATTTTCTATTGGGTTGAGATCTGGAGACTGGCTAGGCCACTCCAGGACCTTGAAATGCTTCTTACGAAGCCACTCCTTGGTTGCCCGGGCGGTGTGTTTGGGATCATTGCCATGCTGAAAGACCCAGCCACGTTTCATCTTCAATGCCCTTGCTGATGGAAGGAGGTTTTCACTCAAAATCTCACGATACATGGCCCCATTCATTCTTTACTTTACACGGATCAGTCGCCCTGGTCCCTTTGCAGAAAAACGGCCCAAAGCATGACGTTTCCACCCCCATGCTTCACAGTAGGTATGGTGTTCTTTGGATGCAACTCAGCATTCTTTCCCCTCCAAACACGACGAGTTGAGTTTTTACCAAAAAGTTCTATTTTGGTTTCATCTGACCATATGACATTCTCCCAATCCTCTTCTGGATCATCCAAATGCTCTCTAGCAAACTCCAGACGGGCCTGGACATGTACTGGCTTAAGCAGGGGGACACATCTGGCACTGCAGGATTTGAGTCCCTGGTGGCGTAGTGTGTTACTGATGGTAGCCTTTGTTACTTTGGTCCCAGCTCTCTGCAGGTCATTCACTAGGTCCCCCCGTGTGGTTCTGGGATTTTTGCTCACCGTTCTTGTGATCATTTTGACCCCACGGGGTGAGATCTTGCGTGGAGCCCCGGATCAAGGGAGATTATTAGTGGTCTTGTATGTCTTCCATTTTCTTATAATTGCTCCCACAGTTGATTTCTTCACACCAAGCTGCTTACCTATTGCAGATTCAGTCTTCCCAGCCTGGTGCAGGTCTACAATTTTGTTTCTGGTGTCCTTTGACAGCTCTTTGGTCTTGGCCATAGTGGAGTTTGGAGTGTGACTGTTTGAGGTTGTGGACAGGTGTCTTTTATACTGATAACAAGTTCAAACAGGTGCCATTAATACAGGTAACGAGTGGAGGACAGAGGAGCCTCTTAAAGAAGAAGTTACAGGTCTGTGAGAGCCAGAAATCTTGCTTGTTTGTAGGTGACCAAATACTTATTTTCCCGAGGAATTTGCAAATAAATTCATTAAAAATCCTACAATGTGATTTTCTGGATTTTTTTTCTTCTCATTTTGTCTGTCATAGTTGAAGTGTACCTATGATGAAAATTACAGGCCTCTCTCATATTTTTAAGTGGGAGAACTTGCACAATTGGTGGCTGACTAAATACTTTTTTGCCCCAATGTATGTTTACTGAAATCGCACACTTTTTGCGGTTATGTAATCGCACAGTGACAATGCGATTCAATATCAACACTTTGAGTCATGATTCGATACAATTCAATACCGATTTCGCTTGATATTTGTGATATATTTTGTGCATTATTGATGTTTTAGTTTACCCCAAAACTTATTTCATTATTCTTAACAGGTGCACTCCAATTATTAGCGGCAGGCTGGTTTGACCACGGAGATGTAGGATGTATTAACTTGTGAAAATGGCGGCGAGGAAGCTGCAGCGGTTGCGATTGAAACAGTGAACACTGAACCATACAAATGTAATTTATTTCAATTAGTACCACTATACTGTAGTCGGATAGTGAGAAAACAAGCCTGTATAGATTTTTTGCAGGCGCCAATAGGTGGGGGAAACGCTCTGCCCAGTTACATTTTAACCTATGAATAAGAGTAATTTCCAGTCAGTGCAACGGCCTCCTGTGATTTGAGACAACACTACCCTGTTGAAATTTCCACACTACACAGTGAGTACACGGTGTACCCAGTGGGCTACATTTAAGTGTACTAACGGAAGTATCCAAATTGAGACACACCTTGGGTTGGTTCTGTTATTACCCCCATGTTTCTTAGTCTTCTATCCTCAGTTATTTTTTTCTTGCATGATTCTTTTCTTGCAATGATATGACAGATTTTGAACAATTGTTTATCCTTTCATTCATATTTTTCCTAACCCACCATGCTTTTGTTTGAAGTGCACTGCTTTATCCTTTTGTCAGAACGTTATTGATATGCACCCCTTACACGCATGCAAGTTTGTGACAATTGTGATAACAGAAAAACAGACTTTTGTCATAGTGTTAGGTTAAATAACTCTGTACCTTATTCAAACTGCAGGCTTGTGATTAATCTTTTCGGGGTTGACTGAAAAAAGGCACCAACTTGCAGTCATGGAATTCCCAGCCCACATGCTTCAAAGTAATGGCTTTTAATATACAGAGTTTATACAGAGCTTCTGTTTAATTAAATCTATCTCGCTGCAGATGGCCCGTCTTATCGCTACTGCTTAGGAGTCAGCAAAGGGAGCATGCTGTTTCTGCATATTAAGTGTTTTCAAAGTAGAATATTGCCATGGATCGATCATTTTAATCAGTTACATCAATTAAACCATCTGTAAAATTAGTGATAATAAAACAATGGGTGTTCGACAACCTAATGTAGCAATTTTTTTTATCAATGTCTCACCCCACTTTTTTTTAGGAGGAAAGCAGCAATTACTACCCATCTGCACGGTTCAGTCGCTCACAGTGCTGTGTGTTAGGAAGTGTTTTAACAGAATGAATTGGGGTGCTATTTTTTGGGGGGAACTGGTGAACCAGGAGCACAACAGATTACAGTAAACAAAGGATCAGAAATGAATGAGAGATGAATGAGATGAAATGTATAGCTAATACGATCCATACAAAATGCCTGGATCAGCCATCACTCATACAGCTATTGCAGTGAGTGACACATTTTTGGTCCTGCTTTTAGGACCATCAGTGAAAGTATTTTATCATTTTAATCAACTTTTGTTAAGTTAAGTGTTAACTTAGGGAATCACTCATATCCTGGCTAAACATTTTATTTAAATTTTGATTGATCCCCAGTGGGGAAATTACAATTTACACTCTACACACAGGCCTGAAATACACACACATGTTCAGGTCCTATACGACTGCTGGCCCTTGACTGTACTGATAAACGGTAAAAGCGCCGCGGCCACAATGCTGTGAAAGCTTCCCGAACGTCATTTTTCAGTGTCTGGTTGTTCACCCTCCCCACAGCAGTCTCCTCCGCTCCAGCTGATCTTTCTAATGAAGTTAACCAGAGCTAACGGCTAAACCGGAGCTAATCGTTGCTTGGTCTCTGTGCCCGTACCCATTAACTTTAATTTTAGACTCAAGCTCAAATAAAATCCAGCATTTTATTAAGTTGGTTGTAAAAGTTTTAAACTACAATCCAGAGTTTTTTGAATGACGGATATCTTTTAAGATGATATATTCAGTGCAACAGGACACATTACGTTATAATACAAAACAGCGTGTTTATTAGGATCCTCACACGTTCAAAAACGAATCATGATCTTGACAACACTCCTACTAAAAAAGCGACATTACAAAATTTCATTTTAGACATTCATTTCCTATTCAAAAACAATGATCTATAACAAACAAAATGAACAAGAACTAAGTTTGTAATCCTTAGTGTAATATGATTAAACAGGAGTTAGGAGGAGACATGCCGTGCCCAAAGATTTATAATAACACGTAAGCAACTTTCTGTATGGATCATAGTAGGCTATGGTTTTAAGTTAATACATTTGGGCTCCGGATAATCCGGTATGAACCATAACATTTATGAAAAACCAACCTGATTTAATTGACAAAGCACATTATAAGCTACACTTCATCTGTATCATCTTCTAGTTTTTTTTGTTATTTTTTTCTAAATTATGTTGATGTTGTAGTCATTGTTTTCAATATAATTAGGCTAATAAACCTTTGTTGTACTAGTTTAATACTGAACGCAGCCATTACACGCCGTGCCGTCACATCTCGCACCGCCACAATTAAACTCTCAACCTGTGGGAAAGACTGTTGACTATTTACATACTATGTGTATTATATGCTCTGTCTAAATATAACTACCAGTATGATCGTTTACAAATTGTGACGAAGTGGGGGCTGTTATTGTAAACTCAGCAAGTCTTTTTGTTGAATGCCAATGAAGGAGCTGTTGAATCACCTAAAAAGTTGTTTTCTTGTCGAGTAACACCGTCTTTAACAAACAAATATTAGGTAGGTGAAAAAAGCAAGCATCAAACTGGAACACAGCATGTAACAGCTCAACAAAAGCTGCATTCCTTATCTGCAACTTGATGTGGAAATATTCCGCCCATATCTTGTATACTTAATTTAATTATAGTCATATGTCAGTGCAGTTTATGTAATCTAACTGATAAGTCAAGTAATGAGTGGCGAGTGTTTGTCTTGTATATACATGTTGAGAAATCTTGCACACAGCTCAACCTGGTGTCTGTAGGAAGCCAACTGCTACACTTGCGGTGTCAGTATGAGCCACTGTTCTGTTTTGACCAAAAACTGGTGGCTACTTTAGAGCCAAGGAGTGCCATTATGACAGTGTTGTTGTGGTAATATCATGCCACCTCACTGGGTTCATCATTTGGTCACACAAGGGATCACTGCTTGTGTGAACAAATTACAACAGTCAATGTTAAAATTTAATGAGTATGCTGTCTCCACAGATTTGTAGTCTGCAGTGTAGCATGGTGAGGAATATTAAGTGTAGGTTTCCGCAAAGTGTTGTAAGATTGGACGGCACATTGGGACGTGCTATCTGTGTGTATGATCTACAGGTGTGTGTGTGCAGAGTGGTGTTAAAGCAGTCCACTGTTGTCAGGGCTGTGAGAGGAGAGCGAGGCGATAATTATTTTATGATCCTTATCAAGTTCAGTTATTGCTCCAGTGCCACACAGTTCACCAAGACGGTATTTTCGGTGTAATATGTTAGCACTTAAGGCCCTGACACACCAAGCCGCCAACGACCAACTGTCGGCCTGTTTTTGGCCAATTCATCTGATTGGCTGTTCAGCTTGGAAACAAGAGTGAGGAAAACAAACAAACGACTGTGACGGGCACACAAGGCTCCTTACATTTTTGATTTAATCTGATCAATCCAATACACAGAGCTGTCAAAACGGGTCAAAGATTACTTTCGAATGTTCCTTCCGAAAACACAGGTTCGAACTATTGGAATAACTATTTTTGTACACGTCCATAAAAGGCAAAGTAGCATACAACGAGATGTACATAACTACTTGTTTAAGCATATTTATTCCAACATAACATGTCTTTTAAAAGATCTCTATATACCTTCAAGTTACAAAATAAGCTAACGTTAATAAACCATGATATTTAATATAACAACCGTAATAGACCTCTCTCTGCGCCCTCTGCACCGCTAAACAATTAGCCCTATCGCAAGCAAGCTAGCTTGCAGAGATGCTCACAAGTCATTTTTTGGAAGTCCAAGTCGAGTCTCAAGTCTTTGAGCTGCTCTAATGTCGAAGTGGAAATCAAGATAATAGTGGTAGCGCCACACCAGTTACAGAACAACATGCATCTCAGTGTCAGTCCAAATTACGCAGAATAAGCAGTTTGAACTCACTGATGTAATGCAATTTATTTATTTTCTAAGTGTTAGCATGCTCAGTGAAACGGAGTCCAGCGCGAGGGAGATCCGACTCAGAGGAGGATAGGTTAGTGAGGCCAGCGTCTCCACAGCAGGTGACAGTGCGCACGGATCCGCTGCGCCACGCATGGATGAAATAATGAAATAGTAAATAGGACTAGAGTAACAGAAATATGTGCATCACATGAGTTTGCCCACCCGACACAGCGTTTGTTCATGGGGAGAGGCACAGTCCAGTGAGCCATCTCCCGATACCGCTGTCTTCCCGGTGGGGAGTGAAGCAGAGGGGACCGTAGGCTCTGTTTGGTTCTGCCGCTTCTGGCTAGAGCAAATCGGCTGTAGTATGTGTGGTGTGCTCCAGTGCTAATTTTTGGCCCATTCAAAGGCGATGAGGGCCGACGAGAGGCGGTAGTCAGCGGCCGTCGACTTGGTGTGTCAGGCTTTTATATAACTAAGGCACACAAATGTTCTCAGCCATGACAACCAGACGCTGTCTGACGTTGGTGTTAAATCAGTTTGCCAATAAATCAGTATCAGCTGAGGGATGTTTTTTTTTAAAGATGTTTTGGGCTTTTCTGCCTTTAATGGATAGGACAGCTAGGTGAGAAAGGGGAGAGAGAGGGGGAAGACATGCAGGAAATCGTCACAGGTCGGACTCAAACCCTGGACCTCTG